>NC_140211.1:43594770-44005296 GCF_951802725.1 Rutilus rutilus
TGCACACACAAATCACACACATGTGGGAAAGAATGATGCTTTTAAACAACATTAAACCGCCATTAGGTGTCGCCAGGCATCCATCTTAATAAGCGAGTCATTGATTCATTCGTTCAAACGATTCGTTCGAATGAGTCGATCATGATTAAGACAGATGTTTATGGATTGATCATTCAATCTTTGAGTCAACCGATTCGTTAAAAATGCTGAATCGTTCAGTTATGAGAAAACACGTGATGCGTGATGGTTCTGCCGTGATCTTTGTTTAACTATTTTCGCTGCTGAAACAGAACAAAAACAGTCAACATTGCATCTAAAATGTAAGTGACTTAATTGTAACTGTTTATTAACCTGTTGTATGAAATCTAGGGGTGGGAGAAAAAATTTATTCTTAGATGCATCGCGATGCGGACGTGGACGATTCTGAATCGATTCACAAATGTCAAAAAATAGATTCTCTAAAAAAAAATTTTTCTAATAACGTAATATTGACGGAAGGCAAAAGGCGGAACTCTAAGCGGACGTGCGTGCAGTCTGTGGCGCGCACATAACAGAGAAGTTTCTTCTGCTCACCAAGGCTGCATTTATTTGATTAAAAATACAAACAAAAACAGTAATATTGTAAAATATTATTCCAATTTAAAACAGCTGCTTTCTATTTTAATATATTTTAAACTGTTATTTATTCCTGTGATCAAAGCTGAGTTTTCAGCATCATTACTCCAGTCGTCACTGTCACATGATCCTTCAGAAATTATTCTAATATGATGATTGATACTCAAGAAACATTCATTATTATTTTAAATGTCGAAAACAGTTGTTTACAGTCTTTGATGAATAGAAAGTTCAAAAGAACAGCATTTATCTGAAATCTAAAGCTTTTGTAACGTTAAACACTACCGCTCAAAAGTTTTGGGTTAGTAATAATTAAAATTTTATTTTTGGGGGAAGAAATAAAATAAATCAGTACTTTTATTTATGAAGGATGAGTTAAACTGATCAACAGTTACAGTAAAGACATTTATAATGTTAAAAAAAATATATATATATTTGAAATATATGCTGTTCTTTTGAACTTTACATTCATCAAAGCATTAAAAAAAAAAAAAAAATCTGTACACAACTGTTTTCAACATTGAAAATAATAATGAATATTTATTGAGCATCAATCATCATATTAGTATGATTTCTGAAGGATCATGTGACACTGAAGACTGGAGTAATGATGCTGAAAACTCAACTTTGATCACAGAAATGAATTAATATGTAAAATATTTTAAAATTGAAAACAGCTGTTTTAAATTGGAATAATATTTCACAATATTACTGTTTTTGTTTGTATTTTTAATCAATAAATGCAGCCTTGGTGAGGAGAAGAGACTTCTCCTAAAAACATTAAAAATCTTCCTGACCCCAAACTTTTGAACGGTATGTATATATATATGTATATATATATATATATATATATATATATATATATATATATATATATATCCCAGATAGCACACGTACGTCGGGCCGACGTTGGCCCGATGTACAAAGTTCCATCGGCACGACGTCGCTCAGAGATCGTTTGCTCATCGGCAATATGTTGCCTCGACGTCGGCCTTTGATCGCAAATGATCTCCGGCCGATGTTTGAACGATGCAAAGCTGTAAATCTTTTGGCAGCTCTGCATGGGTTTTATAGGACCTTTATTTATATAGGTCGGACCTTTCGGGCTACTCCTTAGACACCATGCGCTGCTTTCATTGACGCATGCACTTAGGAACACACGCACGCACACACACACACACACAGAGCGGAGATCGCGCTGCAACACTCACTCAGCAGCACATAAACTGTAGTCAACATTGCCCCGAGACTTAAATTGATAAAATAGCTTTGATACTGAACACATGCAACTTTCATCACTCAAAATGGCCATATTCAAGAAAAAAAGTGGAGTAGTTTTACAGTTCCATCTTACCTCACACTCTTTCAACGTTAAACTGATGGAATACATGCTCTGCTTCTGTGAACAGTAAACCCCGCCCTCTATGATTTGATTGGCTATCTATTTGGATGGTCGCTGTAAGGTAGACCAGCCTAAAATGTAACTTTTAAACCTTTTTGCCATCCTAAAAACAGAGCGGAGCAAGAATTTCAAATATTGAATTTCCAGTTTGGGCATTTCTAACTATTGACATACTATTGTTATTATTGATATAATTATAGACTTGTCCCCCTCAATGTCTATGTACATATATACAGCCCTGGAGTTACTTGACTATCCAATATGAAAAAAGTAGGCTATACTGACAATATCTTCTTAATGTTGTGTGTAACTGTCTCTAGTATAATGAACAGACACAATTCAAGTTAAGACATTTTAATGACACCAGAAAGAACTCCAGGAGAAAAGGGATCAAAAAGGAACAGCAACAATGTAGAGAAGGATTCTTCCTGGCAACCTGTAACAGAGTGAAAAACATTGAGAAAAAGCAGTTAGGACTAAAGCTAAGAATAAAATTGGCATTACACTGGATAATATAATTAAAAATCTAACAACAATCAAAGGTACATCAGCTGGCAAACCATTTAATAGTTTAATAGGTTTAATAGTCTATTTAAAGGGAATGATTGTGGTGGGGAGTTTGCTCAAACTACGGCAGCGATACAGCGAATAGTTGTTCTAAAAGACGGCGCCGTCCGCGGAGCGCTTTCAAAGGCCAGTGAAAGCATACTGTCAGTTAAGTTGTAAGTAGACGCTAACTGTTTCTCATGGGTTCGTATGGTTATGGTATTTTAAACATTTACAGGGGTAAGTCTGTGATTTTATTGCCATCCGAATCCATGATGTCAGTGTTTTTTCTCACCCAACCCGCGTACATTTCTGAATTGCTTTTATAAAGAACACCGCTTTCTCACATAACGCAGCCCCTGCACGAGTGAATAATTGATTCTCGAGCCATCGATATCAGCAGATTCAGCAGCATCGCCACGGGCAGCACTGGGTAACGTCACACGTAAGAAGGAATATCTTTAGCAGCTTTCTAAGGTATGGTTCGGGGAACACGCCTATAAATGGTATACCTTTAGTTAACCTGTTAAGCTGCAACCCCACTTTTGAAAAATCCCCAGAAATGACATACCCAAACTGAAACAGATACAATTCATGAACCCTTTGTACTAAAAGCACAAGTATGATCTCATTTGAAAGCTGACACCTGGCGGTTTATTGTAAATGTAGAATTAATTATTGTCATAATGAAATTTTATTTTATAAATAGCTTTCTAAAGTATGGTTCGGGGAACACGCCTATAAATGGTATACCTTTAGTTAAGTTATACCTTAAGAGTCTTCGTAGCATGCTAAGAGACAACGTTATCGGGAAACGCAGCCCAGGATGAATGAGACACTGAATTAATTGGTTTTAAAGTGTTTGAATTAATGATTCAAATGAGTATCTTTTTTTTAAAATAGACTAGAACATGTTATTCTGATGTATGTTATCGTGATCTCCATTTTAAACAAAACAAAAACGATTTTAAACCAAATAGATTCTCAGTTTACCCTGAATTAGGGGCCGTTCACATATCGCGTCTAAAAACGTGTGGAAAGCGCTCTCTCCTTTCTACAAGCACTTGCGCTCCCGTGGCGTCTGTCGTTGCTATGCAACCATGAACTGCGCTCTCCATGATGACAAGGAAGTATCAGCAAAGGAATAATTGATTTCTAGCCCTCGCATTAGCTTTACTACTAGATATATTTATGGAGATGAGAAATAAAAACTCGCCCTGTACAGCTATGATCAGCTGTTCGGCCGAGTTTTCCATGTTGTTACGGAAAGGCCAAAGCTGATCGGTTGGTTTTTGTCACATGACCTGCGGTGCGCTTGTGGCATTCTGAAAAGTTGAGATGTTTTCATCTCGCTGTGGCATATGCGTGCCTGGAAAAACGAGCACGCTGCATCGCGTCACTTCTATTATGGTATTACCGGTGTTGTCACACTTTGATTAACTGGTGGGGAAATATCCGAACGCATGACTTACAGAAGGTACAATTAACTAAGAATGTTTCAGGAAACACGTATTAACGATAAGGTACAGCTTAAGGTATAACTTAGGAACGACGTAGCATTAAGAAGGTTTCGGGAAATTCAGCCCTTATCATAATTAATAACGTGTTTCCTGAAACGTTCTTAGTGTTGCGCTTTTATTGAGCAGGTCATGCAATAACATAAATTAGTTATTTACACCAATAATGTGATGCGGCTGCTGGGCAATCTGGTGAGTTTTGGAGGTGGAGCATTGAAGAGAGGGGTGTGTTTGTTTGGGTTCATTCCAAATATCAACAGTGTCCAACAGCGTTTTTGAAATATCGCTTACCCCACCTTAATATCTGGCAGTTTTTTTATGTCCATCTATAGTTGCCATCATCTGAAGTCTTCACAAGTGAGGCTGGATCCAAACTGGAGCTGCTATAATCTCTAGTGAACTTGCTGAGCATCCTGATATAGAAACAGGGAAGCAACAGGAGAAAGATTAGCATAGCTGCAGTTCATATTATTTCAGGCAAAAGATGATCATGTGCACTTTTTACTATTTCATCACATATTAACTGTAAAACAAGATTATGAGATGTGTTAATTGAATGCTTGGCTAAAGAGTTGTGTCTTTAGTCTAGATTTAAATTGGGAGAGTGTGTCTGAGCCCCGAACATTATCAGGAAGGTTATTTATGAAAGTAAAAGAGTAGCAAAACTCGAGAGCATAAAGATGTGAATTTGAGAACTTGTCCCCTGTAAAATACAAGTCCAAAGTTGAATTTAAAGATTTGCACACGCAGAACGTGACTTAACGCATAGACAGTGATATTAAAATAAATAAATGATAACTCAGTAAACACCATACTAATTAAAAATAGACTGCTATGTACAGTTAAGCGTTTTCCTCACATAGAAAACTGGTAGAAAACGCTTAAAGGTCCCATGGCATGAAAATTTCACTTTATGAGTTTTTTTAACATTAATATGAGTTCCCCTAGCCTGCCTATGGTCCCCCAGTGGCTATAAATTGTGATAGGTGTAAACCAAGCCCTGGGTATCCTGCTACACCTTTGAGAAAATGAAAGCTGGTAATAATCATAAATGTTTCTTGAGCGTCAAATCATCATATTAGAATGATTTCTGAAGGATCATATGAAGCTGTGATGCTGAAAATTCAGTTTTGATCACAGGAATTAATTACATTTTACAATATATTCACATAGAAAACAGTTATTTAAAATTTGTTATATGATTTCACAATATTATTGTCTTGGTGAACATAAGAGACTTCTTTCAAAACACAATTTTTTTACCAACACAATTAGTGTATGTTTGACATTAGTGTATGTTTGAAGTTTTACTTACTAATCATATGGTTCATAGCGCCTTAGAGATGATGATCCGAGATGATGATCCGCCCAACTCTGCTACGGTGGAGGCCAGGGCATCAACATTGAAGGATCTAGGAACACAACAATCCATTTGTCACAGAGCCAAACAATATTATTATATAATGCCAGGTTTATTACAAGTAAGAAGCTATAGCTAAGCTATATATAAGCTACAGCAGAGGTGAAATGCTTTTCTGAGATGAGTTTCTGAATCTATTTGACCTGCATCTGGGCATGGAGTACCTACGGCCTGAGGGAAGTAGCTTGAACTGGCAGGACAAAGGATGACTAGGGTCAGCTGCCTTCTTTGCCACTCTGTTGAAGTAAATGTGTGAGAGAGGGGGAAAGTTAATGCCTGCAATCTTGCTACATGTCCTAACAATACTCTCTAATCGTTTTTTGGTTTTTGTAGACAAGGAACCAAACCAGCAGATAAAACAGAAGGTTAAAACAGACTCAATAAAACAAGAATAAAACATTCTCATCAAAGTGGGGTCAATGTTAAAATTCCTCAGTCTACGGTAAAAATACATTCGCTGGTGGGCTTTGGCACAAACAGCATCAGTGTGTGATTCAAAACATAGCTTACTATCAATTATTGTGCCATGGTACTTGTATTCTTGTACTACCTCAATAGGTTGGCCATTAATGATAGTGAGGGGAAGAGGGGGGCTCTGTTTCCTAAAATCAATAATTAATTCTTTAGTTTTGGATTTCCTACCTGTATTTCCTACTTCTCTGGCAGCAGCAGCTTTCTTCAGAAATGTTGAAGTCGTGGAGCTTTCCCTCTATTATGGGTTATTTTGTTGCTGCTGAAATCACAGAACATTTTTTTTTATCAAATTTGTGTTTACCACTGAGCTAACGAAGTTTCAACCAATTTTATCACTCCATGTAAGTGACGTCACCGATTACATACGTTTATGTTTACGTTTGTGTAAAATAAATTAGCTCACTTCCAAGTAAAACCTTTACAAAACCTCTCATATACACAAAAGAGGTGATTAAAAGCCCAAACTTTCATAAACAAAAGCTCAACCGAGTTAACTTTAACGTTAGCTTAACTTAACTTACCTCTTCTGAAAACGGTTGAGATGCTAACGGACTTTTTCCGAAGACACGAAGGAAAGCCATGTCTATAAAAGTAAATATTCAACATAAGCGTATCAATTACAAGTAAGAGAAGTGTCAAGAACAGTTGTGTGTATTATCCGTGTGATTTTAGAGACTAATATCACCTGAAAGCAGTGAAAACAACAGCGAGAGAGGGAGTTTTCTTGCTTACCAGTCGCAGTGGTCCCGCGGCGTTTCCATGGCAACTCTGCGCCGCGGCCGCTCCAGTGTTTGAAAGCGACTTGAAAGTTCACGCGCACAACGCGACATCGGCCTCCCGTATAGTGGGCCGACCAAAAGCCGACGTAACGGAGCTGGGAAATAGAGCACTGTCTGACAAGAGATCTGCCTACGCCTGGCCGACGCCTTTGCGATGTTATAGGGAGGGAGGCCGACGCTCGATGTTAGGCCAACGTCGGCCCGACGTACGTGTGCTATCTGGGATATATATATATATATATATATATATATATATATATATATATATATACATATATATGTATGTATGTATGTATGTATGTATGTATATATATATATATATATATATATATATATACATACATATACATATACATATATATATATATATATATATATATAATGTATGTGTGTGTATGTATGTATGTATGTATATATATATATATATATATATATATAAATATAGCTGCGAGCAGCGATGGAGGGCCAAAGCCGGCGGTACCGCCACCCCGGTGCCTTTAGGTAACTAAAGGCACCGGGGTTGCGGTGCCACCGGCTTGGGCCCGTAATCGCTGCTCGCAGCTATATTTATTATTATTATTATTATTATTGTTCAAGGGTTCGGGGGCTTTTGGGGCCTTTAACGTGCTCAAAAACTCATGAAACTTTGCACACAGGTCAGAACCTGCGGCCATTAGGGCCGGGCTGAAGCTGGTACCCGGGCGTGGCAGGGGGGCTCAACAGCGCCCCCTGGAACGGAATCCGAACACTTGTCCATAAATCAAACACACTTGCATGTAATAATATGAAACTCGGAACAGATATAGATCTCATCGGGCCGAACAACTTTCGTGCTCTAAGTTTTACGCCAGCCCAACAGGAAGTCGGCTATTATGGGTTGTTTGGAAACGCATGCTGTGGAATTTAATGTACTCCTCCTAGGGAATTCATCCAATCGGCTCCAAACTCGGTCAGCATGAAGTCAAGACATTGAGGATGCTAAATTGCGGACAGATTTTTGATATCTCGAACGGTTTGGCCGTGGCGAGGAAACGAATTTATGGCGAATAATGGAAACAGGAAGTGTGTTATAACTTCTGCATACATTAACTGATCTTGATTAAACTTCAGCAGTGTGTTCGTTGTAAGAGGCCGATCACATGGATGTGACTATTGTGAGTCAAAGTTATAGCGCCACCAACTGGCAGCAGGAAGTGTGTCACTTTCAAAATGCTTTGAAATCACCCTCTCATTTTTACCCGATTTGCTTCAAACTTTATGTGTATAATGCAAACACACGGCAGATGTAGACCTGTGAAAGGATGTTTGATATCTTTAATACTGTTGCCATGGCAACGCATCAAACATCAATATTCTTTTTTGATGCTTTTGAGACTCTTAGCATGCTTGAAATTGCATGAAACTCGACAGACACATTACATTTATTACCTAGTAGACATGTGCAAAGTTTCAGAAACGGGCGTGGTGAGGGGCTCAGTAGCGCCACCTTTAGTCATAAGTGGGGGGGTTAGTTTTATCAACAGCAACAAAACTTGGTATGTGTATTGTTCTCATCAAGACGGACAACTTTCTAATTTACATTAACCATCTCCGACCATCAGGAATAGAGATATTTTGGTTTGAATGTGGATTTTCTGAAGAATTTTCTCTCCCTCTCTCTGTGTCTGTGTGTGTGTGAGGGGGGGGGGGGGATTTGACTATTGCTTTTATATTGTTAATCAAGGTTTCAGGAGCTTTTGGGGTCCTTAACGTGCTCAAAAACTCTTGAAACTTTGCACACAGGTCAGAACTCACGGCCATCAGGGCCGGGTTGAAGCTGGTACCCGGGCGTGGCTGGGGGGCACAACAGCGCCCCATTGAACGGGGTTCTAAAACTTGGTCCATATATCAAACACGCTTGCATGAATTAATATGAAACTCGGTACACATATAGATCTCATCGTGCCAAACAACTTTCCCCCGGTCAAGTTTTACGCCAGCCCAACAGGAAGTCAGCTATTATGGGTTGTTTGGAAAACGCTTGCTGTGGAATGTGAAATACTCCTCCTAGAAAATTCACCGTGTCCCCTCCAAACTCGGTGTGCATGTAGTCAAGACTTTGAGGATGCTAAATTGCGGACGGATTTTTGATATCTCGAACGGTTTGGCCACGGCGAGGAATCGAATTTATGGCGAGAAAAGAGAAAAACGAAGTGGAATAACTTCTGCATACATTAACTGATCTTGATGAAACTTCAGCAGTGTGTTCGTGGTAAGAGGCCGATCAGATGGATGTAGCTATTGTGAGTCAAAGTTATAGCGACACCAACTGGCAGCAGGAAGTGTGTCACTTTCAACATGCTTTTGACAAAAGTGGGGGGGTTAGTTTTAACTACAGTAAAATAAAAATAGTTTGTATATTGTTCTCATCAAGCCGGACAACTTTCTAATTTACATTCATTAGCTCTGGCCATCAGGAAGTCAGATATTTTGGTCTGAATGTGGATTTTTTTGCAAAATCAGCCTCTGAATTTTTAGCCACTCCTCTTAAACTATTTATTTTATTCGTACCAAACTTTTTCAACATGATGAAACTACATTAAATATGCTAAATTGTGAATGGATAATAAATATCTCAAACGGTTTTGCTATGGCGAGGGATTAAAGTAATGTCCAAAAAGGAAACACTAAAAATCTTCTAAAAATGTAATTATATACCATTTATTTCTATATAAAAGTATACAAATATCACAACTAAACCCATTTTATTCTGTTTTTAAAAAGAATTTTATTCTAATTTTATTCTAAAATTAAAAACAGTAAAGTACAAAAAAAAAATCAAGTTATACATAGGGCTATACTGCCCTCTTGTGTCCAAAAGGACATCAAAATAGTATATACAACTTTTTACCAGGTAGGCCAATATTGTATTTAAATATACATTTATTAGGTATGTGTCTGAGGATATTTTCCCACCGGTTAATCGATGTGTGACACGAGTGGGTGCTTTTAAATCGCTAATATAAAAGTGAAAGAAAAATTCGGACGTCCACACGGACATTGATAATGTTGAACACACAAATCAGACACACGTTGGAAAGAATGATGCTTTTCAACAACACTAAACCGCCATTAGGTGTCACCAGGCATCCATCTTAATAAGCGAGTCATTGATTCATGCGTTCAAACGATTCGTTCGAATGAGTCGATCGTGATTAAAACAGATGTTTACGGATTGATCATTCAATCTTTGAGTCAACCGATTTGTTAAAATGCTGAATCGTTCAGTTATGAGAAAACACCTGATGCGTGATGGTTGTGCTGTGATCTTTGTTTAACTATTTTCGCTGCTGAAACAAAACAAAAACAGTCAACATTGCATCTAAAATGTAAGTGACTTAATTGTAACTTTTTATTAACCTTTTGTATGAAATCTAGGGGTGGGAGAAAAAAATTATTCTTAGATGCATCGCGATGCTGACGTGGACGATTCTGAATCGATTCACAAATGTCAAAAAATAGATTCTCTAAAAAAATATTTTTCTAATAACGTAATATTGACGGAACGCAAAAGGCGGAACTCTAAGCGTACGTGCGTGCAGTCTGTGGCGCGCACATAACAGAGAACTTTCTTCTGCTCACCAAGGCTGCATTTATTTGATTAAAAATACAAACAAAAACAGTAATTGTAAAATATTATTCCAATTTAAAACAGCTGCTTTCTATTTTAATATATTTTAAACTGTTATTTATTCCTGTGATCAAAGCTGAGTTTTCAGCATCATTACTCCAGTCGTCACTGTCACATGATCCTTCAGAAATTATTCTAATATGATGATTGATGCTCAAGAAACATTCATTATTATTTTAAATGTCGAAAACAGTTGTGTACAGTCTTTGATGAATAGAAAGTTCAAAAGAACAGCATTTATCTGAAATCTAAAGCTTTTGTAACATTAAACACTACCGCTCAAAAGTTTGGGGTTAGTAATAATTTAAATTTTATTTTGGGGGGAAAGAAATAAAATAAATCAATACTTTTATTTATGAAGGATGAGTTAAACTGATCAACAGTTACAGTAAAGACATTTATAATGTTAAAAATATATATATTTGAAATAAATGCTGTTCTTTTGAACTTTACATTCATCAAAGCATTTTGAAAAAAAAATCTGTACACAACTGTTTTCAACATTGAAAATAATAATGAATATTTATTGAGCATCAATCATCATATTAGAATGATTTCTGAAGGATCATGTGACACTGAAGACTGGAGTAATGATGCTGAAAACTCAACTTTGATCACAGAAATTAATTACTATGTAAAATATTTTAAAATTGAAAACAGCTGTTTTAAATTGGAATAATATTTCACAATATTACTGTTTTTGTTTGTATTTTTAATCAAATAAATGCAGCCTTGGTGAGCAGAAGAGACTTCTCCTAAAAACATAAAAAATCTTACTGACCCCAAACTTTTGAACGGTAATATATATATATATATATATATATATATATATATATATATATATATATATATATGTATGTGTGTGTATGTATGTGTATATATATATATATATATATATATATATAAATAAATATAGCTGCGAGCAGCGATGGAGGGCCAAAGCCAGCGGTACCGCCACCCCGGTGCCTTTAGGTAACTAAAGGCACCGGGGTTAAGGTGCCACCGGCTTGGGCCCGTAATCGCTGCTCGCAGCTATATTTATTATTATTATTATTATTGTTCAAGGGTTCGGGGGCTTTTGGGGCCTTTAACGTGCTCAAAAACTCATGAAACTTTGCACACAGGTCAGAAGCTGCGGCCATTAGGGCCGGGCTGAAGATGGTACCTGGGCGTGGCAGGGGGGCTCGACAGCGCCCCCTTGAATGGGGTCCGAGTGCGGTCCGAAAACTTGGTCCATATACCAAACACTCTTGCATGAATTAATATGAAACTCGGTACACATATAGATCTTATTGGGCTGAACAACTTTCGTGCTCTAAGTTTTACGCCAGCCCAACAGGAAGTCGGCTATTATGGGTTGTTTGGAAAACGCATGCTGTGGAATTTGATGTACTCCTCCTAGGAAATTCATCCATTCGCCTCAAAACTCGGTGTGCATGAAGTCAAGACATTGAGGATGATAAATTGCGGACGGATTTTTGATATCTCGAACGGTTTGGCCAAGGCGAGGAAACGAATTTATGGCGAATAATGGGACACAGGAAGTGTATTATAACTTCTGCATACATTGACTGATCTTGATAAAACTTCAGCAGTGTGTTCGTGGTCAGAGGCCGATCACATTGATGTGACTATTGTGAGTCAAAGTTATAGCGCCACCAACTGGCAGCAGGAAGTGTGTCACTTTCAAAATGCTTTGAAATCACCCTCTTATTTTTACCCGATTTGCTTCAAACTTTATGTGTATAATGTAAACACTGGGCAGATGTAGACCTGTGAAAGGATTTTTGATATCTTTAATACTGTTGCCATGGCAAAGCTTCAAACTTTAATATTCTTTTTTGATGCTTTTGAGACTCTTAACATACTTGAAATTGGATGAAACTCGACAGACACATCACATTTATTAGCCCGTAGACATGTGCAAAGTTTCAGAAACGGGCGTGGTGAGGGGCTCAGTAGCGCCACCTTTAGTCATAAATGGGGCGGTTAGTTTTATCAACAGCAACAAAACTTGGTATGTGTATTGTTCTCATCAAGACGGACAACTTTCTAATTGACATTAACCATCTCCGACCAACAGGAAGAGAGATATTTTGGTTTGAATGTGGATTTTCTGAAGAATTTTCTCTCCCTCTCTCTGTGTCTGTGTGTGTGTGAGGGGAGGGGGGATTTGACTATTGCTTTTATATTGTTAATCAAGGTTTCAGGGGCTTTTGGGGTCCTTAACGTGCTCAAAAACTCTTGAAACTTTGCACACAGGTCAGAACCCACGGCCATCAGGGCCGGGCTGAAGCTGGTACCCGGGCGTGGCTGGGGGGCTCAACAGCGCCCCCTTGAACGGGGTTCTAAAACTTGATCCATATATCAAACACGCTCGCATGAATTAATATGAAACTCGGTACACATATAGATCTCATCGGGCCGAACAACTTTACCCCGGTCAAGTTTTACGCCAGCCCAACAGGAAGTCGGCTATTATGGGTTGTTTGGAAAACGCTTGCTGTGGAATGTGAAATACTCCTCCTAGAAAATTCACCGTGTCCCCTTCAAACTCGGTGTGCATGTAGTCAAGACTTTGAGGATGCTAAATTGCGGACGGATTTTTGATATCTCGAACGGTTTGGCTGTGGCGAGGAATCGAATTTATGGCGAGAAAAGAGAAACACGGAAGTGGAATAACTTCTGCATACATTAACTGATCTTGATGAAACTTCAGCAGTGTGTTCGTGGTAAGAGGCCGATCAGATGGATGTAGCTATTGTGAGTCAAAGTTATAGTGCCACCAACTGGCAGCAGGAAGTGTGTCACTTTCAACATGCTTTTGACAAAAGTGGGGGGGTTACTTTTAACTACAGTAAAGAAAAAATAGTTTGTATATTGTTCTCATCAAGCCGGACAACTTTCTAATTTACATTCAATAGCTCTGGCCATCAGGAAGTCAGATATTTTGGTCTGAATGTGAATTTTTTTGCAAAATCAGCCTCTGAATTTTTAGCCACTCCTCTTAAACTATTTATTTTATTCGTACCAAACTTTTTCAACATGATGAAACTACATTAAATATGCTAAATTGTGAATGGATAATAAATATCTCAAACGGTTTTGCTATGGCGAGGGATTAAAGTAAAAATCTTCTAAAAATGTAATTATATACCATTTATTTCTATATAAAAGTATACAAATATCACAACTAAACCCATTTTATTCTGTTTTTGCAATTCAAGAAGAATGAAAAAGTTAAAAACAGGCTATTTAGTGCTATTTGGTTCAACAAAAAAGCAGACATAGGGCTATACTGCCCTCTTGTGTCCAAAAGGACATCAAAATAGTATATAAAACTTTTTACCAGGTAGGCCAATATTGTATTTAAATATACATTTATTAGGTATGTGTCTGAGGATATTTTCCCACCGGTTAATCGACGTGTGACACGAGTGGGTGCTTTTAAATCGCTAATATAATAGTGAAAGAAAAATAATGATAATGTTGCACACACAAATCCAAGTACAGCTCGCTGCATCCTGCGGTGGACGTCCAACCCGGCCCACATCCAAGTGTGACGTTAGAAGCCACGCCCATCCAAGTGTGATGTCGGAAGCCTCGCCCATGTCCAAATACGGCACGTGACTCGATTTGTTGTACGCATGCGCAAAATGGCGCTGCTTCCTGTCGGAAATATATTTACGGTTGTTATCATAGTTATTGGTTTATAATAAAGATGAGGTTATTGGTGTAGAGGTGTGATGCAACAGATTATTGGTGCAGTTAAATTGTGACGCTTTGGCAAGCTTGGAATGGTCTAATTCACAATTACTCCCTCAACAGCTGTATTAGACAATACGTTACCTCTGCATTGCTCACTGGTTTTGTAAGTTAATGACATGGTAGTACAAGTAAACAATGTACCTTAAAATGATATTTTTGTATTTCTCTTGTATTTCTGTTACACAAATGGTAATCAATAATCATGGTTTTGCTATAATAAACGTATAAGGGAGCATCTATACTTAAACTAAAACGAGTTTTTGTCACTTTCTTAATTATATGTACTCCAAACTGCACTTATAGTTACCCCTTCTAAATTAAAAAAAATGTGGTTATAGAAATATTGCATTTTTACAACCAAATTAAGAATTCACTTATTAGTTAATGCCTGTTATAGCAAATGACTTTGAAATCAAATAATAGAACAGCAGAATGGAATTTATGTAAACCTTAAGTTAAAGAACCAATATGGTGAAACTCGAAAAATTAGAATATCGTGCAAAAGTTCATTTATTTCAGTAATTCAACTAAAAGCTGATACTAATATATAATATAGTCTCATTACATGCAAAGTGAGATATTTCAAGCCTTTATGTGTTATAAATTTGATGATTATGGCTTACAGCTATGTTGAATTACTGAAATAAATGAACTTTTGCACAATATTCTAATACATAAAAACCAGTTAATCTCTCGCTTCCCCTTCTGTACAGGTTTTATGAGTTTAACATATCAAAATATAACATCAGAATATCATCATAGTTCAAAATATCTTGGTCACAAATTAATATTTTAATTTAATATTTTGTGTTAATACATCAAGTTTACACACATGGGTCTAAAATGACCCATCTATGCAAGCGTGATAACTTTTTCTTAAAATAACCAATGTCACAGTTGTTCAGAGCAACACATTCACTATACTACTTAAAATCAATAGTATATTCCTGCACAATCGGAGGCTGCAGCTCGTTTATATACTGTCTATGCTGCAGCTTTAAGACCCCGGTAACAGGACCCTAGTTTTTTGTGACAGCGCCACCTGCCGAACTGGATGATATAGCAATTTGGGCATGGGCGTGGTGGCTTCTGACGTCACACTTGGATGTGGCCGGGTTGGACGTCCACCGCAGGATGCAGCGAGAGGCTACTCCACAAATCACACACATGTGGGAAAGAATGATGCTTTTAAACAACACTAAACCGCCATTAGGTGTCGCCAGGCATCCATCTTAATAAGCGAGTCATTGATTCATTCGTTCAAACAATTCGTTCGAATGAGTCGATCATGATTAAGACAGATGTTTATGGATTGATCATTCAATCTTTGAGTCAACCGATTCGTTAAAAATGCTGAATCGTTCAGTTATGAGAAAACACGTGATGCGTGATGGTTCTGCCGTGATCTTTGTTTAACTATTTTCGCTGCTGAAACAGAACAAAAACAGTCAACATTGCATCTAAAATGTAAGTGACTTAATTGTAACTGTTTATTAACCTGTTGTATGAAATCTAGGGGTGGGAGAAAAAATTGATTCTTAGATGCATCGCGATGCGGACGTGGACGATTCTGAATCGATTCACAAATGTCAAAAAATCGATTCTCTAAAAAAATATTTTTCTAATAACGTAATATTGACGGAAGGCAAAAGGCGGAACTCTAAGCGGACGTGCGTGCAGTCTGTGGCGCGCACATAACAGAGAACTTTCTTCTGCTCACCAAGGCTGCATTTATTTGATTAAAAATACAAACAAAAACAGTAATATTGTAAAATAGTATTCCAATTTAAAACAGCTGCTTTCTATTTTAATATATTTTAAACTGTTATTTATTCCTGTGATCAAAGCTGAGTTTTCAGCATCATTACTCCAGTCGTCACTGTCACATGATCCTTCAGAAATTATTCTAATATGATGATTGATACTCAAGAAACATTCATTATTATTTTAAATGTCGAAAACAGTTGTGTACAGTCTTTGATGAATAGAAAGTTCAAAAGAACAGCATTTATCTGAAATCTAAAGCTTTTGTAACGTTAAACACTACCGCTCAAAAGTTTGTGGTTAGTAATAATTAAAATTTTATTTTTTGGGGAAAGAAATAAAATAAATCAGTAATTTTATTTATGAAGGATGAGTTAAACTGATCAACAGTTACAGTAAAGACATTTATAATGTTAAAAATATATATATTTGAAATATATGCTGTTCTTTTGAACTTAACATTCATCAAAGCATTTTGAAAAAAAAAAAAATCTGTACACAACTGTTTTCAACATTGAAAATAATGATGAATATTTATTGAGCATCAATCATCATATTAGTATGATTTCTGAAGGATCATGTGACACTGAAGACTGGAGTAATGATGCTGAAAACTCAACTTTGATCACAGAAATGAATTACTATGTAAAATATTTTAAAATTGAAAACAGCTGTTTTAAATTGGAATAATATTTCACAATATAACTGTTTTTGTTTGTATTTTTAATCAATAAATGCAGCCTTGGTGAGCAGAAGAGACTTCTCCTAAAAACATTAAAAATCTTACTGACCCCAAACTTTTGAACAATAACATATATATATATATATATATATATATATATATATATATATATACACTCACCTAAAGGATTATTAGGAACACCTGTTCAATTTCTCATTAATGCAATTATCTAATCAACCAATCACATGGCAGTTGCTTCAATGCATTTAGGGGTGTGGTCCTGGTCAAGACAATCTCCTGAACTCCAAACTGAATGTCAGAATGGGAAAGAAAGGTGATTTAAGCAATTTTGAGCGTGGCATGGTTGTTGGTGCCAGACGGGCCGGTCTGAGTATTTCACAATCTGCTCAGTTACTGGGATTTTCACGCACAACCATTTCTAGGGTTTACAAAGAATGGTGTGAAAAGGGAAAAACATCCAGTATGCGGCAGTCCTGTGGGCGAAAATGCCTTGTTGATGCTAGAGGTCAGAGGAGAATGGGCCGACTGATTCAAGCTGATAGAAGAGCAACTTTGACTGAAATAACCACTCGTTACAACCGAGGTATGCAGCAAAGCATTTGTGAAGCCACAACACGCACGACCTTGAGGCGGATGGGCTACAACAGCAGAAGACCCAACCGGGTACCACTCATCTCCACTACAAATAGGAAAAAGAGGCTACAATTTGCACGAGCTCACCAAAATTGGACAGTTGAAGACTGGAAAAATGTTGCCTGGTCTGATGAGTCTCGATTTCTGTTGAGACATTCAGATGGTAGAGTCAGAATTTGGCGTAAATAGAATGAGAACATGGATCCATCATGCCTTGTTACCACTGTGCAGGCTGGTGGTGGTGGTGTAATGGTGTGGGGGATGTTTTCTTGGCACACTTTAGGCCCCTTAGTTCCAATTGGGCATCGTTTAAATGCCACAGCCTACCTGAGCATTGTTTCTGACCATGTCCATCCCTTTATGACCACCATGTACCCATCCTCTGATGGCTACTTCCAGCAGGATAATGCACCATGTCACAAAGCTCGAATCATTTCAAATTGGTTTCTTGAACATGACAATGAGTTGGCTACTCATGGTGTTCCATGAGTACTAAAATGGCCCCCACAGTCACCAGATCTCAACCCAATAGAGCATCTTTGGGATGTGGTGGAACGGGAGCTTCGTGCCCTGGATGTGCATCCCACAAATCTCCATCAACTGCAAGATGCTATCCTATCAATATGGGCCAACATTTCTAAAGAATGCTTTCAGCACCTTGTTGAATCAATGCCACGTCGAATTTAGGCAGTTCTGAAGGCGAAAGGGGGTCAAACACAGTATTAGTATGGTGTTCCTAATAATCCTTTAGGTGAGTGTATATAAATATAGCTGCGAGTAGTGATGGAGGGCCAAAGCCGGCGGTACCGCCACCCCGGTGCCTTTAGGTAACTAAAGGCACCGGGGTTGCGGTGCCACCGGCTTGGGCCCGTAATCGCTGCTCGCAGCTATATTTATATATATATATATATATATTTATTATTATTATTTTTCTTACGACTATTCAGGCATTTTTGGGGCTCTTAACATGCTCAAAAACTCTTGAAACTTTGCACACGAGTCAGAACCCGCGGCCATCAGGGCCGGGCTGAAGCTGGTACCCGGGCGTGGCAGGGGGTCTCGACAGCGCCCCCTGGAACGGGGTCCGAAAACTTGGTCCATAAATCAAACACGCTTGCATGTAATAATATGAAACTCGGAACACATATAGATCTCATCGGGCCGCACAACTTTCATGCTCTAAGTTTTACGCCAGCCCAACAGGAAGTCGACTATTTAGGGTTGTTTGGAAACGCATGCTTAGGAATTTGAAACACTTCTCTTAGGGAATTCACCCGGTCAGCACCAAACTCGGTGTGCATGAAGTCAAGACATTGAGGATGAAAAATTGCCAGGGGATTTTTGATATCTCGAACGGTTTGGCTGTGGCGAGGAAACGAATTTATGGCGAATAATGGGACACAGGAAGTGTATTATAACTTCTGCATACATTGACTGATCTTGATAAAACTTCAGCAGTGTGTTCTTGCTCAGAGGCTGATCACATTGATGTGACTATTGTGAGTCAAAGTTATAGCGCCACCAACTGGCAGCAGGAAGTGTGTCACTTTCAAAATGCTTTGAAATCACCCTCTTATTTTTACCCGATTTGCTTCAAACTTTATGTGAATAATGTAGACACACGGCAGATGTAGACCTGTGAAAGGTTTATTGATATCTTAAATACTGTTGCCGTGGCAACGCATCAAACTTTAATATTCTTTTCAGATGCTTTTGAGACTCTTAACATACTTGAAATTGGATGAAACTCGACAGACACATCACATTTATTAGCCGGTAGACATGTGCAAAGTTTCAGAAACGGGCGTGGTGAGGGGCTCAGTAGCGCCACCTTTAGTCAAAAATGGGGGCTTAGTTTTAAGTAGAGTCACAAAAATCGTTATGTATATTGTTCTCATCAAGCCGGACAACTTTCTAATTTATAGTCATAAGCTGTGACCAACAGGAAGTGAGATATTTTGGTTTGAATGTGATTTTTTGTAGAATTCTCTCCCTCTCTCTCTCTGCCTCTGCGTCTCTGTGTGTGTGAGGGGTGGGGGGATTTGTCTTTTGAGTGAGATTTGTTTAAAATTCCTGTTTTTCAAGGTTTCAGGGGCTTTTGGGGCCTTTAACGTGCTCGAAAACTCTTGAAACTTTGCACACAGGTCAGAACCCGCGGCCATCAGGGCCGGGCTGAATCTGGTACCCGGGCGTGGCAGGGGGGCTCAACAGCGCCCCCTGGAACGGGATCCGAACACTTGTCCATAAATCAAACACACTTGCATGTAATGATATGAAACTCGGTACACATATAGATCACATCGGGCTGAACAACTTTCGTGCTCTAAGTTTTACGCCAGCCCAACAGGAAGTCGGCTATTATGGGTTGTTTGGAGAACGCTTGCTGTGGAATGCGAAGTACTCCTCCTAGAGAATTCATCCAATCCCCACCAAACTCGGTGTGCATGAAGTCAAGACATTGAGGATTCTAAATTGCGGATATCTCGAACGGTTTGGCCGTGGCGAGGAAACGAATTTATGGCGAGAAAAGAGAAACACGAAGTGGTATAACTTCTGCATACATTAACGGATCTTGATGAAACTTCACCAGTGTGTTCGTGGTAAGAGGCCGATCAGATGGATGTAACTATTGTGAGTCAAAGTTATAGCGCCACCAACTGGCAGCAGGAAGTGTGTCACTTTCAAAATGCTTTTGACAAAAGTGGGGGGGTTAGTTTTACCCACAGTTTTAAAAATCAGTACGTACATTGGTCTCATCGAGCCGGACAACTTTCTAATATACAGTCATTAGCTCTGACCATCAGGAAGTCAGATATTTTGGTCTGAATGTGGATTTTTTTGCAAAATCAGCCTCTGAAGTTTTAGCCACCTTTATCTAAGTGGTTATTTTATTCCCACCAAACTTTTTCAACATGATAAAAATATATTAATGATGCTAAATTGTGAACGGATAATAAATATCTCAAACGGTTTTGCTATGGCGAGGGATTAAAGTAATGTCAAAAAAGTAAACACTAAAAGGCTCATATATTCTAAAAATGTAATTATACACCATTTATTACTACATAAAAGTATACAAATATCAGAACTTAACTCATTTTATTCTTTTTTTTTCAATTTAAGAATGAAGTTTAAGTTTAAAAACTGCCAGAATGGTTGTTTAGTCTAAACAATAAATAAATAAAGTCAAACATAGTGCTATACTGCCCTCTTGTGTTCCAAATCAGGTAGGCCTATTATATCTATAAAAAAATATACTAGGTATGTGACGGTGAGAATATTTTACCACCGGTTAACTGACGTGTGACACTGCTGGGGGCTTTTTAATCGCTAACTTAAAAACGAAAGTAAAATATGTTCGTCCGCACGGACATTGATAATGGTGCGGAGCAGAGCGAGCGTTTTCAATAAATTCCTATGGAAGGAGGAATGACCTAAGAAACGTTGACTCTGTTCTGCTCGTTCCTCGCTGAGGACGCGGACCATTATGAATGCCTGTGCAGCCGTGAGCATTTTAGTTTCATTTTCGGGGCGGATTGCTTGAATGTATTTAAAAAAAGAACAATGTTGTGTTTTATTGCTACTGTACAAAAATATAAGTTAACACTTTGCAGTTTGAATGATGTTCTGAACAAAATGACAGAGTATGTTTTTATGTGTCCACTGTTCAATCGCGCCCTCGTTTTAGTGATTCCCAAGTTATTTTTTCATTTAAGTTTTTTTCATTGTTCTAATCAGGTCAGGCAAGTAAAATGATCTGTCTTATCCCTTACATTTTTATATAATTATATAAATATATAATACACTACTGTTCAAAAATTTGGCGTCAGTAAGATTTTTAAGCGAAGTTTCTTCTGCTCACCAAGGCTGCATTTGTTTGATTAAAAATACAAACAAAAACAGTAATATTGTAAAATAGTATTCCAATTTAAAACAGCTGCTTTCTATTTTAATATATTTTAAACTGTTATTTATTCCTGTGATCAAAGCTGAGTTTTCAGCATCATTATTCCAGTCGTCACTGTCACATGATCCTTCAGAAATTATTCTAATATGATGATTGATGCTCAAGAAACATTCATTATTATTTTAAATGTCGAAAACAGTTATGTACAGTCTTTGATGAATAGAAAGTTCAAAAGAACAGCATTTATCTGAAATCTAAAGCTTTTGTAACATTAAACACTACCGTTCAGAAGTTTGGGGTCAGTAATAATTTTAATTTTATTTTTGGGGGAAAGAAATAAATAAATCAATACTTTTATTCATTGAGAATGAGTTAAACTGATAAAAAGTTACAGTACAGACATTTATAATGTTAAAAAAAATTATATTTGAAATAAATGCTGTTCTTTTGAACTTTACATTCATCAACGCATTTTGAAAAAAAATCTGTACACAACTGTTTTCAACATTGAAAATAATAATTAATATTTATTGACCATCAATCATCATATTAGAATGGTTTCTGAAGGATCATGTGACACTGAAGACGGGAGTAATGATGCTGAAAACTCAGCTTTGATCACATAAATTAATTACAGTGTAAAATATTTTAAAATAGAAAACAGCTGTTTTAAATTGGAATAATATTTCACAATATTACTGTTTTTGTTTGTATTTTTAATCAAATAAATGCAGCCTTGGTGAGCAGAAGAGACTTCTCCTAAAAACATTAAAAATCTTCCTTACCCCAAACTTTTGAACGGTATATATATATGTTTGTATAATATATATATATATAAATATAGCTGTGAGCAGCGATGGAGGGCCAAAGCCGGCGGTACCGCCACCCCGGTGCCTTTAGGTAACTAAAGGCACCGGGGTTGCGGTGCCACCGGCTTGGGCCCGTAATCGCTGCTCGCAGCTATATTTATTATTATTATTGTTCTTCAAGGGTTCGGGGGCTTTTGGGGCCTTTAACGTGCTCAAAAACTCATGAAACTTTGCACGCAGGTCAGAACCCCCGGCCATTAGGGCCGGGCTGAAGCTGGTACCCGGGCGTGGCAGGGGGGCTCAACAGCGCCCCCTGGTACGGAATCCGAACACTTGTCCATAAATCAAACACACTTGCATGTAATAATATGAAACTTGGAACACATATAGATCTCATCGGGCCGAACAACTTTCGTGCTCTAAGTTTTACGCCAGCCCAACAGGAAGTCGGCTATTATGGGTTGTTTGGAAACGCATGCTGTGGAATTTAATGTACTCCTCCTAGGGAATTCATCCAATCGCCTCCAAACTCGGTCAGCATGAAGTCAAGACATTGAGGATGCTAAATTGCGGACGGATTTTTGATATCTCGAACGGTTTGGCCGTGGCGAGGACACGAATTTATGGCGAATAATGGAAACAGGAAGTGTGTTATAACTTCTGCATACATTAACTGATCTTGATTAAACTTCAGCAGTGTGTTCGTTGTAAGAGGCCGATCACATGGATGTGACTACTGTGAGTCAAAGTTATAGCGCCACCAACTGGCAGCAGGAAGTGTGTCCCTTTCAAAATGCTTTAAAATCACCCTCTTATTTTTACCCAATTTGCTTCAAACTTTATGTGTATAATGTAAACACACGGCAGATGTAGACCTGTGAAAGGATTTTTGATATCTTTAATAATGTTGCCATGGCAACGCTTCAAACTTTAATATTCTTTTTTGATGCTTTTGAGACTCTTAACATACTTGAAATTGCATGAAACTCGACAGACACATCACATTTATTAGCCCGTAGACATGTGCAAAGTTTCAGAAACGGGCGTGGTGAGGGGCTCAGTAGCGCCACCTTTAGTCATAAGTGGGGGGGTTAGTTTTATCAACAGCAACAAAACTTGGTATGTGTATTGTTCTCATCAAGACGGACAACTTTCTAATTTACATGAACTATCTCTGACCAACAGGAAGAGAGATATTTTGGTTTGAATGTGGATTTTCTGAAGAATTTTCTCTCCCTCTCTCTGTGTGTCTGTGTGTGTGAGGGAAGGGGGGGATTTGACTATTGCTTTTATATTGTTAATCAAGGTTTCAGGGACTTTTGGGGTCCTTAACGTGCTCAAAAACTCTTGAAACTTTGCACACAAGTCAGAACCCCCTGCCATCAGGGACGGGCTGAAGCTGGTACCCGGGCTGGGCAGGGGGGCTCAACAGCGCCCCCTTGAACGGGGTCCCAAAACTTGGTCCATAGATCAAACACGCTTGCATTAATTAATATGAAACTCGGTACACATATAGATCTCATCGGGCCGAACAACTTTCCCCCGGTCAAGTTTTACGCCAGCCCAACAGGAAGTCGGCTATTATGGGTTGTTTGGAAAACGCTTGCTGTGGAATGCGAAGTACTCCTCCTAGAGAATTCATCCAATCCCCACCAAACTCGGTGTGCATGAAGTCAAGACATTGAGGATTCTAAATTGCGGACGGATTTTTGATATCTCGAACGGTTTGGCCGTGGCGAGGAAACGAATTTATGGCGAGAAAAGAGAAACACGAAGTGGATTATCTTCTGCATACATTAACTGATCTTGATGAAACTTCTCCAGTGTGTTCGTGGTAAGAGGCCGATCAGATGGATGTAACTATTGTGAGTCAAAGTTTATAGCGCCACCAACTGGCAGCAGGAAGTGTGTCACTTTCAAAATGCTTTTGACAAAAGTGGGTGGGTTAGTTTTAACCACAGTTACAAAAATCAGTACGTACATTGGTCTCATCGAGCCGGACAACTTTCTAATATACAGTTATTAGCTTCGACCAATAGGAAGTCAGATATTTTGGTTTGAATGTGGATTTATTTGCAAATTCAGCCTCTGCTTTTTACCCACTCCTGCTAAGTGTTTTTTTTTTATTCACACCAAACTTTTTTAACACGATGAAAATACATTAAAGATGCTAAATTGTGAACGGATATTAAATATTTCAAACGGTTTTGACATGGCGAGGGATTAAAATAATGTCAAAAAAGGAATCAGAAAACATCTCATATCTTCTTAAAATTTAATTATACACCATTTATTTTTATATAAAATTATACAAATATCAGAACTAAACCGAAACAGAACTAGTTTTGGGTTTATTCAGTTTTTTTCAATTCAAGAATTATGTACAAGTTTAAAATCAGCCAGAATGCGCTATTTAGTAAAAAAAAAAGTCATACATAGGGCTATACTGCCCTCTTGTGTTCAAAATCAGGTAGGCCCATTGTATATTGTATTTATATATAAATATAATAGCGATGTGACTGAGAATTTTTTCCCACTGGTTAATCGATGTGTGACACCGCGGCGGGGGCTTTTAAATCGCTAACTTAAAGGGATACTCCACTTTAAATTGAAAATTCTGTCATCATATACTCACCCTCATGTTGTTTCAATCCTTTATTAATTTCTTTCTTCTGCTGAACAGAAAGGAAGATATTTAGAAGAATGTCAGTAACCAGACAGTTTCTGGTCTCATGGACTTCCATAGTATACATTTTTTTCCTACTATGGAAGTCAATGGGATCAGAAACTGTCTGGTTACTGACATTCTCCTAAATATCTTCCTTTCTGTTCAGCAGAAGAAAGAAATTCATAAAGGATTAAAACAACATGAGGGTGAGTATATGATGAGCGAAAGTGAAATACGGACATCCAGTAGGAATGAACTAAAAAACATTCACTCTGTTCTGCTCATTCCTCGCTGTAGACGTGTTATTGCCCATGCAGCCGTGAGCATTTTAGTTTCATTTAAATAATAGCGCCATTTCGGGGGTGGGATTGCTTGAATGTTTTTTTACAAAAGCACAATGTTGTGTTTTATTGCGAGTGTACATAAATATAAGTAAACACAGTGCAGTTTAAATGATGTCCTGTATGAACAAACCGACGGAGTAGCCTATGTTTTTATGTTTCCACTGTTCGATCGCGCCCACGCCTCACACACACACTGTGCATTCCAGCATTGCAATCTTGACATCGCAGCCGGTTCATTACAGCCGTAATAAAATATAATAATAAATATAAATAGTCAACCTATTTGCAGCAAATGATAGTAGATTTTAGATCAATATATTTGTTTTCCTTACAATTTTAATTAACACTAACTTTATTCTCATCTGAATTATAAATAATTTATTTCTGTATAAAATAATACTACCATTAAAAAATACATTTGATTGTCTTTTTTAATCAATGGAGAATGTGTGACTTAAAAATAAACAGATTAGTGCTCGGTTTGAGGACAAGAAATGAAAACCAATGCAATATGATGAATGTCCAAAAACGTTCGCTCTTCTCTGCCCGTTCCTCGCCTCGCCATATATATATATATATATATATATATTTATTTATTTTTTGTTACATATATATAATGTATATATATATATATAAAAAAAAAATTTGTTACATTTATATATATATATATATAGATATAGATATAATATATATATATATATATATATATATAGCTGCGAGCAGCGATGGAGGGCCCAAGCCGGTGACACCGCCACCCCGGTGGCTTTAGTGTAACTAAAGGCACCAGGGTGGCGGTGCCACCGGCTTGGGCCCGCAATCGCTGCTCGCAGCTATATTTATTAGGGCCCAAGCCCTGAAAGGCTCGACAGCGCCCCCTGGAACGGGATCCGAACACGTTGTAGCGTTTATAGGTAACAATCGTAATTAGGTCATATATGAAATATTAGCTCGAGCAATATTCAAATTTGGGGAAATATTAAAATCATAACTCATAGTCATAATTCATAAATTTCACATATGCGATTACATTACCTGCTAATTATCAAAAATATTTCGTTCTGTAACTGGTCTCTCATTAGTCATTCGACCAGCGAATACTTTGATTATACCCGTTAAGAAGGAATATTTATATTATCAAACCTCAGACAAATTCTCTCCTGGCCGTGGATGCAAATTGCTGGGTTTATGAATCAAAATAAAGAGCTAGTAGCCAGATCTTATCGCAATTTCATTGACAATTACATTGGTGGGATTGTAACACAGAGTCAGTCAAAGTATAAAAGATTTATTTAATCAAAAATGACACACAAAGGATTATATGTATATAGGAAGTAATATAGGCTAATCTACGTACGTAAAATTACACAAGACACACGAACGTTTAAACAAACAAACATAAACATGACTTGATCAGAATGAAAATAGGAAGAAAGTGAGGGAGAAAGTATGGTAATTCACAAACAGAACCTTTTAAGAGACAACTGTGAAAGCCGCTTCGAGAGAGATCATTTGATACGTTACTTGCGATTCTGTTCCTTTGTCTGTGTGAAGCTGGGCTTCGGGACCACGTGCGTATCTTGGCTGGACCGTGTCTCATCGATTTGTAGGCTTGCGTTTCGCGTGAAGTTCTTAAAACTTACTGATCGTAACATTACCGAGAGGTACGGAAGTCTCTTCCCGGTGCGGGAAGGGCGAGAAAACTTGGTTACAGGACGAGACTGGATTTCTACATCCGCGGTTGGTTTGGATGAAGGCCCTGTGCCTTCTCTCGCTCCGCTGCCCTTGGTGCAGGGAGGGGTGAGAGTGCAGAGTTCAGAGTTCGGAGTCCCGAGGGTGAGAGAGTATGAGCGCAGAGAGAGCGAACGTCTGCTTGTGTTGTGGTTTTTAAAGCAGCGCGGGGTAACGCCCCGTTTGATGACGGGACCCAATGAAATCTTTCGGTTCTGAGGCGGGAGCGTTTCATTGTTTGTGAAGGAACGCCTCTTCTGATCGTACACAGAAAAATGCATTAAAACTTTAATACCACCTTATGTCTAGGAATAAACATTTTGTGCGGAATATAGTTTCTATCTCTGTATAAAGAAGCTCAGTACGATCCGTAAGATATCACACCCGACATTAATATCAGTTAATGAAACAGATACATCTCAAATGTATCAACACACGTGTCCATTACATCTGCAGAGGTGCATAAATCTCAATTTATCCCATCACATCCCATAGACAAGAAAACTACATAAAAACATTTTGATAATGATTCATGCGTGTGTGTGTAACTTGTATTTTAGGAGTTTCAGAGCGGTTTGGTGTGTGTGTGTGATTCAGAGTGGGTTTTCTCTTGAGATCGGAATGTCAATAATGTCTTTGAAGCTCACACTGTGGAAAGGGGGAAGTGGGTCGTAAAAGGGATTCAGTTACAGAGTCTGCCCAGTCTGTGGGACTTAGAAAGTGTTTTCACTTTTAATTAGTATATAAATTAAAAGTCCATTTTTACCCATCGAGCCATAGTCATTACATATCCCCCTTTTTGTTAGATAAAGACCTCGGAAGGACTTTATCGAACAACAAATTCGCGCAATGGTCGATGGCAAGTGGCTGATGACTGAGGACTCAGGTCAAATGAGGTTTAGGTGAGCCCCGGATCGGGACCCCCCTTTTTGCGGTCCCATAGGAAACCACCAGACACGGCTTTGTGAGCTTTGCGGTGGCTGCTCACATTTGGTAGGGTCTGGTACAGGGTGAAAGCCAAGACGGGAGTCAGGGCGTGGTCGGTTGCTGTGGAGGTGCACAGCACAGGGTCAGCTGCGGTCCAGGTATGGACACAGGTGAGGTGTTCAGGCTGGGCGGTTGCCCATGCTTGGAGGGACTGTGTTGAGTGCGAGTCCTGCCTTGGTGTTCAGGACTCAGGGTTGCTCTCTCCGTGCGATGCCGGATGCCGGACCTGGTGATGTCTGATTGTGGCTGCTTTCTCGCGAACCACCACAGCATCCTGTTAGGGGCAATAGGGAGAGAGAGAGAGAGAGAGAGAGAGGGAGAAGGAGAAAACAACAAAAAAAAATTTCCAGCGAAGGACGTCCTTGGTTGGCTTAGGACAGTCTTTTGTTTTCGCTGAGGTTGGTATGCCACATGCTTTAATGTCCCATGTGTGGCTTTGGTGCTGCGGTGTTCAGCACATGGTGTGTTTACTGGGCACGCTTGACCCCCCTTTTGTGCGCTGTGACCTTACAAGCTGTGGCGCTGTGATGGCAACATGTGCACAATGCGATTTGAAAGTCTGGTGAACGCAGCATGTGCGTGGACTCAGAGAGCAATCTTAGTTACTGGCTGTCAGTGTTCAGATGTCGTGTGAGGGTGGCAGGTGGGGTAAGCGGTGGCATAGGACAAGTTTGTTCTTCAGAGGCCCGCATGACCTTGTTTGTACACAGCGGAGGCAGCGTTAGTGGCTCTGAGGTGTGCAGTGTAATTGTCAAGGTTCGTTTGTGCTGTGTAATCACTGCAATCTTGAAGGTGTTAGGATGGTCGTTGTGTGACCATGTAAAGTGTTCGAACCACCCCCTTTTCGATCAGTTTCCTTATAAACGTTGGCGTTTGAGCTGGTGAGGTGATCGAAGGGTGGCTCAGGCTGATGTCGGTGCTGTCACTTTGTGAAGTGCTGTCACTTTGTGAGGTGACAGTTAGCATTGTAGCCTGTGGATGGAAAGCAATGTTCTGGGTGCTTGTTTCAGGCTTTATGCTGAGGCATAAAATGTCAGGCCTGTTCTATTCGCCCGTCCTGTGAAGGAGCTCTTTCAGCACACTCAGGATGTCAGTTGTATCAGAAGTGGCTGCGCTGTCTTCATTGTGGGGTGTAGGTTCCGTAGGAATACTGTTCTGAAGGCGACATTTTCTTCCATGTCGGTTCTGCTGGATGTCAAGGGCTTGGAAAAACCCTGGGTCTGATTCTCAGCAGGTACAGTGCGTCCCAAGCGGTCGCGTTGGGGACAGTGTGTAAATGAAAGTCAATGTCTGAAAGGTACGTGTACATTGTGGTCTTCAGCAAACATAGGGATGTTTCTGGCCATCTTGTCAAAGCTTGTGGGGTGAGAGAGCTGTTTGTTGGGGGCCCAATCCGTCTGGGGGGATTCTGACCCATTACAGCTCTACTCACTTCAGCTTGTGATGTGTTGACAGTGCAGTGGCTTGCGCCCGCCTTTTCAGCTTTGTGTGTGTGGCTGAAAGGCACAGACTCGCTGGAAGGGGATAACAGTGTGAGGTGTGTTTCCCCTTCCCGGTCACCTTTAAGTCTGTCAAAATGTGCAAGTTCTTTGTGAGCAATGTCAAGTTCGTACCTGAGATCATGACTTAGCTGAGAAAGCTGATGGAGTTCAGCTCAGGCCATTCGTAAATGGGTTTTACGGGCCTTGATTTCAGAGTCTTTGTCTCTGAGTTCAATATGTGCTCTCTCTATGAGAGCTTCAGCCAGTCGGAGTCTTTCGTCGCGTTCCTTCCTGGTGTTGTCCTCCGACTGCTGGCTGCCGTCTGTGTGTAGACGGAGGTCGTCTAGGGCATTTTGAAGTCTTTCAACTTCCTGACGCAGTGTTGCGTTGGTCTCGTCCTCTTGCAGGGAGAGTAGCTGGTCTAGACGACTTTGGGTGTGGTCCCGGTCCTTCCGGGCCACTGTGGCTTGAAGCCGTAGTGTGGCTGTCTTTTGCTGCAGGTCGGCGTTGCTCCTTTCGCTGTCCCGGGCCCTGGCGACGAGTTTGAGTGCGAGGTTTCCGAAGATTTTGGACAGCTGCTCGTGGCTGTATGTCTGGGCTGGATCATGGGACTCGAACTGGTCCAGGTCTGTGTCCCGTTGCTCTTGGCTCAAGATCGTCTTAGCGGACTGCAGGACAGGGTGAGCTCGGCATCTCCGCTTACTGTTGGCGAGAGAGCACAGCACACACAAAAGAAAACAAAATGCAAGTTTGTTTTTAGGTTAATGCGCTAGACTCATACGGGCCGCTGCCGTTATGAGAATTTGGGCTAACTGATGCTGACAGTTAGCGGAGCCAATTGCGTGGGTACGTTTTAGACCCACAATAGAAATTTTGGCAGGCGGTAGCCTGGTGGTCGCCTGGCGATGCCAACTTTGATCGTCACTCTATTATTCAGCTTTCCTGGGGGTCTCTCTATAAGGTTCTGTCTCTAAGTGAAATGAGGGAACAAATCACACAGAAAAGAGAGAGATAAAGGTGAGAGCAGAGAAAAAGGTAAACACAACACAAGGAAGTGAATTGATCTGCAAATGAAATGTTGTAAACAATAACACGGGGAGCGTTATTTAAAATAGAGGCCTAAGCCTCTTAAACACTGCTAGAGTTCCTGATAGGTCCAGCAGGCGTGAGTTATCGGGACAGGATCTCGGAAGAGGAGGTGTCTAAGAGAGAAAAGTAGGCCAAACACCTAAAATATGACCAGGGGAATATCTAGTATTCTGTGGTTTATAATAAGTGGATGGGTTTTACTAAACTTATGATGAAAAACGAGAGGGAATTATGATAACTGGTGGTACTTATCAGAATAAACCCTCCCCCTTTTGGAGATTGGAGAAAGAAGCAAAGATTATCTGTGAGATAAAATTTTGAATAACAACGCAGGCTTGTGATGCAGGAAAGGACTAGGCCTCTGACGTGGGTTTGGACCACAAAGGTGAGGGGCGTGTTTCCTCTGAGTGGTCCACCTGGTTGAGTAGACACAATTTGAATTAAAATGCAAACTTGTTTGAATTAAAATTCAAACAAGCATGCAAGGAGAGGTCCAAAATAATTATAATAAGGAAGGAAAGAAAATTAGAATGATAACAGGGGAGTATCAATACTAAAAATAATCAAAACTGAAATTCAGAATGACTTCCCATAATCCTTACAATAACACTGAAGTTATTAGTATTGATTATAAAATAATCAAACGAGAAGGGTAGCAATGTTGAGACACTTCAATGAGACTTGGGGGTGAAACAGATATTGATGAGTCGACCCACGATGGCCACACGGTGGCGTGCTTCTTCCTGGGTGGACTTATCAATGAACTGAGTGAATCAAATCTAAGTTTTTAATTCGAAAAGTTTTTTTTTTTTTCGAACTTAACTTAAAGTGTGACAGTCAAAAATAGCAAAGAGAATTGTCTAACTCCAAATAATATCAGCATAAGCTAAGCTTTGAATGCAGTTAAGTATTTGAGAGAGAAAATGAATGCAGAGAGAAAAAGAAATTGAAAGCAGGTATTATCTTAGAACGCCACGAGATGGCGTAGTTGCGCTCGCGCAGGCTGACGTCAGTGGGAGGCGACGCTCACGCAGGATGACGTCGGTGGGGGGCGCGTAATTTGAGCACTGCCACACCTTAGAGGCTGCCCTCTAGTGTCGGTCAGTGGCGTAATTCAGCAGATTTTTTTTTTTGTGGAATCACGTGGTGTTTTGCGCTTCTGTTGCATGCGGAAAACTGACGCGAGTTTCACAACATGTGACTAACAGGAATTACACATTATACATTATACACATGTGACGGTTTAAAGAAGGAGAACAGGGATTATCATCTGTTTTCTTATTTCATAAAACTAGTCTCCAATTACACATTATATATTATACACATGAGACGGTTTAAAGAAGAAGAAGAACAGGGATTATCATCTGTTTTCTTATTTCATAAAACTAGTCTCCAATTACACATTATATATTATACACATGAGACGGTTTAAAGAAGAAGAACAGGGATTATCATCTGTTTTCTTAATTCATAACACTGGTCTCCAATTACACATTACATATGGTTTACAATAGAAACAGGTATTAAAACTTCTTGTTTTAATCACTAGAAACTGTGAGCAAACAGGCATTGAACATCTATTTACTTAAGCTGTGAGCACAACAGGCATCAAAACAGCTGTGAGCAGGACTTATCATCTGCTCATCTCCCATAAGCATTAATCAAAATAGCACTTTTATGATTTTTGCGTAGGTTTACGAAATTGGATCGCGAGGCCAATCTCTGACCGGGAGTTTATCGTTAACGTATTGTATATCATAAGGCCTATTACGACTGAAAAACTATCAGATTTACGTCTTCGTCCTAAAAGAGATCCTTCGTCTTCATTTAGTCGGTTTAAATCATGTTACATGTATCAACTGCAAAGAGTTTTGCTTCGTCTTTACAGAGACAGATGTAATGTCATGAACTGCAGTTTTAGCAGAGCTGAGCTGGCTTTGTGCCTGCCTTCAGCTGGGTGAGTTCGCTTTACGACTTCTCTCACAGTTCAAAAACATGCATGCACAATTTTTAATCAACAAATCAATAAACTTATGACTGAAACTGAATTTTCCACCAAGTAAAGTTTGAAATGCGTCGCGTTTCTCCACCAAAATGTAGCGTTTATAGGTAACAATCGTAATTAGGTCATATATGAAATATTAGCTCGAGCAATATTCAAATTTGGGGAAATATTAAAATCATAACTCATAGTCATAATTCATAAATTTCACATATGCGATTACATTACCTGCTAATTATCAAAAATATTTCGTTCTGTAACTGGTCTCTCATTAGTCATTCGACCAGCGAATACTTTGATTATACCCGTTAAGAAGGAATATTTATATTATCAAACCTCAGACAAATTCTCTCCTGGCCGTGGATGCAAATTGCTGGGTTTATGAATCAAAATAAAGAGCTAGTAGCCAGATCTTATCGCAATTTCATTGACAATTACATTGGTGGGATTGTAACACAGAGTCAGTCAAAGTATAAAAGATTTATTTAATCAAAAATGACACACAAAGGATTATATGTATATAGGAAGTAATATAGGCTAATCTACGTACGTAAAATTACACAAGACACACGAACGTTTAAACAAACAAACATAAACATGACTTGATCAGAATGAAAATAGGAAGAAAGTGAGGGAGAAAGTATGGTAATTCACAAACAGAACCTTTTAAGAGACAACTGTGAAAGCCGCTTCGAGAGAGATCATTTGATACGTTACTTGCGATTCTGTTCCTTTGTCTGTGTGAAGCTGGGCTTCGGGACCACGTGCGTATCTTGGCTGGACCGTGTCTCATCGATTTGTAGGCTTGCGTTTCGCGTGAAGTTCTTAAAACTTACTGATCGTAACATTACCGAGAGGTACGGAAGTCTCTTCCCGGTGCGGGAAGGGCGAGAAAACTTGGTTACAGGACGAGACTGGATTTCTACATCCGCGGTTGGTTTGGATGAAGGCCCTGTGCCTTCTCTCGCTCCGCTGCCCTTGGTGCAGGGAGGGGTGAGAGTGCAGAGTTCAGAGTTCGGAGTCCCGAGGGTGAGAGAGTATGAGCGCAGAGAGAGCGAACGTCTGCTTGTGTTGTGGTTTTTAAAGCAGCGCGGGGTAACGCCCCGTTTGATGACGGGACCCAATGAAATCTTTCGGTTCTGAGGCGGGAGCGTTTCATTGTTTGTGAAGGAACGCCTCTTCTGATCGTACACAGAAAAATGCATTAAAACTTTAATACCACCTTATGTCTAGGAATAAACATTTTGTGCGGAATATAGTTTCTATCTCTGTATAAAGAAGCTCAGTACGATCCGTAAGATATCACACCCGACATTAATATCAGTTAATGAAACAGATACATCTCAAATGTATCAACACACGTGTCCATTACATCTGCAGAGGTGCATAAATCTCAATTTATCCCATCACATCCCATAGACAAGAAAACTACATAAAAACATTTTGATAATGATTCATGCGTGTGTGTGTAACTTGTATTTTAGGAGTTTCAGAGCGGTTTGGTGTGTGTGTGTGATTCAGAGTGGGTTTTCTCTTGAGATCGGAATGTCAATAATGTCTTTGAAGCTCACACTGTGGAAAGGGCGAAGTGGGTCGTAAAAGGGATTCAGTTACAGAGTCTGCCCAGTCTGTGGGACTTAGAAAGTGTTTTCACTTTTAATTAGTATATAAATTAAAAGTCCATTTTTACCCATCGAGCCATAGTCATTACAACGTGTCCATAAATCAAACACGCTTGCATGTAATAATATGAAACTCGGTACACATATAGATCTCATCCGGCCGAACAACTTTCGTGCTCTAAGTTTTACGCCAGCCAAACAGGAAGTTGGCTATTTAGCGTTGTTTGGAAACGCATGCTGTGGAATTTAATGTACTCCTCCTAGGGAATTCATCGATTCGCCTCCAAACTCGGTGTGCATGAAGTCAAGACATTGAGGATGCTAAATTGCGGACGGATTTTTGATATCTCGAACGGTTTGGCCGTGGCGAGGAAACAAATTTATGGCGAAAAAATGAAACAGGAAGTGTGTTATAACTTCTGCATACATTAACTGATCTTGATGAAACTTCAGCAGTGTGTTCGTTTTAAGAGGCCGATCGCACAGATGTGACTATTGTGAGTCAAAGTTATAGCGCCACCAACAGGCAGCAGGAAGTACATCACTTTCAAAATGCTTTGAAATCAGTGTCTTATTTTTACCCGATTTGCTTCAAACTTTATGTGTACAATGTAGACACACGGCAGATGTAAACCTGTGAAAGGATTATTGATATCTTAGATACTGTTGCCGTGGCAACGCATCAAACTTTAATATTCTTTTTTGATGCTTTTGAGACTCTTAACATACTTGAAATTGCATGAAACTCGACAGACACATCACATTTATTAGCCAGTAGACATGTGCAAAGTTTCAGAAACGGGGGTGGTGGAATGGCTCAGTAGCGCCACCTTTAGTCAAAAATGGGGGTTTAGTTTTTCCTAGAATCACAAAACTTGGTATGTGTATTGTTCTCATCAAGACGGACAACTTTCTAATTTACATGAACCATCTCCGACCAACAGGAAGAGAGATATTTTGGTTTGAATGTGGATTTTCTGAAGAATTTTCTCTCCCTCTCTCTGTGTCTGTGTGTGTGTGAGGGGAGGGGGGGATTTGACTATTGCTTTTATATTGTTAATCAAGGTTTCAGGGGCTTTTGGGGTCCTTAACGTGCTCAAAAACTCTTGAAACTTTGCACATAGGTCAGAACCCACGGCCATCAGGGCCGGGCTGAAGCTGGTACCCGGGCGTGGCTGGGGGGCTCAACAGCGCCCCCTTGAACAGGGTTCTAAAACTTGATCCATATATCAAACACGCTCGCATGAATTAATATGAAACTCGGTACACATATAGATCTCATCGGGCCGAACAACTTTACCCCGGTCAAGTTTTACGCCAGCCCAACAGGAAGTCGGCTATTATGGGTTGTTTGGAAAACGCTTGCTGTGGAATGTGAAATACTCCTCCTAGAAAATTCACCGTGTCCCCTTCAAACTCGGTGTGCATGTAGTCAAGACTTTGAGGATGCTAAATTGCGGACGGATTTTTGATATCTCGAACGGTTTGGCTGTGGCGAGGAATCGAATTTATGGCGAGAAAAGAGAAACACGGAAGTGGAATAACTTCTGCATACATTAACTGATCTTGATGAAACTTCAGCAGTGTGTTCGTGGTAAGAGGCCGATCAGATGGATGTAGCTATTGTGAGTCAAAGTTATAGCGCCACCAACTGGCAGCAGGAAGTGTGTCACTTTCAACATGCTTTAGACAAAAGTGGGGGGGTTAGTTTTAACTACAGTAAAGAAAAAATAGTTTGTATATTGTTCTCATCAAGCCGGACAACTTTCTAATTTACATTCAATAGCTCTGGCCATCAGGAAGTCAGATATTTTGGTCTGAATGTGATTTTTTTTTCCAAAATCAGCCTCTGAATTTTTAGCCACTCCTCTTAAACTATTTATTTTATTCGTACCAAACTTTTTCAACATGATGAAACTACATTAAATATGCTAAGTTGTGAATGGATAATAAATATCTCAAACGGTTTTGCTATGGCGAGGGATTAAAGTAATGTCCAAAAAGAAAACACTAAAAATCTTCTAAAAATGTAATTATATACCATTTATTTCTATATAAAAGTATACAAATATCACAACTAAACCCATTTTATTCTGTTTTTGCAATTCAAGAAGAATGAAAAAGTTAAAAACAGGCTATTTAGTGCTATTTGGTTCAACAAAAAAGCAAACATAGGGCTATACTGCCCTCTTGTGTCCAAAAGGACATCCAAATAGTATATAAAACTTTTTACCAGGTAGGCCAATATTGTATTTAAATATACATTTATTAGGTATGTGTCTGAGGATATTTTCCCATCGGTTAAGCGACGTGTGACACAAGCGGGTGCTTTTAAATCGCTAATATAAAAGTGAAAGTAAAAAAAACGGACGTCTGCACGGACATTGATAATGGTGCACGTTGGAAAGAATGATACTTTTAAACATAACACTAAACCGCCATTAGGTGTTGCTAGGCGACCATCTTAATGAGCGAGTCATTGATTCATTCGTTCAAATGATTCGTTCCAATGACTGAGTCATTCATGATTGAGACAGATGTTTATGGATTTACCATTGAATCTTTGAGTCAAGCGATTCGTTTCAAAATGCTGAATCATTCAGTAATGAGAAAACAAGTTGCTGTGAGATGCGCAATGGTTCTGCTGTGATCTTTGTTTAACTATTTTTGCTGCTGAAACAGAACAAAAACAGTCAATATTGCATCTAAAATGTAAGTGACTTAATTGTAACTGTTTATTAACCTGTTGTATGAAATCAATGTCACAGTTTCAATCGTGATTGTATTCAGGAAATAGTTGCCTACTCGTCAAGTGAGGTTGCTTAACTCTATCATATGTTATAAAATATATAAAAACTCCATATTTGTAATTTTTATAGTCAGTATGTTGTTAACTGGGTTGCTTTTTTGTGTGCTGCGCTCATTTGTTTACAATTCTCCTGGAGAAGCAGCATGAGCCTCAGCAGTGCAACCTTGTTACCATTGATCAGTAATACATTTATTATTAACTGATGATTGCAACTTAAAATGAATGTAATTAAATTAGAATAATCTCTCGTTTTAGTGATTCCCAAGTTATTTTTTTGTTATTGACGTTCTAATCAGGCTATACTTTGGTCGGGCAAGTAAAATTCTCTTTCAGGTAGGCCTATTGTATTTATATATAAATATATTAGGGATGTGACTGTGATAACATTTTCCCACCGGTTAATCGACGTGTGACACCACTGAGCGCTTTTAAATCGCTAACTATAGTATACTATATACTAGTAAAATACAGACGTCCGCACAGACATTGATAATGGTGCGGAGTAGAGCGAGCATTTTCAATTTATTCCTATGGATGTAGGAATTAACTAAAACATTTTATTTATGTTTTTGTGTCCACTGTTCAACCGCAACCGCAACCGCGTCACACACACACACACATTCCAGAATTGCAATCTTGACATCGCAGCCTGTTCATTATAGCCCTAATACAATATAATAATAAAAATAGTCAACCTAACATAAACGAATTACACTGCTCTGTTTAAATAGTCAGTAGTACAATCTGTACCATTCACAGTAAGCAGAGCTCCACTGTGATGTTTCCAAGAACATTTTTGCGCGTGTGAAGAGGATGATTTTTTCCATCGATATTGGAACACGAGTGAAGTACAAAGCCTATAATAAAGAATAGTTTAGCATCCAAATACATCGCAAAAATTGAAACATTTTGATTCTAATGAGAGGGTTACGTGAGACCAACACTGCTTACTTTCGTTTTTATTTTTACATTAAATTTAAAGGATTTGTTGTGGAATATTTTGAGTGTATCATAAAATCAGAATAAGGTAAGACAAGTAATATTTTCTGTCTTATATATATATATATATATATATATATATATGTGTGTGTGTGTGTGTGTGTGTGTGTGTGTATATATATATATATATAGATATAGATAGATAGATATTTATATACACACACACATATATATATATATATATATATATATATATGTGTGTGTGTGTGTGTGTGTGTATGTATGTATATATATATATATATATATATATATATAAATATAGCTGCGAGCAGCGATGGAGGGCCAAAGCCGGTGGCACCGCAACCCCGGTGCCTTTAGTTACCTAAAGGCACCGGGGTTGCGGTGCCACCGGCTTGGGCCCGTAATCGCTGCTCGCAGCTATATTTATTATTATTGTTGTTCAAGGGTTCGGGGGCTTTTGGGGCCTTTAACGTGCTCAAAAACTCATGAAACTTTGCACGCAGGTCAGAACCCGCGGCCATTAGGGCCGGGCTGAAGCTGGTACCCGGGCGTGGCAGGGGGGCTCAACAGCGCCCCCTAGAACACAATCTTAAATCTTGGACACATACAAGAACGTATTAGTATGAAACTCGGTACACATATAGATCTCATCGGGCCGAACAACTTTCGCACTCTAAGTTATTAGCTCTGCCCAACAGGAAGTCAGCTATTATGGGTTGTTTGAAAAACGCATGCTGTGGAATTTAATGTACTCCTCCTAGGGAATTGATCCGATCCACACCAAACTCGGTCAGCATGAAGTCAAGACATTGAGGATGCTAAATTGCGGACGGATTTTTGATATCTCGAACGGTTTGGCCGTGGCGATGAAACGAATTTATAGCGAGAAAAGATAAACAGGAAGTGTGTTATAACTTCTGCATACATTAACTGATCTTGATGAAACTTCCGCAGTGTGTTCGTTGTAAGAGGCCGATCACATGGATGTGACTATTGTGAGTCAAAGTTATAGCGCCACCAACTGGCAGCAGGAAGTGTGTCACTTTCAAAATGCTTTGAAATCACCCTCTTATTTTTACCCGATTTGCTTCAAACTTTATGTGTATAATGTAAACACACGGCAGATGTAGACCTGTGAAAGGATTTTTGATATCTTTAATACTGTTGCCATGGCAACGCTTCAAACTTTAATATTCTTTTTTGATGCTTTTGAGACTCTTAACATACTTGAAATTGGATGAAACTCGACAGACACATCACATTTATTAGCCCGTAGACATGTGCAAAGTTTCAGAAACGGGCGTGATGGAATGGCTCAGTAGCGCCACCTTTAGTCATAAATGGGGCGGTTAGTTTTATCAACAGCAACAAAACTTGGTATGTGTATTGTTCTCATCAAGACGGACAACTTTCTAATTGACATTAACCATCTCCGACCAACAGGAAGAGAGATATTTTGGTTTGAATGTGGATTTTCTGAAGAATTTTCTCTCCCTCTCTCTGTGTCTGTGTGTGTGTGAGGGGAGGGGGGGGATTTGACTATTGCTTTTATATTGTTAATCAAGGTTTCAGGGGCTTTTGGGGTCCTTAACGTGCTCAAAAACTCTTGAAACTTTGCACACAGGTCAGAACCCACGGCCATCAGGGCCGGGCTGAAGCTGGTACCCGGGCGTGGCTGGGGGGCTCAACAGCGCCCCCTTGAACGGGGTTCTAAAACTTGGTCCATATATCAAACACGCTTGCATGAATTAATATGAAACTCGGTACACATATAGATCTCGTCGTGCCGAACAACTTTCCCCTGGTCAAGTTTTACGCCAGCCCAACAGGAAGTCGGCTATTATGGGTTGTTTGGAAAACGCTTGCTGTGGAATGTGAAATACTCCTCCTAGAAAATTCACCGTGTCCCCTCCAAACTCGGTGTGCATGTAGTCAAGACTTTGAGGATGCTAAATTGCGGACGGATTTTTGATATCTCGAACGGTTTGGCCATGGCGAGGAATCGAATTTATGGCGAGAAAAGAGAAACACGAAGTGGAATAACTTCTGCATACATTAATTGATCTTGATGAAACTTCAGCAGTGTGTTCGTGGTAAGAGGCCGATCAGATGGATGTAGCTATTGTGATTCAAAGTTATAGCGCCACCAACTGGCAGCAGGAAGTGTGTCACTTTCAACATGCTTTTGACAAAAGTGGGGGGGGGTTAGTTTTAACTACAGTAAAAAAAACTCAGTTCATATATTGATCTCATCGACCCGGACAACTTTCTAATTTAAAGTCATTATCTCTGACCATCAGGAAGTCAGATATTTTGGTCTGAATGTGGATTTTTTTGCAAAATCAGCCTCTGAATTTTTAGCCACCTTTATCTAAGTGGTTTATTTTATTCCCACCAAACTTTTTCAACATGATAAAAATATATTAATGATGCTAAATTGTGAACGGATAATAAATATCTCAAACGGTTTTGCTATGGCGAGGGATTAAAGTATTGTCTAAAAAGGAAACACAAAGGCTCATATATTCTAAAAATGTAATTATACACCATTTATTACTATATAAAAGTATACAAATATCAGAACTTAACTCATTTTATTCTTTTTTTTCAATTTAAGAATGAAGTTTAAGTTTAAAAACTGCCAGAATGGTTGTTTAGTCTAAACAATAAATAAATAAAGTCAAACATAGTGCTATACTGCCCTCTTGTGTTCAAAATCAGGTAGGCCTATTATATCTATATAAAAATATACTAGGTATGTGACGGTGAGAATATTTTACCACCGGTTAACTGACGTGTGACACCGCTGGGGGCTTTTTAATCGCTAACTTAAAAACGAAAGTAAAATATGTTCGTCCGCACGGACATTGATAATGGTGCGGAGCAGAGCGAGCGTTTTCAATAAATTCCTATGGAAGGAGGAATGACCTAAAAAACGTTGACTCTGTTCTGCTCGTTCCTCGCTGAGGACGCGCACCATTATGAATGCCTGTGCAGCCGTGAGCATTTTAGTTTCATTTTCGGGGCGGATTGCTTGAATGTATTTTAAAAAAGCACAATGTTGTGTTTTATTGCTACTGTACAAAAATATAAGTTAACACTTTGCAGTTTGAATGATGTTCTGAACAAAATGACAGAGTATGTTTTTATGTGTCCACTGTTCAATCGCGCCCTCGTTTTAGTGATTCCCAAGTTATTTTTTCATTTAAGTTTTTTCATTGTTCTAATCAGGTCAGGCAAGTAAAATTACCTGTGTCTTATCCCTTACATTTTTATATAATATATATACACTACTGTTCAAAATTTGGCGTCAGTAAGATTTTTAAGCGAAGTTTCTTCTGCTCACCAAGGCTGCATTTATTTGATTAAAAATACAAACAAAAACAGTAATATTGTAAAATAGTATTCCAATTTAAAACAGCTGCTTTCTATTTTAATTTATTTTAAACTGTTATTTATTCCTGTGATCAAAGCTGAGTTTTCAGCATCATTACTCCAGTCGTCACTGTCACATGATCCTTCAGAAATTATTCTAATATGATGATTGATGCTCAAGAAACATTCATTATTATTTTAAATGTCGAAAACAGTTGTGTACAGTCTTTGATGAATAGAAAGTTCAAAAGAACAGCATTTATCTGAAATCTAAAGCTTTTGTAACATTAAACACTACCATTCAGAAGTTTGGGGTCAGTAATAATTTAAATTTAAATTTTGGGGGAAAGAAATAAAATAAATCAATACTTTTATTCATCGAGAATGAGTTAAACTGATCAAAAGTTACAGTACAGACATTTATAATGTTAAAAAAAATTCTATTTGAAATAAATGCTGTTCTTTTGAACTTTACATTCATCAACGCATTTTGAAAAAAAATTTGAACACAAACTGTTTTCAACATTGAAAATAATAAATATTTATTGACCATCAATCATCATATTAGAATGGTTTCTGAAGGATCATGTGACACTGAAGACGGGAGTAATGATGCTGAAAACTCAGCTTTGATCACATAAATTAATTACAGTGTAAAATATTTTAAAATAGAAAACAGCTGTTTTAAATTGGAATAATATTTCACAATATTACTGTTTTTGTTTGTATTTTTAATCAAATAAATGCAGCCTTGGTGAGCAGAAGAAACTTCTCCTAAAAACATTAAAAATCTTCCTGATCCCAAACTTTTAAACGGTATATATATATATATATATATATATATATATATATATATATATATATATATAAATATAGCTGCGAGCAGCGATGGAGGGCCAAAGCCGGCGGTACCGCCACCCCGGTGCCTACACTAAGGCACCAGGGTGGCGGTGCCACCGGCTTGGGCCCGCAATCGCTGCTCGCAGCTATATTTATTATTATTATTATTATTGTTCTTCAAGGGTTCGGGGGCTTTTGGGGCCTTTAACGTGCTCAAAAACTCATGAAACTTTGCACACAGGTCAGAAGCTGCGGCCATTAGGGCCGGGCTGAAGATGGTACCTGGGCGTGGCAGGGGGGCTCGACAGCGCCCCCTTGAATGGGGTCCGAGTGCGGTCCGAAAACTTGGTCCATATACCAAACACTCTTGCATGAATTAATATGAAACTCGGTACACATATAGATCTTATTGGGCTGAACAACTTTCGTGCTCTAAGTTTTACGCCAGCCCAACAGGAAGTCGGCTATTATGGGTTGTTTGGAAAACGCATGCTGTGGAATTTGATGTACTCCTCCTAGGAAATGCATCCATTCGCCTCCAAACTCGGTGTGCATGAAGTCAAGACATTGAGGATGATAAATTGCGGACGGATTTTTGATATCTCGAACGGTTTGGCCGAGGCGAGGAAATGAATTTATGGCGAATAATGGGACACAGGAAGTGTATTATAACTTCTGCATACATTGACTGATCTTGATAAAACTTCAGCAGTGTGTTCGTGGTCAGAGGCCGATCACATTGATGTGACTATTGTGAGTCAAAGTTATAGCGCCACCAACTGGCAGCAGGAAGTGTGTCACTTTCAAAATGCTTTGAAATCACCCTCTTATTTTTACCCGATTTGCTTCAAACTTTATGTGTATAATGTAAACACACGGCAGATGTAGACCTGTGAAAGGATTTTTGATATCTTTAATACTGTTGCCATGGCAACGCTTCAAACTTTAATATTCTTTTTTGATGCTTTTGAGACTCTTAACATACTTGAAATTGCATGAAACTCGACAGACACATCACATTTATTTGCACGTAGACATGTGCAAAGTTTCAGAAACGGGTGTGGTGAGGGGCTCAGTAGCGCCAGCTTTAGTCATAAGTGGGGCGGTTAGTTTTATCAACAGTAACAAAACTTGGTATGTGTATTGTTCTCATCAAGACGGACAACTTTCTAATTGACATTAACCATCTCCGACCAACAGGAAGAGAGATATTTTGGTTTGAATGTGGATTTTCTGAAGAATTTTCTCTCCCTCTCTCTGTGTCTCTGTGTGTGTGAGGGGAGGGGGGGATTTGACTATTGCTTTTATATTGTTAATCAAGGTTTCAGGGGCTTTTGGGGTCCTTAACATGCTCAAAAACTCTTGAAACTTTCCACACAGGTCAGAACCCACGGCCATCAGGGCCGGGCTGAAGCTGGTACCCGGGCGTGGCTGGGGGGCTCAACAGCGCCCCCTTGAACCGGTTCTAAAACTTGGTCCATATATCAAACACGCTTGCATGAATTAATATGAAACTCGGTACACATATAGATCTCATCGTGCCGAACAACTTTCCCCTGGTCAAGTTTTACGCCAGCCCAACAGGAAGTCGGCTATTATGGGTTGTTTGGAAAACGCTTGCTGTGGAATGTGAAATACTCCTCCTAGAAAATTCACCGTGTCCCCTCCAAACTCGGTGTGCATGTAGTCAAGACTTTGAGGATGCTAAATTGCGGACGGATTTTTGATATCTCGAACGGTTTGGCCATGGCGAGGAATCGAATTTATGGCGAGAAAAGAGAAACACGAAGTGGAATAACTTCTGCATACATTAACTGATCTTGATGAAACTTCAGCAGTGTGTTCGTGGTAAGAGGCCGATCAGATGGATGTAACTATTGTGATTCAAAGTTATAGCGCCACCAACTGGCAGCAGGAAGTGTGTCACTTTCAACATGCTTTTGACAAAAGCGGGGGGGTTAGTTTTAACTCCAGTAAAAAAAACTCAGTTCATATATTGATCTCATCGACCCGGACAACTTTCTAATTTAAAGTCATTAGCTCTGACCATCAGGAAGTCAGATATTTTGGTCTGAATGTGGATTTTTTTGCAAAATCAGCCTCTGAATTTTTAGCCACCTTTATCTAAGTGGTTATTTTATTCCCACCAAACTTTTTCAACATGATAAAAATATATTAATGATGCTAAATTGTGAACGGATAATAAATATCTCAAACGGTTTTGCTATGGCGAGGGATTAAAGTAATGTCAAAAAAGTAAACACTAAAAGGCTCATATATTCTAAAAATGTAATTATACACCATTTATTACTACATAAAAGTATACAAATATCAGAACTTAACTCATTTTATTCTTTTTTTTTTTCAATTTAAGAATGAAGTTTAAGTTTAAAAACTGCCAGAATGGTTGTTTAGTCTAAACAATAAATAAATAAAGTCAAACATAGTGCTATACTGCCCTCTTGTGTTCAAAATCAGGTAGGCCTATTATATCTATATAAAAATATACTAGGTATGTGACGGTGAGAATATTTTACCACCGGTTAACTGACGTGTGACACTGCTGGGGGCTTTTTAATCGCTAACTTAAAAACGAAAGTAAAATATGTTCGTCCGCACGGACATTGATAATGGTGCGGAGCAGAGCGAGCGTTTTCAATAAATTCCCATGGAAGGAGGAATGACCTAAGAAACGTTGACTCTGTTCTGCTCGTTCCTCGCTGAGGACGCGCACCATTATGAATGCCTGTGCAGCCGTGAGCATTTTAGTTTCATTTTCGGGGCGGATTGCTTGAATGTATTTAAAAAAAGCACAATGTTGTGTTTTATTGCTACTGTACAAAAATATAAGTTAACACTTTGCAGTTTGAATGATGTTCTGCACAAAATGACAGAGTATGTTTTTATGTGTCCACTGTTCAATCGCGCCCTCGTTTTAGTGATTCCCAAGTTATTTTTTCATTTAAGTTTTTTTCATTGTTCTAATCAGGTCAGGCAAGTAAAATGATCTGTCTTATCCCTTACATTTTTATATAATTATATAAATATATAATACACTACTGTTCAAAAATTTGGCGTCAGTAAGATTTTTAAGCTAAGTTTCTTCTGCTCACCAAGGCTGCATTTATTTGATTAAAAATACAAACAAAAACAGTAATATTGTAAAATAGTATTCCAATTTAAAACAGCTGCTTTCTATTTTAATATATTTTAAACTGTTATTTATTCCTGTGATCAAAGCTGAGTTTTCAGCATCATTATTCCAGTCGTCACTGTCACATGATCCTTCAGAAATTATTCTAATATGATGATTGATGCTCAAGAAACATTCATTATTATTTTAAATGTCGAAAACAGTTATGTACAGTCTTTGATGAATAGAAAGTTCAAAAGAACAGCATTTATCTGAAATCTAAAGCTTTTGTAACATTAAACACTACCGTTCAGAAGTTTGGGGTCAGTAATAATTTTAATTTTATTTTTGGGGGAAATAAATAAATAAATCAATACTTTTATTCATCGAGAATGAGTTAAACTGATAAAAAGTTACAGTACAGACATTTATAATGTTAAAAAAAATTATATTTGAAATAAATGCTGTTCTTTTGAACTTTACATTCATCAACGCATTTTGAAAAAAAATCTGTACACAACTGTTTTCAACATTGAAAATAATAATTAATATTTATTGACCATCAATCATCATATTAGAATGGTTTCTGAAGGATCATGTGACACTGAAGACGGGAGTAATGATGCTGAAAACTCAGCTTTGATCACATAAATTAATTACAGTGTAAAATATTTTAAAATAGAAAACAGCTGTTTTAAATTGGAATAATATTTCACAATATTACTGTTTTTGTTTGTATTTTTAATCAAATTAATGCAGCCTTGGTGAGCAGAAGAGACTTCTCCTAAAAACATTAAAAATCTTCCTTACCCCAAACTTTTGAACGGTATATATATATATATATATATATATATATATATATATATATATGTTTGTATAATATATATATATATATATAAATATAGCTGCGAGCAGCGATGGAGGGCCAAAGCCGGCGGTACCGCCACCCCGGTGCCTTTAGGTAACTAAAGGCACCGGGGTTGCGGTGCCACCGGCTTGGGCCCGTAATCGCTGCTCGCAGCTATATTTATTATTATTATTTTTATTTTGTCAACCTTTCGGGCACTTTTGGGGCTCTTAACATGCTCGAAAACTCTTGAAATTTTGCACACACGTCAGAACCCGCGGCCATCAGGGCCGGACTGAAGCTGGTACCCGGGCGTGGCAGGGGGGCTCGACAGCGCCCCCTGGAACGGGATCCGAACACGTGTCCATAAATCAAACACGCTTGCATGTAATAATATGAAACTCGGTACACATATAGATCTCATCCGGCTGAACAACTTTCGTGCTCTAAGTTTTACGCCAGCCAAACAGGAAGTTGGCTATTTAGCGTTGTTTGGAAACGCATGCTGTGGAATTTAATGTACTCCTCCTAGGGAATTCATCGATTCGCCTCCAAACTCGGTGTGCATGAAGTCAAGACATTGAGGATGCTAAATTGCGGACGGATTTTTGATATCTCGAACGGTTTGGCCGTGGCGAGGAAACAAATTTATGGCGAAAAAATGAAACAGGAAGTGTGTTATAACTTCTGCATACATTAACTGATCTTGATGAAACTTCAGCAGTGTGTTCGTTGTAAGAGGCCGATCGCACAGATGTGACTATTGTGAGTCAAAGTTATAGCGCCACCAACAGGCAGCAGGAAGTACATCACTTTCAAAATGCTTTGAAATCAGTGTCTTATTTTTACCCGATTTGCTTCAAACTTTATGTGTACAATGTAGACACACGGCAGATGTAAACCTGTGAAAGGATTATTGATATCTTAGATACTGTTGCCGTGGCAACGCATCAAACTTTAATATTCTTTTTTGATGCTTTTGAGACTCTTAACATACTTGAAATTGCATGAAACTCAACAGACACATCACATTTATTAGCCAGTAGACATGTGCAAAGTTTCAGAAACGGGGGTGGTGGAATGGCTCAGTAGCGCCACCTTTAGTCAAAAATGGGGGTTTAGTTTTTCCTAGAATCACAAAACTTGGTATGTGTATTGTTCTCATCAAGACGGACAACTTTCTAGTTTACATGAACCATCTCCGACCAACAGGAAGAGAGATATTTTGGTTTGAATGTGGATTTTCTGAAGAATTTTCTCTCCCTCTCTCTGTGTCTGTGTGTGTGTGAGGGGAGGGGGGGATTTGACTATTGCTTTTATATTGTTAATCAAGGTTTCAGGGGCTTTTGGGGTCCTTAACGTGCTCAAAAACTCTTGAAACTTTGCACACAGGTCAGAACCCACGGCCATCAGGGCCGGGCTGAAGCTGGTACCCGGGCGTGGCTGGGGGGCTCAACAGCGCCCCCTTGAACGGGGTTCTAAAACTTGATCCATATATCAAACACGCTCGCATGAATTAATTTGAAACTCGGTACACATATAGATCTCATCGGGCCGAACAACTTTACCCCGGTCAAGTTTTACGCCAGCCCAACAGGAAGTCGGCTATTATGGGTTGTTTGGAAAACGCTTGCTGTGGAATGTGAAATACTCCTCCTAGAAAATTCACCGTGTCCCCTTCAAACTCGGTGTGCATGTAGTCAAGACTTTGAGGATGCTAAATTGCGGACGGATTTTTGATATCTCGAACGGTTTGGCTGTGGCGAGGAATCGAATTTATGGCGAGAAAAGAGAAACACGGAAGTGGAATAACTTCTGCATACATTAACTGATCTTGATGAAACTTCAGCAGTGTGTTCGTGGTAAGAGGCCGATCAGATGGATGTAGCTATTGTGAGTCAAAGTTATAGCGCCACCAACTGGCAGCAGGAAGTGTGTCACTTTCAACATGCTTTTGACAAAAGTGGGGGGGTTACTTTTAACTACAGTAAAGAAAAAATAGTTTGTATATTGTTCTCATCAAGCCGGACAACTTTCTAATTTACATTCAATAGCTCTGGCCATCAGGAAGTCAGATATTTTGGTCTGAATGTGAATTTTTTTGCAAAATCAGCCTCTGAATTTTTAGCCACTCCTCTTAAACTATTTATTTTATTCGTACCAAACTTTTTCAACATGATGAAACTACATTAAATATGCTAAGTGAATGGATAAAAAATATCTCAAACGGTTTTGCTATGGCGAGGGATTAAAGTAAAAATCTTCTAAAAATGTAATTATATACCATTTATTTCTATATAAAAGTATACAAATATCACAACTAAACCCATTTTATTCTGTTTTTGCAATTCAAGAAGAATGAAAAGGTTAAAAACAGGCTATTTAGTGCTATTTGGTTCAACAAAAAAGCAAACATAGGGCTATACTGCCCTCTTGTGTCCAAAAGGACATCAAAATAGTATATACAACTTTTTACCAGGTAGGCCAATATTGTATTTAAATATACATTTATTAGGTATGTGTCTGAGGATATTTTCCCACCGGTTAATCGACGTGTGACACGAGTGGGTGCTTTTAAATCGGTAATATAATAGTGAAAGAAAAATAATGATAATGTTGCACACACAAATCACACACATGTGGGAAAGAATGATGCTTTTAAACAACACTAAACCGCCATTAGGTGTCGCCAGGCATCCATCTTAATAAGCGAGTCATTGATTCATTCGTTCAAACGATTCGTTCGAATGAGTCGATCATGATTAAGACAGATGTTTATGGATTGATCATTCAATCTTTGAGTCAACCGATTCGTTAAAAATGCTGAATCGTTCAGTTATGAGAAAACACGTGATGCGTGATGGTTCTGCCGTGATCTTTGTTTAACTATTTTCGCTGCTGAAACAGAACAAAAACAGTCAACATTGCATCTAAAATGTAAGTGACTTAATTGTAACTGTTTATTAACCTGTTGTATGAAATCTAGGGGTGGGAGAAAAAATTGATTCTTAGATGCATCGCGATGCGGACGTGGACGATTCTGAATCGATTCACAAATGTCAAAAAATCGATTCTCTAAAAAAATATTTTTCTAATAACGTAATATTGACGGAAGGCAAAAGGCGGAACTCTAAGCGGACGTGCGTGCAGTCTGTGGTGCGCACATAACAGAGAAGTTTCTTCTGCTCACCAAGGCTGCATTTATTTGATTAAAAATACAAACAAAAACAGTAATATTGTAAAATAGTATTCCAATTTAAAACAGCTGCTTTCTATTTTAATATATTTTAAACTGTTATTTATTCCTGTGATCAAAGCTGAGTTTTCAGCATCATTACTCCAGTCGTCACTGTCACATGATCCTTCAGAAATTATTCTAATATGATGATTGATACTCAAGAAACATTCATTATTATTTTAAATGTCGAAAACAGTTGTGTACAGTCTTTGATGAATAGAAAGTTCAAAAGAACAGCATTTATCTGAAATCTAAAGCTTTTGTAACGTTAAACACTACCGCTCAAAAGTTTGTGGGTAGTAATAATTAAAATTTTATTTTTGGGGGAAAGAAATAAAATAAATCAGTACTTTTATTTATGAAGGATGAGTTAAACTGATCAACAGTTACAGTAAAGACATTTATAATGTTAAAAATATATATATTTGAAATATATGCTGTTCTTTTGAACTTTACATTCATCAAAGCATTTTGAAAAAAAAAAATCTGTACACAACTGTTTTCAACATTGAAAATAATAATGAATATTTATTAAGCATCAATCATCATATTAGTATGATTTCTGAAGGATCATGTGACACTGAAGACTTGAGTAATGATGCTGAAAACTCAACTTTGATCACAGAAATGAATTACTATGTAAAATATTTTAAAATTGAAAACAGCTGTTTTAAATTGGAATAATATTTCACAATATTGCTGTTTTTGTTTGTATTTTTAATCAATAAATGCAGCCTTGGTGAGCAGAAGAGACTTCTCCTAAAAACATTAAAAATCTTACTGACCCCAAACTTTTGAACAATAATATATATATATATATATATATATATATATATATATATATATATATATATACATACATACATATATATGTATGTGTATGTATGTGTATATATATATATATATATATATATATATATATATATATATATATATATATATATATATATATATATATATATAAATATAGCTGCGAGCAGCGATGGAGGGCCAAAGCCGGCGGTACCGCCACCCCGGTGCCTTTAGGTAACTAAAGGCACCGGGGTTGCGGTGCCACCGGCTTGGGCCCGTAATCGCTGCTCGCAGCTATATTTATATATATATATATATATATATATATATATATATATATATATATATATATATATATATATATATATATATATATATATATATTTTGATATTGATACTACTAACAATATATAGAGCTCTCTCTTCAACAGCCACATATCTTCATGTACAGTAGTCAAGGGTTTCTGTGAGGACTTTTTTAATCCCTTTATTAAAGTTAATTCATGCAAATAATAAAAACAAAAGCGGCAGATGAAGTTTCCTGTAAAAAAAAACAAAAAAAAAAAAAACATATAATGTGTATCATATGTTAAATTGTTCAGTTATTTAAAAAAAGTACAGAGATACTTTTTTAGGTCTCTAGGCAGTGCCGGTCCTACACTTCTGGGGGCCCCCAGAAGCAAAACTTGAAGTGGCCCCACTAAACCACTGAATGGAAAAACACATAATAGTTACCATTTTAAAATTAATAAAAAAATTAATAATCATATTTTTTAAAACTACTGCCTTGATCAACACAAAATAGGTGTCATTTGAAAGCTTAGAGTCTGAACTTCACAATGCATGTAGCAATTTCATGAACTACTAAGTAGTACTGAGTTATTTGCTGATAAAAAAAAAAAAAAAAACATTTTCTTAATTTATTAAATACTTTTTTGTACAAAATGTCATGTCAAATGACCAATATGTCAAAAACATAATACAGCTCAGATAGTCATGTGTCATATGTCATTTGAAAGGTGTCACGAAGTAGAATACAACAAGCATAAATGTTTTGGGCTTTGACTAAACACAAGTGAGTTTTTGTACATGAAGCCCTCCCTCCCCCATGTAAATAATATACCAGTGCAGCATTTGTCATGTTTTCGCTCGTAACATCATGGAACATGCTCCAATCGTGGAAAATGGCACACCATTATTTACAGTATATGTGATTAAAGATCAGATCATGCTTAAAAAGAGCCAAGATCTCGCTTCTGAATGGTACAGGTACGCAGCTGAACATAATCATAAAAACTCCTCTATGTGCACATGCGGAAGATAAACAGCATAGATATTTATAAAATCGTCTTGGCATTGGCTAAAAGTTTTGTTCGTCAAGATTTATTACAATGACAATGGCTGGAGACTATCCGATGGCAATGCTTGGATATTATAAATAAAACTGTTTTTATAAAAACGCCCTATTTTGAAAAATAAACTTTGTAGGCGTCCTCATTTCTGATGTATGAGATTGTATATAGTTTTACAACATACAGTGCTCAAATTACATAATTTATTGAAAAAAATTATGGAGAGCAGATTTGATACAAGATAGAAATATCTTATATTTCAATACAATACAATATTTGTTGATTTTAAATATCTTATCTTTAAAAGCATTAATTGGATAAAGCCTTAATTATGTGCAATTGTGCATGCAGTGATTAGTATGATTTAAATTTCTTATTCAATATTGATGGTATACTATTAACATGTAAATAATGTTTTCTTACCTGCTCTAGGTCCAGTGGGCAAAAGGGGAAGAAGAGGACGCAATGGAGAACCCGGTGAGTTTTTTGTTTTGTTTTTGTTTTTTAACTCTGTTTATAAGGTATTACACTGGTTGTCTCACTCAGTGGCCAAACATTTAAAATGTTAAATTATGAAAATGATTTGTGGGCCTTAGTCTGTGGGATGGTTAGTAAATGTTCCCCCTAACAACAATTTCCAAATGCTTGGAGGAGTCTATCAGTACAATTACATGCCAGCATTGGATTCTGTGTCCAATGACTGACATTCTTAAGGGTTTGGTTTATTGCATTAGCTGTTACCACTTGTTCCGTTTTTACCCGACCTCCAGTTAGAGGTGCAGACTCAGGCCAAATGGGCCCAACCACTTTCTGGAATACATATGTAAGTGGCACCACAAAAGCATGCAGTAGGTAATAGCTTCAGGATCACTTAAAAAAAAAAAAAAAAAAAAAAAAGTCTTTAATCCAAACTATGTATTTGCACCAATGGTATTCTGAAGTGGAACATGTGGGTTATACAAGGACTACTTTCTTTACTACCATCCATAAAAAGCTAATTCAAATGATTGCATATTAAAGTACATTTCACTAGATTCCTATTTCATTTTCTCATTTAAAATTCTTTTGTAAAAATCTGTGTTTGAATCTGTAAGTGTGACACATTAGATGACCAGTGGTCTACCAGGGCCAGTATAAATTGAAAATTGGGCAATTCTTCTATAATGCAGGAACAATAGCCTCATGTTTTTTGCAGAAACAGCTAGTTGTATGGCTGGGATGAGAAAGATTTGTCTTATGTGCCAATATCTACAGTATATGAGCCAAACCGTAACCAAATTTGTGTCACGATCTGAGGGAGGAGGAGCAAAAAGCAGAAGAATGCTTAACTTCAATTTATTGAAACAATAATAAAGACAGTTTAAAAGGGTCATGAACTGAGAATTTTTATTAATTTTTTTTTATCTTTTAACAGTTAAGAGGTCGTTATACTATAAAAATATCCTGTAAGTTTCAAAACTCAAAACTTCCTTGTTATTAAAAAAACAGCTTTTATTGAAACCAAGGCCAGAAAACGACAGGATCTGAAAAGTGGGGACTTATAATGTCATGGTGGATGGTCAGGTGAGGAGCAAACAGAACCAACAGGGGCATCCCAACTCACTGTGAGGGGATTTACAGTTAAAGACCCAGAACTAGATATGATGAATGAAGACCCGGAGTCAAGAGTGCAGTCAATTGAAGACAAGAGTCAGAATTATAATAAATTAAAGAAATACTGAAGATAGTTTGCAGTTTCATCAGACAGAAGTCAGCTTCAAGACTCACAAGGAGTTTGTAGGCAGCTCCTCTTGCAAAGATAATTACACAAAATAGATACACACATTTTCCATACATAAACAGATAGACTAAGGCGTATCTCCATTGATTGTGCGGCTGACACTCAGACCCTGAAGTTAGGCACGTCGTGACCTTCCAGGTCGCAGATCTGTGTTTCTAGTCGCCAACATGTCGAAGAAAACACGTCAGTCCATCTCCAATAATGCCACTTGTTCCTTAAACTGTAACCAAGAATACTAACACACACACCGACACAGCTTTTTTAAGGTTTGATTTGGCCAGGCTCTAACTATAAACAGGAGAGTCTTCTCAAAACATCAAGATAATTCGTTCTTTCTCTCAAGGAGAGGACACTTTAATCTAACAGTAAAAATTAAGGCTTTAACACAGAAATGATCCCTTAAACTATAGACTTCAATGACCCCTGTGACCATAGTTGTGAGGGTACCCTAGAAAAACAGATGTATGTATCGACACATGTTGAAGACCTTTCTCAAACACAAAACAAGTCAATATTTCATTTCTGGAAGCCGGACTAAATGAGCAAGCACTGTTACTGCATTCCTAGCATAGGCTAGACCCGCAGTCACCTCTCAGATATCAAATACAGACATTAGAAAATACATGATTAGAGAAAATGTCAGTAATCACACTGGTAACTTCTATAACAAAGTAAAATCTCATAAGCCTAGAGAAGTCATTCAACTCGTGATATTTAGAAGGAAAAATATTTATTAATTAATTGATTATAATCAGTCATTAGATAAATTGAAGCAGCAGTGAATTCCAGAAACCACCCCCTCATCACGATCAGAAACAGGCATGTGTTCACAGCAGAAAGCAGTCCAGAAAGGCAAATAGTAACCCAGGAAAACTCCAGCCCCAGTAACAGTCCAAATGGTCAGCAGCGATAGAACAGTCTAAGACCAGTGAATGCTGGAGAGGAACAGGGAACCGCAACACAACTGGGCAGAGAAAACAGATCCCCAGCCCGGATCAGCAGTTCCCTGGCCCTCCTCGAGGTATGGCGACAGTGCTGAATAAAAGCCTGGACCGAGGGAACAGCCGCTTCGGTACCCTGGGAGGGAAACAGAGGAGCTGAGTAATCCAGGCAACACATGAACGGGAAAGCCCAGTTGATGACACTGGCAAAGAGTTATGAGCATACTTCGACCCAAGTTAGCTGCTGACTCCAGGTTGAGGGGATGTGGGAAGTCAGACATCAGAGCATTAGCCCGAAATCCTGGTTTACCCGCTCGGACTGGCCGTTGGTCTGCGGAAGAAATCCTGATGACAGACTAGCGGAGGCTCGAATCTGCCGACAGAACTCCCTGGGGCCCCCTGTCAGAGACCACCGGAAGACCAAGGATCTAAAAGACGTGGGCGATGACCACCCGGGCTGTCTCCCTAGCTGAGGGGAGTTTGGAAAGGGAAATGAAGTTGACCGCCTTAGAAAAGCGATTCACTACGTTGACAATCACAGTATTGCCACTGGATGGAGGGAGACCAGTGACAAAATTCAGGGCAATATGTGACCAGGTGCAGGAAGAGATAGGAAGGGGATGTAACAGACCAGCGGATGGTAGATTGGAGGATAGACAGACCGAGCAAGCACCCACAAACCAATGGATGTTCTCTGCCATGGCAGGCCACCAAAACCGCTGGCGAATGGCAGTCAGCAACCGCCTCACTCCTTGGGTGGCACGTGAGTCTGGAAGAAAGACCCCACTGGAGAACGGCGGTGCGGATCGAGTCAGGAACAAAAAGCAGACTCAACCCGACTCCAGCCAGAGCTTGTTTGATGCGAGCTTCAATTCCCGAAGTGACCGCCCCCACTACACGGCCCTGAGGCAAAATGACAATGACAAACAGTGTGAGAAATGGGGCTTTTGTCAGAAAACAAGTTCTGTTGAGAGAAACAGTTGAGAAAGATTTGAACTATTTTGGGGAGACGTATTTAACTAAAGCAATGCAAATGGTAGTTAAATCCTGAATCTGCCTTCACATCCATATTTTCCTGGCCAGAGGGTTTCCAAACCTGAGAAGCGCAAACCTTTAGGTTAAATGAAACATCCTTTTATCTGATCACCTACGGTCCACAGCGACCAGTTAATTGAAAGAGAAGTGCAAACGAGAAAAAACACCAAGGTTTTTACTCATGAACTAAAGCTTAGTGTGATATGTCATCAAAACATAAGTAAAAAGAGGGTTTTTTTTATTAAAAATTTAAAAATTAAGAGACTGTTGTTTGGGTGGGATGCTGGGAGTCTTTGCTGGGGTGAGGGGTTCAGACGGCAGTGGAAAGCTGCTGAGTGCGGCTGCTGCAGGCATTTGTGCCTATGCAAAACTGTTGGTCAGTGTTGGATGCACAAAACTTTTCCTGAGCTATTCATGAGCAGTTATACCACTTTTGTCAAAACCTGAAGCAAAGTGTTTATGGCTAATGAAACTATGGCTGCAGAGTTTGGTAACGCTTTGGATTACAGCCCGGAAAAAACTGTGTAAGTAAAACAAATTTAGAGCGTAACTTTCGTTAATTGTAGTGTACATATAAAGTACATACGTACGTGTCGGTATAAGGAAACAATATGGAAAGTTTGGGGAATAAAGGGGTGACAACCAGGAAAATTATATCAACCTGCTATCACTGGGAAATCTTTATTTGAAAATCAATTATAAAACAGATTTACAACTCTTATTTGTTTCTTTTGCTTGGCTTCCTCCTCTTGTTCTTCTTTCTTTCCATTGATTAATCTTAAGGAATCCGATGCATCTTGTTATTCTGTATTAAAAGAAAATACTGTACACCCAGAAATGTCCTCACCATTTACTCATCTTTTACCCTCATGGCATCCGAGATGTATGACTTTCTTTCTTAAGATGAACACAAAGGTTTTTAGAAAAATAAATAATCTCTTCTAATGAAAGCTCATTGGTTCCTAAAAGTTGAAGCATCAAACAGCACATACAGCAATAACAATGGTAATCCATACTACCTCAATGGATGAATCAATGTCTTCTGAAGTAAAACGGTAAGTACTTCTTAAACTTTTTAAACTGTAGACTATCGCTTCCAACCAACTCTCACCTGTGCGTGAATGAGAGGGTTGAGTTCACACTTGACATAACTTGAAGCTCACGCGAAAAGATGAGTAAATTATGACCAGGGTGTGCTGAATTTTATTTTAATACAGAATAGCAAAAGAAATGGAATTCCTTCTTAAGATCCATCAGTGGAAAGAATGAAATGGAGAAGAGGAACAAGAGAAGGAGGAAGCCAAACAATAGAAAAAAAAGGAACAAAACATGCTACTTTCTGTCAGGACTTTAGCATTTGAAATGAGAAGTTGATTTTTTTTTTTTTATAAATAAGAAGTGTTGTAAATATGTTGTTGTTTTACAAAAAAGGTTTCAGATTGGTTTTATTGTACTTACCCTGTAACTTCATATAACAAGAGGGTAACAAGCACCACTTTAATTTACAGCCTGCAATGTCACACTTACCCTGTAACTACATGGAACAACAGAGTGAGTGTGTGAGTGTGTGTGTGTGAGAATAGGCTTAGTTTTACTTGCTGTAACGTCAACGGGTTGAAAAAGACAACAACGACGATCAAGCGAAGATACAAAATAGCAAAGGTTTATTAATAATAAAGAAAAACACAAAACAGTGAACATGTGCTCAAACAATAACCAGCAATGAAAAGGAGTGAGAGGGGAACTTAAATACACAGATAATGACAAAGACAACAGGTGACGGTGATGATGATGATGAGGGTGATGAGCAGCAGGTGCAGGTGATGATGACAGAGGATTCTGGGAAGTGTAGTGAAGACACAGACGTTGAAGAAGGTGGTGAATGTGACACTTGCCTTGAAACATGGAAGAATTAAAAAAATTACTGTATAAATGCCCTGATATGTACTCCGTATTTTAAACGATATTTAAGATGTACTTAAACTTTAGTATGCTAATATGTGCTACTGCTCGCTATCAGTTGGTTGGCAAGCTAGTACTACTTTATAATTCAGTGATGTGACAAAATATCCTACCTGGGAAATCACTTGGAGACTTCTTAATTTGATCACATAAAATAAACTTCTTTCAATGATGTTGAAGTTTCGTGAACAAATTGTTTGTTTTACTTAATTGATTCACATGGAACCAATGTATATAAATAAACCATGTATATCCAACACCTTTTTTTCAGTTTATAGTGTTCAGCATCTTCCTATCTCTTTCTTCCCCACATTATGAACAGTGTAGTATTGGTCGCAAAACCCGGGAAGAAAAAGGTGGAAAAAGGCAGAAGTGTAACAGTAACGTGCAGGTAGACAGAAGTGATGGCAGCCAGAGATGATGATCTAACTGCGAGGGGTGTTAAATAAGACATAAAAAAAAAAAGAACCAAGAACAGAGGAACACAGAGAACTGAGACAACAACAAACTGCGTCTGACAAAGAACAAGTGACACAAGGGCTATATACAGTATACACAGGGGCTAATAAGCTAACAAAACACCTGGGAATAATCAAGACTAACCAACAAGAAAACTATATACTGTAGGACTTCAAACATGGCACAAGTAACTGTATTCACGACAACAGTCCCAACACAACACAGCATTTAACAGTAACATTTAACAATTTTATAATGGGCTGCTGTAGCATTGGTTTGCGTCTGTAAGCTTCGTATAACTTTCTGTTTTGAATCATTATTTACTATCATTTCTTGTTGTTTATACTGCTAAATATAGCTTACTCAACCTCACATCGCTAGCTTCAGTCTAAATCATTATTGCTAGCACAACATGCTAGTAACTCGCTAGCCTGTTAGCGTGCCATTCCTGCGCTCTTTATTTATTTTAAAAAATATATATATCTTATACGAGTTACGAGTATATACGAGTTCATCAAACAACTTAGGAGAGTAGGATCAGTCAACAAACATGGTGAGTCATGTCATCTTCTCCTCATGAGCCCCTTTCACACAGCACGATGATCCCGGCAAATTGCCGGTACATTGCCAGAAGGCCTTCTGTGTGACCGCAAACACAACCCGGGATTGATGCCGGGTTTGGGACCTAGTAACATTGCCGTGTTCAGTCCTGGGACGCGCGCTGTGTGAACAAAAGCCGTAATAATGCCGTGTCGTAGGGATGACGCTGAAGCCGGGATCGTTCGCCAGCTAGTGAAATGGTACGTAATGCACAAGTTTATGATTGAATCAGAGAAAAAAATGCACAAGTGTGGTTTCTTGAGAGAGAAATCGCAGCTCATAAGCAAACTTAAGACGCTGCTGAGACATTACAAGTCACATCGATGTCACGTGTCTTTATGGGATTTTTACGGGTTGTCTGTGAACCAAGAATTGGTTCTGATTCCGGAAAATCACTGGCAGTGTGAATAAACCAAAATCAAACGAACCCGGGTCAAATCCCGGATCACTTTATCCGTTTATTTTCCAGAATCTCTGTGTGAAAGGAGCTTTATTGTCACTTGCACTTCATGTAACATGTATAGCATAGCCTTCTCTGTCAGCACAGGATTTACATGTGATGAATGCAGGGAGATAGTCAGGCTGGTGGAGAAGATTTCAGAACTCAGACACGCATCCAAACTTTAATCAAGGTTAATTGTGCAAGGACAATTAGATACTGCTTTGGATTTCAACACTAAACAGGTTCTCCCCTCTCAGTGAAACACCCACTGTGAATCCTGTTGAATGTGCCCTAGTTATTGTCGATTCTATTACACGGAACGTGTAGAGACACCAGCCACTATAGTCACATGTTTGCCGGGAGCCAAGAGCGCCTGACATCAAAGCAAATTTTAAAGTGCTGGCTAATGCTAATCGTAAATTCTCTAAGATTATTATTCACATCGGCACTAATGATGTTCGACTCCGCCAGTCGGAGATCACTAAAATTAACGTTAAAGAGGTGTCTGAACTCGCAAGTACGATGTCAGGCACTGTAATTTGCTCTGGCCCACTTCTTGTTCGCAGGAGTGATGAGATACTTAGTAGATTCCTCACTCAATGGCTGGCTGTCTAAGTGGTGTCCGCAAAATAATATAGAATTCATAGACAATTGGAAAAGTTTTTGGGGCAGACATGACCTGAAAATAGATGGTATTCATCCCTCCTGGGATGGTGCTGCTCTTCTCTCTAGAGGTCTGCAAGCCCGTCGGGACCCGACGGGGCTCGACATGCTAAGCCCATTTGGGCCGGGCTCGGGCCATTTTTTTTTTTTACAGATCGGGCTCGGGTCGGACTCGGGCTTATTTACTCAGAGCACACGTCACATAGTGTGTATGAAATATTGTTATATTTATTATATTATAAAAATTATACATCGCCTAAGCAATATAAACGCAATACGCATATACGCACGCCTCACTCAAGTGCATTAACAGGTGACAGTTGACCATGCAGAGGATCAGGGAGAAGTTGGATTTTTTTTTATTTATTAATATTATTTAACATTAGCCAGTTGGTGAAAAGTTCTTTCTTTTTGAACATTGTTTTGAACATTGTTCTTCAGTTACTTAAAAGCAAAGGAAGGCCGTTTATTTACTTATTTTTGTGGTTGGATCCCATAGCGCTATATTCTCTACTGCATGCTTATACGTCTCTCTTTAATGGTGTCATGATTCTGCCATCTAGTCCTTGTCATTCTTTAATTCTTGAGGCAGGATCATGACAGACCCATGTTTTGTGTACAAGCACATGGCCATTTGTTTGGGCCATGTGCTTGTGTTGTCTCGTTCTCTTGCCCCGCCCCCTTGTTATCCTCGTTTTGTCATTATTGCTTTACCTGTGTCACCTGTTGTTATCATTAGTCTCCCTATTTAATCCCCTTGTGTTTGCTGTCTTGTGCCGGTTCATTGTTACTTGTTACATGTTAGCATTCATTGTGAGACTTTGTTCATCTCTGTGAGTACCCTATCAAGAGTGTAGTCAAGAGAAAGTTCTGTTTCTGTATTAGCTATTTGTTTGTAGTCAAGTTATGTCAAGTCATAGTCTAGTTTAGTCACTCGTTGTCCTGTCTTGTTTTGCCCCCTCGTGGGCTTTGTTTTCCCTATTATTTGCATATAATAAACTGTGTGCTGTGACGATTAGTCTGCGATTGGGTTCATCCTTCACACTCATAACAAATGGATAGTCTGTTCAATATTTGTGGGCATGATGTTTCAGGCTTATAATAAAAGTTTACCTTTTAGTAGCGTGTGACGTGTGTTTGTGCGTAGCATAGACAGTGTGCATCAGAGAGCGCGCGTCAGAGAGAGCTTAAAGTGATATTGATTGGTCTCGGGGCGGGGCAGGTTCGGACTGAAAACTTGCAGCCCCTGTCTGGGGCCGGGTAGGGCTTGAACACCATGGGCCAGGGCTGGGTTAGGGCTGGAGTTTTGGGCCTGTGCAGGGCTCTACTTCTCTCTAGTAATTGACCTTTCTCACAACTTCCGTATTTGTGACCGGAAATACGCAATCGTCGTGGTAATCTACTTCCTCCGCAGTCAAAGCAACATAAAAAATGGCGCAAGCAACTAGCAAGAGCTATTGACACGCTAATGATGTGTCATTTTAATTAACAGTTCAGTAACAGTTAGCCTCGCTCTCTACTTACCTTGATATTTATGGACAAATTCCGTGTGGAAATTTTTTTACCCTTTATTTCGTTTTTTCTTTTTGGTGACGGAGTTTTCCTCTACGAGTCGTCACATCAGCAAATGTAATATTTGGCAAATCCGTTAATGAAGTTGTGTAGACTCTTTGATCCATTTTAAACTTGCCCGCGTTTATGTTTTTCTGGTGTGTTGACGCTTGACAGGAACTCCGGTTCCACAACGATTACGTATTTCCGGTTATTGTGAGAAAGGTCAATATGGCACATAGTCTTACAGCTCAAACATGAATTGGGGCTCAGGTCAGGAAGCAGACAGACTGGCTAAACCGACCGTCTGCTAGTTGTCTCACGTCACCAAGGTCAGATAAATCCCATCACATAGAGACTCTTTCACCTACATTTAGTCATTTAGCAAACGCTTTTGTCCTCATGAAGGGAGTCAGCGAGTCATCGTGAAGAGGCAAAAAAACAACGCAAGAAGTGCTCAAAATACGAAGTTCAGTCATTGTTCAGAGTAGCATAAGCGAGGACATAAAGGAAAAGGAAAGGTAGGATATAAAGGAAAAGTAAAGTTTTTTTTTTTATGAGGATAAGTGCTCACGGAAGAGAAGGGTTTTCAGTTGTCTTTTGAATGTTGCCAGGGATTCTGCATTCCGGATGAGGGTGGGGAGAGCATTTCCACCAGCATGGAACTGTGAATGAGAATGTTCTGGAAAGTGATTTTGTGGCTCTCTGTGATGGAACCACGAGACGTCGCTCGTTGATCGATCGTAGGTTTCTGGTAGGGATGTAGACTTGTAGGAGTGAGTGAAAGTAGGAGGGAGCTGAGCCTGTGATAGATCTGTAAGCAAGCATCAAAGCCTTGAACTTGATGTGAGCAGCGAGAGGTAGCCAGTGCAAAGTGATGAAGAGAGGAGTGACGTGGGCCCTTTTGGGCTCGTTGAAGACAAGACAAGCTGCAGCGTTCTGAATCATTTGTAGAGGTTTAGTTGCACATGATGGAAGTCCAGCCAGAAAAGCATTGCAGTAGTCAAGCCTAGAGATGACCAGGGCCTGGACGAGAAGTTGTGTTGCATGCTCAGTTAGGAAAGGCCTGATCTTCCTGATGTTGTGCAGTGCAAACCTGCATGATCGAGCTGTCTTTGAAATGTGATCTGTGAATGTCAGCTGGTCATCCAATATCACTCCAAGATTTCTGACCGACCTTGATGGGGTGATTGATGATGAATCTAGCTGGATAGTGAAGTCGTGCTGTAGAGATGGATTGGCAGGGAGGACGAGAAGCTCAGTCTTTGCCAGGTTGAGCTGCAGGTGATGTTCCTTCATCCATGTCGAGATGTCCGCCAGACAGCTTGAGATCCGTGCAGCTACTGTGGGATCATCTGGTTGAAATGAGAGGAAGAGCTGTGTGTCATCAGCATAGCAGTGGTAGGAGAAACCATGTGCCTGTATGATGTGTCCCAGTGATGTGGTGTAGATGGAGAAGAGCAAGGGTCCAAGAACTGAACCCTGAGGAACTCCTGTGGGCCTAGATATCATCATATAGAGACTGTCTATTCCCCGAATTAGGACATACAAAAAACTTCCAAACCCATCTAAGAGTAAAAATGTAATTGATGTTGTAGCGTCTGGGCTATGAATCATTCTTTCATTTGTTCTGAATTAACAAATTCTGACTCTGTGTTTCTGAACACATTCTTTCATTCCGGACTAGATCTTGATAACATATGCTTTCTCTCAGAATAGCTTTTAACCTGTGACCCATCCAATGTAACTCACAGCTTTGGGTGCGCTGGGTCTGCACCCCCAACTGTTTTATGACACCTTTAGGGGGTCCTCGAGACACTCCAGGACCTAAAACCAACATTCTTTCTCCCCCTGTGGTGAGCTTCAGAGAGATCTACAGGAGAGATATGGACTTTCTCCGTGATCCAGACCTTCCACACACACACACCCAAACGTTTCTTCAAACTCATCATATAAAGTAATTTCTAAAGGTATATGATATATTTTTGGTGTGTTGCATGTTTTCCCATGTTACAGTAGCTTAGTTTATGATGTTTATTTGAAGGAGTGAACTTTTAAATGCTCCTATTCATGCATACGATGGTAACTTTGTATTCCCACCTCTTTCACCTGCCGTTCTTGGTATCTGGTTAACCGTCTCGTTATGACTGAGGTAGACAGAGACAGGAGATTACTGTAAAATATATTATTCTATGTGTACCATCTTTCTGGGGTAGGAATGACGTATTCTGACATACTCATAAACTATGCAGATGAACCGTCCCGACAGGACAAAGGAAATCTTCCAGCTCGAGAATCCCTGAAGGTGATTCGTCATTCACGAAAAAGGAGGCGTGAACGACGATTTCCTTAAGAGGAAAGGACTTTCACTTTCTACTCACTTCAGTTTTTCTTCGGTTCATCTTCAGTTATTCATCCTTAGCTATCCTCTTCGGTTTTCTTCACTTCGGTTTCTTTTTAGCTTTAGTTTTAGTCTTTTGTCTTTGTTTTTCATATTCTCCTTTGTTCATTTCCACCTACGAGTGAACTGAACTTAGCCTGAATTATTTCTGTGGTAACTTCACTTTCAATGGACTTTTAAACTACCCGCGACTCTGCTCGCTACGGAAGAAACGAGAGAGCACGCCCAGCTCCGAAGGACTGACACACGCGTGCCTTCTTTCCTCAGCAACACAAAGAGAACTCTATGCAAGTATTAGCTTTATCAAGCTTTTAATGCGTTAAAATTGTTTACCCTGCTTATGGTGATTCGATTTCTTTTTGTCTCTCAAAAGGTTACTCTGTCTGTGATTTTGCCATACTGTGATCATTCTGTGATCTCTCTCTATTCCTCTCACTCTCTCATTCTCATCCCCTTTCATTGTTTACTGCCATTATTCTGTTGTATACATATATTCCGGGTTTAACTGTAGTCCTATGTACAGTATTTGTAGTTTCATGTATTAAAACCCATTATACTCATGATTGCTTCTGTCTGCTGCTCACATTGCGAAGTCCCTTAAATGTTAGATCTAAGCTACAAGCTTTACCTTTGTTGATAATTTAATTAGTTTTTATAGAACAGAGAAGTTATTTTTCGTGGCCAGAAAAATAGCCTCTTCGTGAGAGTCTATAAAAGGATAACTTTTCCTGAGAATTGATAGAGGGATCTTACGGCCAGTTTGCGGGACAAACTGTTTAGTTTGATAACTAGATTAATTCCATTAAGGGTTATCTCATATAATCGATCTGTAATAAGACTATTGATATATGAATGATGAATTATAATTCGTTGTTGATAATTCGTTGATTATTCATATATACAATCGATCTATTTTCAGCTTCGATAATTTAATAAATGAATCATACCCCTGATTCATTATTATTGATTCCCTATATCATTTGAGCTAAGTATTCCTCACAATGTTCAACAAATAAAAAACAGATATAATACAAATGAGCAAATGATAAAGCTTGGGTTGCTGAATATTCGATCCTGTTACACTGTCAGTCTGTTTTGATTTCTGTCTTTGTCTGTGTTCTGTCTATTAGTTCAGTTTAGTCTTCCTCTGCCCCTGCCTGTTTGTTTCTATAGTTACTTATTGATTGGTTAGTTCAGTTCTCCTGTCAAGATGGCCGCCGCTACGCCTGATAGTTTGTCTCCTGTCAAGATGGCCGCCGCCACGCCTGAACCTGAGCCCTCAGCAGAGATGGCCGCCGCCACGCCACGCCTGAACCTGAGCCCTCAGCAGAGATGGCTGCTGCCACACCTGAACCTGAGCCCTCAGCAGAGATGGCTGCTGCGACGCCAGTGGGTCCCCTGAATTGTCTGCTCCGCCCTGACCCCCCGAAGGGTCGTCTCCGCCCTGGCCCCCCGAAGGGTCGGTGCCGCCCTGGAGGTCTCCTGTCCCGCTAGGCCTCGCCCTCGTCGGCCTCCAGGACGCCCACCCTCCCATCCATGTAAATTCCTTGCGGCTTGAGGACACGCCTTCCAGAAGGGGGGCATTATGTTACATTGTCAGTCTGTTTTGATTTCTGTGTTTGTCTGTGTTCTGTCTATTAGTTCAGGGGCCCGTTCTTCGTACGTTGCTTAAAACATCCGAGATCAAATGAGACATCCAAGATGATATCATCGTGCTAATCATGATCTGGCTAACTCGGTTCTTCGAACACACTTGCCGGATATGATTAGTATAGCTGGATTGAGTCATCTGAGATAATTGCGCATTCATGCGCTGGTTAAAAGGGGATATGTATCGATAGTAGAAACATTGATTAGCAACGCTGCTATTGGCTGCTCAGCGTGGGCGTGGCCAAAGAGTGCGCACAGTTTTTCTCCTCAGCAGAGCAAGAACTAATAGTCAAAGTTTATTCGGAATTTTAATGTTTAATTAAAACGCCAGGGAACACCTCAAAGTCTGCAAAAGCCAGGAGAGAGGGCTGGCAAAAAGTAGCAGACAATTTAAATCCGTTAGAAGTGGCCATGTTAGATGTTTTTATCACTTATTAGCCAAAATTTTTGTATTTTAATAATTGCATAATTACTTTGTTCATTGTAATGTCAGAGTCACCACACTAGAACATGGGAACAAAAAAAAGTGAAGTACAAAAATATTCTACATAATGGTAATTTTTAGTTATATAGTCTCTTTTATAAAAGGCACTGTTAAATAAATGGTTGTCTGATTATAAAAGCAACCAAGAAAAAGGCTGAGAAAAGAAAAGAAAAGATCTTAGTAGCCTACACTGTAAAATAATTTTTGCTGCATTAAAGGGGTCATATAATGCCATTTTTGTACAAGCTAATATGATTCTTTAGGGTCTAAATTAAAAGTTTGTAATATACTTTAATTAAAAATTCTCATTAGTATTGTAAGAAAACACTAATTTCACCTGCTCAAAAACAGCTCTGTTTTCAGCACGCCGTTTCAGTGCATGTGTCTTTAAATGATAATGAGCTTTGCTCAGCCCGCCCCTCTGTTCTGTGCCTACACCGTATCTAACACAATAACCACGCGTTGTTCATTATAAACGTGGGATTATGAATTATATTGAGAACGTCGTACATATAGAAAACATGCCGTAATGTACCCGGAGTGTAAAGCTTAGATGCATTCATCATGAAGCGTGCAGCAAGGTTTGCAAATTTGCAAAGATTAATATAATTATTAATATAAAGGTTAATAAAACATCACACTCACTTCTGGAGGTTCAGCAGGAACACATTGGTACCGATCCGTTTTTTCTCGTTTGTAAAACTGAAATGATTCATGCAAACAGGAAAGCTCAGACGATCGTGGGGAATCCCTGTGAGGGAATCCCCGCGTCAATCCTTTGGGCATATTGCTTCAAAAACAAAACTCAGCCACTGCATCTTCAACGGCTCGGATTTAGGAACATCCAAATGACTGCTGTGTTCCTTATTACACCGAAGAACAATCGCAGACGCCATTATGCTCATAGACAGCGCTCCAGTGAGGGTATCAACAATGACGCGCGAACTATGATTGACAGCTCGCTCATGAGCGAGGGCGGGTCTGTGTTGAAACGCTGCAGCTGTCAATCACAATCGTGGGAGGGGCGTCCGACCGTGTGACGTCACACGGTCGAACGGCTTGATTTCAGAGAGAGTCAAACATATAAGGAGATTTAAAAAAAACCACTGGATGGATTTTTATCATTTTATGATGGTTGTGTACAGGCACTGCCAACACACATTTCAGTACAATCAACTTGTAAAAGTGCATGTACCATTATATGACCCCTTTAAATTAAGGCCGTATAGTCATTTCAACTGTTAAATCTTGAGTGATGAATTGCTTTGACTTGTGAAAGTGAAAACTGATAAACTTATGTTAATGTAAAAATATTAACACTTGTATCTGTTCCCAAGAAAGTGGTGGCTGAAATATGTGCAGTAAGTGGACATTTTCTAACTTTCCAAAATAAATAAAGTATAAGACTTTGTAATGTCCATTTGTTTCCATTGCACTGGACAGTGAATAAACCCTCTCAGATAACTGTCATATGGAGGAACTAACCTACCTGCAAGTGCATAAATAACTTTACTTAATTTATACTTGTATGCTTTATGGCTGCAATATAAGTTGCAGGATTCCACATCTACAGAAAGGCCTACAGAAGAGTCTGCACAGACTGAGAGACATAGGCCTACAGGTGGGCAGTGTATAGCCAACTTTTCCTTTTTATTTGTTGCATGAGGCATGTGTCTAATATCTCTTGTTGCAGGCACTTGACCACTGGCTTTTCTTTACAAAGCACAATTGAAATAAAACTCAAGGAACTAAGCATATTTGTCTTTTATTAAACATTTAATGAAAAGTGTGTTTTTTTGGCAATGTTGTGTAATATGGCACATGCAACAATGTCACAGGCCCTGTCAGGAGTGCAACCCTCAGACTTTTCAGACACTGAAATCTTCCCTTTAGTTAGCCAAAGTTCATTTCATTGTGTGCCCTTGTCCTGGAGCTGCATTGTAACTGGTTTGGGTCAGGGAATGGGGTCATAAAACACCTGTCTGCAGGCAGGAACATGTCATAATCACCTATGAAAAAATGCAGTTCTGTTAGGATCAGCATAAGTGTATGTAATACAGTGAGCTTGCTATTTAATTGTGGAACTTTTCTTACCACTTTCAAATAATGTGCATAAATGTGAATCTCTGAAAATGCACAGATTCTCAGGTCATGCACAGATCCTGGCCATTTTGCTTTCACATTTGTGATATGGAAGATTTGAGTCAACTGCCTTTTTTTTTTTTTGATATAATATTACTAATCTGGAATATTAAGAATCACAATAGTAACTGGGCTGCACATTTACATTGTGAACCCCCTTTCTGTTCACATAATCCCCTTCATTGAGGCCTTGATGGCAGTAGAGCCTATAGTCTACCAATCACGTTAGTGAAGCCTGAGTGACATATACTGTAATCGGCATGGTCATGATTGCATGATCTTCATAAAAAATTATGATAGCCTAAAAAAAAAGGCTTTACAACATTGGGTCTTAAGTGGCTTGGAAATGCCACAAAAAATAACTAAAACTGTTTTTTAAACCTAAAAGCGCCAGGTAAACTCCGAATGACATGACAGACAGCACTTTCCATCAAGTTCTCCGCATCTCCAATAGTGTAAAGGAAAGAGCCACTCGCAAATAATCTTAGGGCAATGCAAACAGTTTGTGCTGTAGTTAAAGCCCGACTCCGACAAGTCGAAAATAAATGTGCGTTTCCAACAAATTAATAATGTAAACGACAATCTCACGAGTCACAAGAAAAAATATATATCTCAGAAAGTGCACTATCGCGCTGTGCTGGACTTCCCGTATCAGCTCCGCTTATAAAGCCGCAGTCTAATCCTGTTAACATGAAATAAGCCTGCTCCCGAGCAGGTTTAAGATTGCGCACCTGTTGCTATGACAGCAAGTCCAGGATGAGCGTCGAAGAACCAAACAATCCAAGATCATGCCAAATCCCCAACAATCAAATCCAGCTAACTGAGTTAGCAACGTACGAAGAAGAGTCTTCCTCCACCCCTGCCTGTTTGTTTCTATAGTTACTTATTGATTGGTTAGTTCAGTTCAGATGTGTCTTGTTAATTTGCCTCTGTAGTTCTGTCTATTTATACCCAGTGTTCTGTCTTGTTCCTGGTCAGTTATTTTATGTTGTGTTATGTTTGGTTGTTCTGTTTCCGAGTCCTGTTTCCTAGCCTGAGTCTGTATTTGTCTAGTTTTGAGTTTGTTTAAATAAAAGCTGCTGCAAGTAGATCCTGCATCCTTCCCTGCTTCAACCTGCATTTTTTAAAGATCCCTTACTTCAAAAGCACTTATTGTTAATGGTATGATTACAGACTATAACCTAGATGTGCTGTGTTTGACAGAAACCTGGCTAAAACCAAACGGTTACATGACTTTAAATGAGTCCACCCCCCAAGATTACTGTTATAAACATGAACCTCGTCTGAGAGGCAAAGGGGAAGGTGTTGCTGTAATTTAAAGTAATATTTTCAGAATTACTAAGAAGTCTAGTTTCAAATATAATTCTTTTGAAGTGTTGGTGCTTAATGTAACAATTTATAGTGTAAATGATAAATCACGTTTGAGATTTTTGCTGGCTACTGTATACAGGCCACCAGAGCACCATACAGACTTTATCAAAGAATTTGCTGACTTTCTATCAGAGTTAGTACTGGCTGCAGATAAAGTCCTAATTGTTGGTGATTTTAATACACATGTAGATAACGAAAAAGATGCATTGGGATTGGCATTTAAAGACATTCTTAACTCTATTGGAGTTAGACAACACGTGTCAGGACCTACTCACTGTCGTAATCATACTCTAGATCTAATATTATCACACGGAATCAATGTATTCTGCAGCAGAGAGATGACATCTCAGATCATTATCTAGTCTTGTGTAAACTTAATTTAGCCAAGGCTGCATAGCCGACTCTGTGTTACAAATATGTTAGACCAGGGGTCGGCAACCCGCGGCTCTAGAGCATGTGGCTCTTAAGCGCCGCCCTTAAAAAATATGAAAATGGAAAAAATTGTTTTTGTTTTAATATAATTTCTGTAGGAGGAAAAACATGACAAACATTCTTAACCCTTTCGCACGTACGATCACATCGGTGTGATTAGAACGGTCAGTGCATGACGTGATCAACTGCTAAATTCAAATGTGCTCTCACGCGTTGGCTGGCGCTGAGCCAGAGACGGGCGCGCTCAGAGCTGTCATATATCACAACTTTTCAGTGTTTTCAACCACATAATGTTTATTTTAGGTTTCAGACATATAAGTACAAAAAAAAAATATTTAGAGTTTGTAAAATACACACTGATGTTAAAGGAAGAGGCAATAATAATCCTTTCCATTATAATTAGACACGTTTTATTCATATAAAATAAAATATTATTTTATTTTCTTTTAAATATTATTTTATCTCTATTCTTCTCCCAGTTCACCAACCACTTACTTTTATGTATTTCGGGAGAAGTGGATGAATTCACGTGTTGTAAATCCAACAGATCCGATTCTCTGAACTGCGTCTGCGGCACAAACTAAGATGGCGGCGCCCATCGCTCAACTAACGCGATCGTTATAAAGGTGTTTAAACAACAAAACACTTCCACTTGCATATATTTGACAATCGGAATATCAGATATTTCATGCCATATCTAACAAATTTGTGAATATTTTTAATAAAAAAGGAAAAATGACATAAAAGCAGATCATCATTCATTCAGCTCTGTTGTTGCTGCGGTGTGTCACGGTGACACGCAATGACGCGTCACCATGGAAACCATAAAGTGACACATTCTAAATAAAGGTCGCCTTGAAAAACTCACGCTGGGGGGTCAGTCAGAATATTTTACGTTTTTCAACGTTGTAAAAATAATACACGAATAAATAAAACGAAACATAATACATTAAAATTATAATGGAAGTTAAACTTAAAGCACCATCGTACAGCAGAGTAGTCACGTGGTGCGTCATTCTCTTCAGGATGCACTGCAGGGAAAATAAACATTTAATCATGAATGCTCAATGTATTTGTAGCCTACTTATCATTTTGATACTAGGGGGCTAATAAAGCTAATATAGACACTTACAGCATGTGTTGCCTTCATTATAAGGCTTATATAAGGCTTTTAATTTTTTGCGGCTCCAGACAGATTTTTATTTTTTTTTGGTCCAATATGGCTCTTTCAACATTTTGGGTTGCCGACCCCTGTGTTAGACCTATCACTTCTGCCACTAAAGATTGCTTTATTAATAATCTTCCTGATCGGGGTGCGTTTCCCAAAAGCATCGTTAGCCATATATGTTCACAAGTTCCGTCGTTATTCAGCATAGTTCAACGAGTCAGTGTTTCCCGAAACCATTGTTCAAACGAACATTCGCAAACAGCATCGCAAAGTTGTGTAGGTGGAACGACAGCTCTCCACCTGTGGTTAGAAGCATAGTTTCTAGTTTGCATGACATGTGGACTAAATAAATCCTTATCTTGAGCAAAATAAGCAAGCTGACATTCAGTACAACCTGTGTCTTTTATTTAGAAAACATACAAATGCCATTTACGTCTTTTAGTTTGTTAAGAAATTTAAAGCACCGTTTTTGAAGACTGCGCATGTGTGAACGTGCTCTTCTATGTAAGAAGGAGCCTATGATTGAATCTGGAAATAAAGCAAAATAACTGAGAAAAATGAGAAATAGTCCTCAGATGCCATGTCTGTAATTTATAGCAAAACATCTAGCGTTAATTCGATCTCAAACAGATTCATTGAAAGAAGTTATTACTCCACCACGTGCTTGAGGTCATAAACTAACTTGGTTGAACGACCACTTTGCGACAATAGGTTTCGGGAAACAGTCGTGACTAGCTAGTTGATTTCTTCAACGATGCATCGTACTATGGTAGTTAAGCAGCGAGTTACGTTGTTGTTCGGGAAACGCACCCCAGTTTCATCATCTCAGCATCCCAGATAGCTTAGAAGAACTCGATATTGTGACTGAAACTTTTAACTCTCTCCTTTCCAGCACTTTAGACACAGTTGCTCCATTGCTCTTAAATAAGATTAAAGAAAACAGTCCAACGCCGTGGTACAACGAGCACACTCAGGCCCTTAAGAGAGCAGCCAGAAAAATGGAGCGCAACTAGAAGAAAACAAAACTAGAGGTTTTGTGCATTTCATAGAAAGAGAGCTCGATTGCATACAGAGAGGCCTTAAAAGCTGCTAGATCTGCTTATTTTTCAACCCTATGAGAAGAAAATAAACAAAACCCTAGGTATTTATTTGAAACGGTGGCTAAACTAACGGAAAATAAAGCTTCAAGCCCAGAAGTTTCCAAGCAGCACAGCAGTAAGGACTTTATGAACTTCTTCACATATAAGATTGATAATATCAGGGAGAAAATTATAACTATGCAACCGTCTACTACAGTATCGCATCAGGGAGTGCATTGTAGTCTCCCTAAGGAAAATTCGATTCATTCATTACTATAGGAGAGGAATAATTTTCTAAATTTGTTAAATCATCTAAATCGACAACATGTATGTTAGACCCTATACCGACTAAGCTACTGAAAGACATGCTTCCAGAGGTCATAGATCCTCTTCTTAATCTCATTAATTCATCTTTGTCAGAAGGATACGTACCAAAAACTTTTAAGCTGGCTATGATTAAACCACTTGTTAAAAAAACACAACTTGATCCTACAGAATTAGTCAATTACAGGCCGATCTCGAATCGACCTTTTCTGTCAAAGATACTAGAAAAGGCAGTATCTTCACAACTATGTTCGTTTTTAGAAAGAAATTATATCTGCGAGGATTTTCAATCAGGATTTAGACCATATCATAGTACTGAGACAGCTCTCATTAGAGTCACAGAAGAATTGCTCTTATCATCCGATCGTGGTTGTATCTCTCTATTATTGTTACTCGATCTTAGTGCTGCATTTGACACTATCCACCACAACATTATTTTAAATAGACTAGAAAATTATGTTGGCATTAGTGGAATTGCATTAACATGGTTTAAATCATACTTATCTGACCGTTATCAGTTTGTAGCAGTAAATGAAGAGATGTCTTATCAATCACAAGTTATCAATTCAGTATGGTGTACCACAAGGCTCAGTACTAGGACCGTTGCTATTCACTCTGTACATGCTACCCTTGGGAGATATCATTAGGAAGCATGGCATTAGTTTTCACTGTTATGCTGATGATACGCAGCTCTATATTTCTTCACACCCTGACGAAACTTACCAATTCACAAAATTAACGGAATGCATAGCTAATATAAAAAACTGGATGACTAGCAATTTCCTACTACTTAACTCTGAAAAAACAGAGATTCTAATTATTGGACAAAAAATAAGACTCTGTCAAGTCTTCGTCATTGGTTAGGAACCTGGGTGTGCTCTGTGATACCAATCTTTCATTTGAAAGTCACGTGTATAGCATCTGTAAAACCGCATTTTTTCATCTTAAAAATATATCTAAATTACGACAAATGCTCTCAATGAAAAATGCAGAATAATTAGTTAATGCATTCATGACATCAAGGCTAGATTATTGTAATGCTATTATGGGTGGTTGCATTGCACGCTTAATGTATCTCGTGGGGGGCGCTGCTGAGCTCTAATGGAGTAAGAGGTGAGTTTGGAAGCTCCTGCCGATTTTGATTAATATTGTAATTCTTTTGCGCTTTTTCGACACATATTTAGTATAGTCTTACTCCGCTGAATTTTTGTTAGGAAGTCTAACTCTGGACTGCGTAAGATGGCTGGAAAGAACTCTAAAACTCGCAAAACTATTCAGACACAACTGCGGCCTAGTCCTCAAATCGCGACCACACCCTCGAGTGGGTCATCTGTTGCTTCAGAGGTCGAGGGCGCCTCGGCGCATACTAATCTTGACATCGCTGCACTCAAGCTCGAGTTGTTGGCCTCGGTGAGGAAAGATATTGCTGATATTTTTAAAAAGGAACTCCAGGATACACTCGGTGATGCTTTGCCTACTATTAGGCTTGACCTGCAAGCGGTAAAGTCACAGCTGGCGATTGATAAAGCTGCTACCGAGGCTACCATGTCCAAGCTTAAAGGTACGGTTGGAAAAATGGAGCATGCACTCACTGAGTGCTCCGATGACATCGCCGAGATGAAAACTACTATCGAGCGCCTCACAGCTAACGTAGCCAAGCTGGAAAATAAATGTGAAGACTTGGAGTCCAGATCACGGCGCAACAACGTTAGGATAGTGGGAGTACCGGAGGGTCCTGACACCTGTACCACTGCAGCTGTGGCCGCCTTGCTGAAGGAAGCGTTCAATCTGGAAAAGGAGCCGCTTTTGGACCGGTCCCACCGGACCCTCCAACCCAAACCCAAGCCTGGTGATCGTCCACGAGCCATTGTGTGCAGGTTTCATTATCACAGTGACTGTGTGGACATTTTGCGCCGCGCTAGAGAGCTCCGACAGATTAAAGTCAGAGGCGTGACCGTCTCAGTCTTCCCTGACCACACCGCCAAGATAGCTCGGGCTCGGGCTGCATTCAACGAGGTCAGACGCCAACTTCGTGGCATTGACGGTGCGCGTTATGGTCTGTTTCATCCAGCGCGACTTCGCATCACATACAACGGTGTTGAGAAGGATTTCGTTTCTGCGGAGGAAGCCAGCGACTTTGTCAAAACTTTGGTTCCTGGGTGACAGATCTGTTCTACTCCAGTCTTAAATCTCTATTTGTTCAGTATTGGATGGTTTTCTGGCTTGCTACACTTACTAAATTAGTGTCATTGTTTGTTTGCTTGTAGCAGGTAATTGTTATTTTATTTATATTTATTTTCCTCAACCTTATTGGATATTGTTAACAAGACTATACCATTTTTTGTATTTTCTCATTTTATGCCTTCTGCATCTGTTTTCGCACGACTGAGGGCCTACTGTTATTTGTTAATTTGTATTTTCACGTGCTTTACTGTATTCATGCGCATTTGTTTAAATAATGTTGAGATCGGCGGGAGTTTTTTTTTTTTCTTCTCTCTCGCTTTTGTTTGTTCGGCATGGTCTCCGGGTTGTTCAACATTATTGTGGACATCTTGTGGTTATTGTGGGAAACACTGCTGTCTCCTTTGTTCTGTGGTTATATGGGGACTTTGGGTGTATCTGTGTTTAGGGGATTGTTGGGGGGGGGGGGGGGGGGTGTCTCGCCTCGGCTCTGTATGACCATTTTAATTTTTTTTTATTCAGATGGTTAATGACAATATATATCCCAGCATTGCTGGGTCAGGCACACCTCTCAGATTCATCAGTTGGAATATACGAGGTATGGGTAATCCTGTTAAGAGATCTAAGGTTTTTGCGCACTTGAAACGTTTAAACTCTGATTTAGTATTTTTGCAGGAGACTCATCTTCGTGTTAAAGATCAGTGTAGGTTACATTGCCCTTGGGTAGGCCAAGTATTCCACTCAAATTTTTATTCAAAAGCTAGGGGGGTCGCCATTTTAATTAACAAAAAAGTTCAGTTCTCATCCACTGATGTTATTGCTGATAGGAATGGCAGATATCTCATGGTTGCTGGGACCCTAATGCAAAAAAAGGTTTTGTTGAAAAAAAATGCCCCGAACTTCGATGATGTTGAATTCGCTAACAGATTGATTAGTAACATCCCCTTCTTGAATACACACTTGCTGATCCTCGGTGGGGATCTAAATTGTGTTTTTGACCCAATCTTGGATCGGTCTAATCCTCGAAATCTGACTCGATCTGCTATGTCTAAAGCATTCTCTGATTTTATGGAACAGAATAGTCTTATTGATCCATGGAGATCTCGTAACCCCTCTATTAAAAAATTCTCTTTCTTTTCCCAGGTGCACCATTCATACTCTAGGATTGATTACTTTTTTATTGATAGTACTCTAAATTCATGTGTTAATTCTTCTGATTATTTAGGTATTGTAATATCTGACCATTCACCTTTATTATTAGATATTCAACTCTCTAATTATAAACCTAGCCCACTACTTTGGAGATTTAACTCTCTCCTTTTGGCAGACAAAGAATTCTGTGAACTCATTTCAAACTCTATTGATGAGTTCTTGTCTTTCAATCACAATGAATCCTCTTCGTATTCATTGCTGTGGGAGACACTTAAATGTTACCTGAGAGGTCAAATTATTTCTTACTCTGCTCTTTCTAATAAAAAGATTAATGCTAAGCTTAATGCACTTACATCTGTGATTGGTAACCTTGATCAGAGATATGCATTGAACCCTTCTCCAGAACTACTTAAGCAGCGTCTCGATTTGCAAGCAGAATTTGATCTTATTTCAACTAAAGAGGCAGAGCGCTTGCTACTACACAGCCGTGGCTCATACTACGAACATGGTGATAAGGCAAGTCGTTTATTGGCACATCAGTTACGACGACAGGCCACTTCTCGTTTGATACCTACTATTAAAAACATTAATAACACTATTACTGCAGACCCCTTAGAAATTAATGCTACTTTTAAATCATTTTACTCTTTATTATATAAATCTGAATTTCCTACAGATAACACTAAAATGAATACATTTCTTCAGAATCTTTCGAACCCTGTCATTGATTCTATTACTGCCACGCAAATGGACTCTCCACTCTCTCTTGAAGAAGTTTTAAATGCAATCAATGCTATGCAATCTAACAAAGCCCCAGGCCCCGACGGGTTTCCGATTGAATTTTTAAAAAAATTTATTGGCAAATTGGCACCATTACTTTTATCCGTATTCACTGAATCCCTGGTAAATGGTTCTTTACCACCAACCATGACACAAGCCACTATTGCTCTCCTTCTCAAAAAGGACAAAGATTCAACTTCCTGTGGGTCTTACAGACCATTGTCTTTGCTTAATGCAGACGTCAAGGTATTGGCTAAAGTAATTGCATCCCGCTTAGAGAATGTGCTTCCTCATATTATATCCGAAGAGCAAAATGGTTTTATAAAGGGACGTCAATTGTTTTTTAATACCCGTACACTTTTCAATATAATTTACTCTAAACACTCGGCTGAAATTCCTGAGCTTGTGATTTCTTTGGACGCCGAAAAGGCATTCGATAGGGTAGAGTGGGAGTACTTGTTTGCAGTTTTAAAAAAATTTGGATTTGGTGAAAATTTTATTTCCTGGATTCGCCTCCTCTATTCATCTCCTAAGGCCAGTGTTCATACTAATGATGTTTATTCTGATTATTTTACCCTTGGACGTGGAACTCGCCAAGGGTGTCCTTTATCACCTTTGCTCTTTGCTATTGCTATCGAGCCTCTGTCAATTACATTAAGATCTTCCCCTTTATTCAAAGGAATCACCCGTAATAGAACTGAATATAAACTATCATTGTATGCGGATGATTTGTTATTGTATATATCTGATCCTTCACTCTCTATCCCTGCTGTTTTAAGTATTCTGGAGAACTTCAGCTCTTTTTCAGGTTATAAATTAAATTTGGAGAAAAGTGAGTGTTTTCCCATTAATACTGCAGCATATCATATGCAACAGTCAGATTTGCCTTTTCGATTTAGTCTATCAGGGTTCAAATACCTCGGTGTCAACGTGACTCGTTCTTTGTCTAACCTTGCTTCTGCGAATTTCACTCCCCTTATCTCTAAGATTACAACCAATATTCAAAGATGGGGCAACCTCCCCCTTTCATTAATCGGCAAGATCAATGTTGTTAAAATGAATATTTTACCAAAATTTCTATTCTTATTCCAGTCAATTCCTCTTTTTCTGCCAAAAAATTTTTTTGACGCACTTGATAAGATAATTTGTTCTTTTATTTGGGGTGGAAAACCACCTAGGATTCGTAAAACTCTACTGCAGAGATGCAGACTTAGTGGAGGACTAGCATTACCTAATTTTTTAAATTACTATTGGGCGGCTCACATTCATAAACTTTGCTACTGGTTAAAATCCCCTGGATCCTCTTGGTGTAAATTGGAACTATCATCCTGTAGGGGATCTTCTGTACCTGCTTTACTTTATACCTCTTTACCCACAAAACCTTCTCTATATACCGATAATCAAGTGGTTCTTAATACGCTCAAAATCTGGTATCAATTTAGACGACACTTTAAATTTGTAGATGGTTCTTCCTTGGGTCCTATCAATTACAACCACTTATTTCCTCCATCACTTTCGGATTCAGCATTTTCACTGTGGTATGACAAGGGTATTACACAATTTAGAGATTTATATGTAGACGGTGTCTTTGACAGTTTTACCAATTTGTCATCTCGCTATGAACTCCCTGTTAGTCATCTGTTTCGCTATTTTCAAATTCGCAATTTTGTAGCTAAGTGTTTCCCTAATTTCCCCTCTTTATCTCCAGAGCATTGCTGGGAATCCATGCTTTCATTTGTCCCTCATAACAGAGGAATCATTTCCAAGCTATACGACATTATCTTAGCTTTTAGCGATGATTCAAATGACAAACTTAAGTGTACATGGGAAAGGGAACTGGGAATACAAATACAGGAGGAGTCTTGGGAACAGGCCATAGAGAGGATACGTTCTACCACGACTTGTGCTCGTCTTGGACTTATTCAATTTAAGGTCTTATATAGGGTACATTTCTCTAAGCTTAGACTATCTGAAATATATCCGGATGTGGAAGACAAATGCGATAAATGTCATGGCTCACCTTGTCATCTTAGCCACATGTTTTTTTTTTGTCCTGATTTGAAAGATTTCTGGCTGGGTTATTTTAATATTATGTCCTCTGTTCTTGGGGTAAATCTCCAACCTTGTCCTCTGATTGCTATATTTGGAATTCCTGACCCCTCACTTCCACTTAACCCTACACAAAAGGACATCATAGCTTTTACATCTTTACTAGCAAGACGCTCTTTATTGTTGCACTGGAAGTCTGCTAAATATCCTTCTATCTCCCAGTGGCTCAGAGATGTCATGTATTTTTTAAAACTTGAGAAAATAAAATACACGTTGAGAGGATGTACAGTCAAATTTTTCCATAAATGGCAACCTTTTATTTCCTATTTCACTGATTTAGTGGTACTACCCAATTGAATGTGTGCCTGTTTTTGTTTTGTTGTACTGATTGTATTGCTTAAATAACCAGTAATATGTGTGTTGGTCGTGGTGTGCCAAATGGGTGGGGGGTTGTTCATTGTTTTTTACATGGTACTCTGTGATCCATTGTAATTATTTTCTCCTACATCTTTATCAGAGTGTTTTTGTTTTGTTTTTGATTATTCATATTTTTATCTGTTTGTATATGTGTATGTGCGTGTACTGCTGTTTTATATACTTGTATATGTGTCCATGTACATATTCATATGTTTTAAAAGGGAGAAAATAAGAAAAAAGGGGAAAGAAGGATACATTGGATCTGTGAATGGAAGTATTGTATTTTTGCTTTTCCCAATAAAAAAATAAATAAAATAAATTAATGTATCTCGTAGGTTCATGCGCACGCTCTCATGTAGGTTGTCTACAAACCGGAAGGTTGGTGGTTCAATCCCCGGTTCCACCTGACCAAGTGTCGAGGTGTCCATGAGCAAGACACCTAACCCCACTGCTCCCGACGAGCTGGATGGCGCCTTGCATGGCTGACACTGCCGTCGGTGTATGAATGAGTGAGTGAATGGGTGAATGTGAGGCTATATGTAAAGCGCTTTGGTGGCCATAGGTCTGTGAAAGTGCTATATAAATGCAGTCCATTTACCATTTAATAAACAAACTACAGCTGGTCCAAAATGCAGCAGCTTGAGTTCTTAGCAGAACCAGGAAGTATGATCATATTAGCCCGGTTCTGTCAACACTGCAATGGCTCCCTATGAAACATCGTATACATTTTAAAATCTTGCTGATTACTTACAAAGCACTAAATGGTTTAGCTCCGCAGTACTTGAGTGAGCTCTTAACGCATTATAGTCCTTCACGTCTATTGCGATCTCAAAATTTCGGCCAGTTGATAATACCTAGAATATCAAAATCGAATGCTGGCGGTAGATCCTTTTCCTATTTAGCACCAAAACTTTGGAACAATCTTCCTAACATTGTCCGGGAAGCAGACACACTCTGTTAGTTTAAATCTAGACTAAAATCACATCTCTTTGGCCTAGCCTACACATAACACATTATAGACTTCTATAATTCAATGTTAGGCTGCATAGTTTAGGTCAGCCGGAACCGGGAACACTCTCCATAAATCCTGATGTACTTGTTACATCATAAGAAGGATGGCGTCTACGCTAATATTAGTCCCTCTGTTTATCCGAGGTTTACCGCAGTCCGCCAGATCCAGGCCGTATCCAGATCTGATGAAGGACCTGTGCCTGGACACGATGACAACGCAGTCCTGAAGTGTCAACCAGTCCCTCCCCTGTTTACTGAAGTCAGCCGGATCCCGGCCGTATCCAGATCAGATGGTGGACCTGCGCATGGACCCATCCATGACGCATCCCTGAAGTGCCAGCCTCATCAGCCCTTTGAAGGCCTCATCGACAAGACAGCCATTGGCACTGATCCTCAACAAACTCATCTCCATACCGCCGTGATGACTCCGACTTCCAACCAGATGGAACTGGATAAATATTCGGAATGTTCTGATCCAATCTGACTTCTGACCTGTAATGCTGCCTGGATCATAATCATACACTGTTCGCTCGTTGGCCAGAGGAGAACTGGCCCCCGACTGAGCCTGGGTTCTCCCAAGTTTTTTTTTTCCTCCATTCTGTCATCTGATGGAGTTTTTGTTCCTTGCCACTGTTGCCTTGGCTTTTGGCTTGTTTAGTTGGGGATATTTAATTTTCAACAATATTATTGATCTGCCTTACTTAAGGTGGACGATGACGCAATTTTCTTCTAGAAACAAACTTTGTTGTATTATTTTCATGTTATCACTGTGAAGCTGCTTGGATACAATCTGTATTGTAAAAAGCGCTATATAAATAAATGTGACTTAACATACATTTTTATCACAAAATAAAATACCAAACAGAAACCAAAACGGGCGGCAGTCACTTTTCAGCCAAAAGCGGCACAAACATGAAAGAAACAGCAACATAAACATTAAGTTTTGCTTTTATATTGTCAATCAAGTCATTCAGCAGTAACTCAACTAGGAATTAAGAGGTTTGGTTAATGAAAAGGAACCTCAATTTTTATTAAGTTAAAAGATCATAAGCTGAAACCACACTCTCTAAAATATCAGCTGCAGGAGAGATTTGCACTTTATCTTCAACACAAGGAAGTCTGAAGAACTGAAAAACATGGTGCTCTTTGATTGAAAAAAGTCCCATATCTGTGCTGCTGATTGATTTGTGACTGAAGTAAAAAATAAAATAAAAACCTAGCAAAAAGTGGCCCTGAAGCTTTAGACATTGATTATTTGTCATTGTTGACCTACACTTTTAGTGGGGATATAGGGTGGCATTTTTTCAGCTTGCCAAACGTTTAAAATAAAGCTGTGATTGTGCATGAATGCAGAAATGTGATGCATGTCTGTGTGTGCCATTTGAAATTTGTATCCGGAAGCAGAGATTTTTGGCAATCATCATCCCCCCGCAGGGATGCTGTTTATCATTCAGATGTTTATTTTCAGACAGTGAGATGTTTGAACATCATACTGCAGATGCTGTGTATGCAAATTATCTCACCTGTAACACATTTGATACAATTTTGACTCCACTTTTTCTTTTCTGCTTTCTCCTCAGGACCTCCTGTAAGTACCATGGCAACAAGCTGAATGAAGTGTGCATGACTAATCCAACATTATAGCAGGTAGTGTGTCTTATGTGCCAGTCAGACTGAAACATTTTCATCAGGAACTAAGGTCTCTGCTGACCAAACTGATGAACTCAAATCCGTATTTAAACCATGCATGCTCTGAAAGTCAAAGGCAGTGATGTTACTCAGGTCACTGAGGTCCTCAAGTGTTTAAAAAAGGAATTTAAAGATGTTGTTGTGCAATAGATGTGTGTATTCACACCATCTGGCCTGAAGACATCTACATGCCAATGTATAGTCACCACCTACTGACTACAGGAAGTGTCATGTTTAACACTGCACACCAAGCATCATATTAAAATAAGCTAGCAAGTGCTAAACATGCTAGCAACATGCTAGAAACATGTTAAACCAACTTAATATCCAATCTGCCCCAAACTTCATGTGTGTTAAGAGTCCTGCCCTAAAGACATGTACATGCAAATATTCAGTTATAGTCATAGCGCCACCAGCAGGAACTGTCACATATAAATGACTTTGACACAATCCTAGTTACCCATTTAAATGCATATTGCCCACCGTTCACTGTTTTCCTAAGGCCTCTGGGTGGCAGTGGCCCATTCATCGCTGCTTGCAGCTTTAATATTCAATATGATTTTTTAATTTTGGTAGTGAGGATAAAGGCCTACTGTAGTTTTTATATGGGCTATAAAGTAATTCATTCTCATGAATTATCTTCTGTAGCGTTTATACGCCCACGTATAAATATTATTAATTATTGTTCATAACGGAATATGACCAATAATTAATATTTTAATTATTTTTAATTATTTTCAGAATTTACTGTAGCAGAATCAATAGTATGATCATTTTATCAGTTCATCCAATGAACAGAAAGCATAAACAAGTATTAACTCTAGGAAATATAATATCTTCCTGTCCAAGAAAGAATTAATCCCCAGCTAACAATAAATTACGAAGTAAATTAAGGGTAAAAGCATAGGTAACTTAAATCGAAGTTCAAGACAATAAATCTGATAAGCACACACGAGTAATCTCTTTTAAATACAAACAATACTTTATTGATTATATAGGCTACTAACACATAAAGCTAATATCTAACACAAACACACGCACACACACACACATACACATTCATACGCGTTGCAGAAAGGGATAGAGTGAGGAAAGAGTGGGTTTAAGAGTGAAAGGATGAAATCTCACGATTCCATATGCACTTAGACATGACCTGAACGAACCATCAATCATTAATTTAACCATTCTATCGTTTCTTAAGACTGGTTATTACCCTTATCAAAACACCAGTTTCAGCTTAAAAGTCTGGAGGTAGTCTACTTGCGTATTTGCTTTTGGGGATTCCCTTTTTGTTGCGTGAAAGGGGGTTTCCCGGTCCGTTCGGTCTCCTCGTGCCTGATGTCTGGATCACGTGGTCAGTCACGTGGTGTGCTGGCGGAATGAAAGTCTTTGTTTGAAGCTGGCTTTGCAGAAGAAACGTACGGCTCGAAATCTTGTCGCAAAACTTAACTTAGAACCGACACTCACAACGGAAAAGAAATGAAACTAAGAAAAGAAAGGAAATTGAGAGTAGATGATGATGGCTTGAATGAAGCTGTTTAACCCATGTTCTTCAGATCTTGATTTGGGTTATTTCGTTTGCGCGTTTACATGGTTCCTATAGAGAGAGCGAGAGCACAGAGAGAGAGAGAGAGAGAGAGAGAGAGAGCAGCGAGAGCAGCGAGAGCAGCTAGAGAGAGAAATTTGTTTTTGGGTCTAAGGTTTTAAACTAAAAGTTTGTCCAACCTCCAGGATGAGTTCTGACCAATTAGACACTGCCTTTGTTTGCAAAGTCATAAATCATGCGCTATCTGGGATCTCCTTACTAGCAGAGAGAACAGAGGCTACAGTTTAGACATGATTTCTAATTAACAGAAGATCAAAACATATTACACCGATATCATTCAAGCCATCTTGCTAGTTGTGTTCGTAAGATAGCATTGATATGAAACAGTACACACTTTCATTCATTCACTCCTTCTAATAGTTAATATAATAACTATTACCTGAATTAAATGGGATCAAAACATATTATCTTATTAAAATATGCATATAAGTGGTGGAAACAACCCAGGATTAGGTAGTTGCATGATTGTTTGATCATGAGTCCATTGAAAATTGTTCTTGAATGATTTTATGTATAGTTATTGATAAGAATCAGTTCTCTGGTGAAGAGACAGAACTCTGTTTGTTCAGAGGTCTTAAGGAGGAGGTGTTCAGGAATGTTGTCGGGGGTTTCAGTAACATCTGCTGGTGTCGATTCTTCTTTTAAAGGGTCTTTTGCAGACTCTCTGGCACCGGGATGGGTGACTTATGGCTCTGGTCTTGGTGATTTGACTCTGGAATGTGCGGACACTGTCTTTATCTTAACCAGTCCGTAGTAGGCCACAAAGCTAGCCATTGACCAGTTATGTGTTAGTGCCGGGGGCTCCTTCAATTAGTCAGACCGGTGATGATCATGAGACGTTCTGAACAAATCTTCCCCCCTCAGTCATCGAGAAGTAGAGAATTTGAATTAATATTCAAAAAGAAGATTAGTTGGTGGTTGCTTTCTACCCATTGTCGCTACACTTCAGAACCAGTTGTCTACTTAAATTAACTCTATATGTGAATAATGATTATTACTTGCCGATGAACAATAGGGATGTATGTGGTTTTCAATGGCCTTTGTCCATTTACAGATCATTTGAGTGCAGTTCCATTTCCATGGAAAAAATCAATGTTTCTCTCCTTTTCTTTCACTTTTGATTCCATTTCATTCCATTTCATTCCCTTTCATATTTTACAGAGCTTGTCATTTATGTAATGATAGCCAATTATTTAGAACTTCAGGGAATAAAACCCACCTGTAGACTTGGAATTAAGCCTTTTCCCCGTTATTATTTGATTCACAGGACCGGACACCAGTTATCTTGCCAAGAAAAATCTTTATTCTTATATGTCAGGAGAGAAACTCTGAGAAGATGTTATATTCATGCAAGGTCTATGCATTTCCGTGTTTCTCTGCCGTAGTACAGTAAGGATTGAGCTTAAATACACAACTGAGCGACTTTCAACTTCCTTGTAAGGTAGAAAAACATATTGCTTATATTTAAAAATGGAATGTATGCTAATGCTTACAGACAATCCACTTTCCACATTAATAAACTATTTCTCAGTGTATATTAGTGGTATACAAATGGTACATTTGCATCAGTTGAAACATTCATTTTCTTGCAAAGAGCATGCCAACTGTACACATTTGAAGTATCATCATCATTGGAACTATCTGCTAAGTGAACATTGCATTTTACACAAACCTTTAAGCAGAATACATAATCCTCCTAGCTACCCTCCTTGTGTCTAAAATATGTTCCTTAAACACGTGTCCATGCAATCTATATTCTAACTTGTGCATTTTAAACTTCATAAGATAATACAACTGATTATGAATATCAATAAAGAATAATAATACAGATACATAATATTAAATAATGAAATTATATTCAAAGATGAAATTTGTGTAAGCATTTAAAATGAACCCCAATCATCTAAGAAAAGAAAAACTACTAAGTCTTCTGCCAGTGCCTTGACTCGTTAAGTACTTAACTCCTCAAGTTCCTGGCCAAAATAACAACCTAAATAAACATTGATATTAAAGGATCCTATCCCTTAGGGTTGTAAATCAGTAAGCGGGTGTTCATTGTTTGTGAGGTTGTGTTTTGTAAGTAGAGTAGTATGTGTAAAATCTCCTATTTTACTCCGTATGTCCCATTCTTGGTTCTATCCATTTGACTAGTAATAACCAATTTAACAGGTTTGGTACTCTTCCTTCTAGTAACACATATGATGAGTTGTATTACTAACAGAAATAAACAAAACTCCTACCATAGTCAAAACTATCCATTGATCCACTAACCATGATAGATTTCCTGGAATTTGTGTTAATTTTCTCTCAGACATCAATTTAGCTATTCCATTTGCTACGATAACATGACCCATTGCTTGAATTCCCTCCTCTTGACTGCTTTAACACTCTTTTGAACTCTTCTAACCATTTCAAAGAGTTTATAATTCCTTTCTTCTACTAAATCATTATTCCACCATTGTGGCTCTAACTGCAACAACTGCACATGTGGAACATGAATTCCACCCAAGTGAAAAGGATAGAGAATCTCAAGGCAAAATGGATCAGGAGGAATTGGACACAACTTCCCTCTGTATATCATATTTTCACTTATTCCATCATGTAATATGCACCACTGTGCTTCTGACACCTGCCATGCACCAGTGGCTTGATCTAAAGGAACTACTTCCCAAACTGCAGAACCATTAAGTTTTAATGTGACCACGCCCATGGAGAGCGCGCGCTATTCAAACGCAAATGATCTGAGGCAACACATGCAAACGTGTCAACGCCCACATCAGCTGGATAAAACACACCGAGTTCACAGAGTACATCAGACTCATGTACTTTAAGTCGCTGTGAGGAATAATACTATGTTAATAACTAGATGCGAAAGTTCGTCAAGACAAACTTTAAGTTGGCTTGAGAAAGTTTGAACCAGAAAGTTTTTTGCTAGGCGGTTGCTAGGATGTTATGGGTGATTGCTATGGTGTTGCTAGGGTATTATGGGCAGTTGCTAGGGTGTTCTGGGTGGTTGCTAGGTGGTTGCTAGGGTGTCCTGGGTGGTTGCTAGGGTCTTTTGGGTGGTTGCTAGGGTATTTTGGGTGGTTGCAAGGGTATTCTGGGTGGTTGCTAGGCGGTTGCTAGGGTGTTCTGGGTGGTTGCTAGGCTGTTTTGGGTGGTTGCTAGGATATTTTGGGTGGTTGCTAGGGTCTTTTGGGTAGTTGCTAGGCGGTTGCTAGGATATTTTGGGTAGTTGCTAGGGTCTTTTGGGTGGTTGCTAGGCGGTTGCTAGGATATTTTCGGTGGTTGTTAGGGTCTTTTGGGTGGTTGCTAGGCGGTTGCTAGGGTATTTTGGGTGGTTGCTAGGATATTTTTGGTGGTTGCTAGGCAGTTGCTAGGGTGTTTTGGGTGGTTGCTAGGATATTTTGGGTGGTTGCTAGGTGGTTGCTAGGGTCTTTTGGGTGGTTGCTAGACGGTTGCTAGGATATTTTCGGTGGTTGCTAGGGTCTTTTGGGTGGTTGCTAGGATATTTTGGGTGGTTGCTAGGGTGTTCTGGGTGGTTGCTAGGGTCTTTTGGGTAGTTGCTAGGCGGTTGCTAGGATATTTTGGGTAGTTGCTATGGTCTTTTGGGTGGTTGCTAGGCGGTTGCTAGGATATTTTCGGTGGTTGCTAGGGTGTTTTGGGTGGTTGCTAGGATATTTTGGGTGGTTGCTAGGTGGTTGCTAGGGTCTTTTGGGTGGTTGCTAGACGGTTGCTAGGATATTTTCGGTGGTTGCTAGGGTGTTTTGGGTGGTTGCTAGGATATTTTGGGTGGTTGCTAGGGTGTTCTGGGTGGTTGCTAGGGTCTTTTGGGTAGTTGCTAGGCGGTTGCTAGGATATTTTGGGTAGTTGCTATGGTCTTTTGGGTGGTTGCTAGGCGGTTGCTAGGATATTTTCGGTGGTTGCTAGGGTCTTTTGGGTGGTTGCTAGGTGGTTGCTAGGGTATTTTGGGTGGTTGCTAGGTGGTTGCTAGGGTCTTTTGGGTGGTTGCTAGGTGGTTGCTAGAGTATTCTGGGTGGTTGCTAGAGTATTCTGGGTGGTTGCTAGGCGGTTGCTAGGGTGTTCTGAGTGGTTGCAAGGGTGTTGCTAGGCGGTTGCTAAGGTATTCTGGGTGGTTGCTAGGGTGTTCTGGGTGTTTGCTGGGTGGTTGCTAGGCGGTTGCTAGGGTGTTCTGGGTGGTTGCTATGGTGTTGCTAGGCGGTTGCTAGGGTGTTCTGGGTGGTTGCTATGGTGTTGCTAGGGGGTTGCTAGGCATTTGCTAGGGTGTTCTGGTGGTTGCTATGGTGTTGCTAGGTGGTTGCTAAGGTATTCAGGGCGGTTGATATGGTGTTACTAGGTGGCTGGTAGTTGTCACAGATGGTTGCTATGGAGTTTTTATAGAGTTCTTAGCATGATCTTGGCATGATTTAAGACTTAACTAATCACTATTAGCATGTAGCTATTCACTGCTAGCATGTGTAGCATGTTGGAAGTGCTGTTTGCTAGCATGAGTCAAAAGAGCCAAACCTCATCTCTATACGATGTTCTGATACAGAGATATAGGTCTTACAAAACGGTTGCTAGGGTACTCGAGTTTGGTTGCTATGGAGTTGCTTGGGAGCTGGAAGCTTTAAACTTAAGAAGTTTAAAGTGGTTTGAAGTTTAAAGTAGTTTGAAGTTTATGACAGATAGATAAATAAGTTGGATAGATAGACAGACAGACAGACAGACACACACACACACACACACACACACACACACACACACACACACACACTAACTCGCTCACACACTCACTCAGACACACACACTCAAGAGTTTATGAGTTTAGAGTTTATAAGTGTATAAATTGATGAGTTTATAAGGCCCCCGATCACACCTAACGCGTTTTTCAGGTTCGAAAACGCGAGGTGCACAGCTTTTACCATCACACAGAACGAGCAGTGCGCTGCGTTTTTTATGTTGCTAGGCAACCACTGAAACAACTATCCTGTCAGTCAAGTAAACGTCAAATCAGCCTTTTATTAAATATATTTACTTTCTGTTAACATTGTGGTAGTTACGGTCGTGAAGTCGTTAAGCTCCTGGTAACCTGCGAGAGCACCACAAGTTTATCCTCCATCATCGCACTCTCCTGGCGTTCAAGCAACTGTAGCTTTTATCACTAAAACGGAAGGCCCGCCTCTCACTTCATTCAATTGGACAGTGAAAAAAAACGCGATGACGTCGGGCGCTTTTTCCGCTCGGAGTTGCTTTTTTTTCAACTTCAAAAACGCGAGGCACAGCGGGCGGTAAAACGCGAGGCGCAGCAGGCGCATAAACAGCGCGCAGAACGCTCGCTGCCATAGGAAACCAATTGAAAACAGGCGCCTCTCACTGCAAAAAACGCGTTAGGTGTGATCGGGGCCTTAGTGTAAGAGTTTTTGAGTTTAGAGTTTATAAGTTTAAATGAGTTTAAGAGTTCAGAGTTTATAAGTTTAAATGAGTTTAAGAGTTCAGAGTTTATTAATTTATGAGTTTAAGAGTTCATAAGTCTATGAATTCATGAGTTTATAAGTTAATTAGTTTATAAGTGTTTATAGTTTAGAGTTTATTAGTTTAAATGAGTCTCAATGGCTCATATAGTATATAGAACGGCAGTTTGGTTTAGTCTTCAAGGTGTTTAGATTTAAATTTTTGTCGGTTTGAATTTTTTAGAACTCCCCAATGTAAGTCAATGGGAGTTTTTGAATGAGTTTTTTCGAGTTTTGATCGTCATTTGTAGGAAAACCGTAAGTCCGATCAGTCTGAAAAGATAGAGCACACCGAGTCAGATCAGTTTGAGTGTCTGAGCCGAGTTTGGAGTATGTAGAGTTAAAGCTCTAAGAGGAGTTTGAGTTGTAAATTTTTAGGGTCAGAATAATAATAATAATATGTTTAAATAGGATTTCAATATGTTGGCTTTCTCAAGCTTGAGAAATTGAAAACAGTCGCAATAGTAATAGTGTCTGTAATAATAATCGCAATAGTGTCTGTACACGCAAAAGGACTGTTTAAATATGAATCGCGTTTCTGTGTGTGAATGAATGAGCGGCAGAGATGCCCGCTGTTGTTTACTACAGCTGGCAAAAAGACTGTTTAAAAATGAATCGCGTTTTTGTGTGTGAATGAATGAACCCTTTTTAACAAACTCTATTGCTATACTGAGATGAATAAAAAATCGACTAGAAAAATCGGATAGATTATAAAGTTTTTACTGTAAAATACTGCCACATCAAATAAGCTTATAATGTTGCCAAAGTCATCAATAGGCTCTATGCATGATCGCTTCCGCGTTTTGTCTCAGCCCGCCCAGTTACATCCGGTGCTGCGTCGGAAGCCGTTTTTGCATTAGGTGGAGATAATGGCAAATTACACTCGCTGTTTACAAGAACTTCCAGCGGTTAACGAGAATGATGTTAACAATATTGTGAGGCAGTTAACTGTCACACATAAGAGTAAGAAAGAGAAGTTCTTTAAATTATAAATTTCGAGCTACATCGACAACTTTGAGGGTGAGTATTCTCTCATATCGCGCGAAATCCGACTAGCGAATCAGTTTCTAAAATCGTTGTCTCCGTTTCTGAGAAAATTAATTTTATTAAAGTTTTGCCGCTATACACTTCGCTATAGAACGCACTATGCGGAAGTAAAGACGCTGGCTGAGATCATACCGGAAATACGTCAGCAGCGTTCGTGCATAGAGCCTATTAAGATGTTATTATAGTGTTTGTTCCAATGTAGGCTATATTCAAACTAATGAATCCTTAACTTTGAAATACGTATGATAAAATGTATACTTTAGTTTTTACAAAGAAAAATTACACTGGAAATATTGTTAAAATTTTAATTGTTGTTGTAATTGTAACCTTTTTAATAAAATAGAAAAAAAAAAAAAAAATATATATATATATATATACATACAAGGATAGATCAAAATCTTAAAAGGTCAATATAAGCCTTCTCTTTAAATTATTTTTATTGTGATTTATTAGTGACACATTTGGGGAGAGAATATATTCCAAAACTTTCTGAAAATACAGTATGAGAAGAATTAACTGCACAATTACTAGAAATGTGTACCTTGGATATTACACAATTTGCAAGCACAATTTGTGAAAAAAACAACAACAACTGTGTTTCCAACTGTGAACCAATTTTGTATTATATATATATATATATATATATATTATATTTATTTTGTCCTTGCATTCTTTCTTGTGGCTCAGTGACACACTTGAATGAAAGGCTCATTATGTAGCTCATTATGCGGGTCATTGTCTTCTCAGGTGTGAATCACGCCCCTACGCATATTGCCTTTCCAAACTAAAAGTGTCTTACAAAATTTAAATCAATGTATTGTTTTATGTGAATGATTAGGCAGGATGATTTTCAGATCATTTTGAAGAAAAAACTCTAGGCGACAACATCCATTATTCAAAAGTCTTGTGGACACATATTTAGTATGTGTTTTGTGGCCTTATTTCAGAAACTTAATTTTTTTGTTTTTTCAATAACCATGCATAAACATTATTCTCTCAAAAATACAAACATACATGTTGCTCACATATTATGGTAGCCCTGTTTGTGCTAAATAGAGTGTAATTACACCTTTGCCATTAATATGTTTATAAGCAACTGAAAAAAGCACAAATGTCAGGGGGCATGTCAAAACATCTCAAGGACCCCAAACACACCTTAGACCCCAGAGGGTTAAAAAGCAGGAAAGAAGAACCTGTTGTTTGTGCTGAGGAAGGACCTGCGCCTGGACGCGACGACAGCGCAGTCCTGAAATGTCAACTAGTCTCTCCCCTGTGAAGGCCTCCCTCCCCTCCCTTTACCTCTCTACAGATAAAGCGTTGTCGGGATAATTCCGGTTCGCGTGGCTACGCGAAAGCAATAAAGATTCTTGAAACATATGTCTTTACAAAGCTTGACGTCTCCATTTTTAAATGATGTAAATAATATCAAAAACAAATGTTCTCTTGTTTAAGTAATCCGTATGAAAGCAACGACATGTACAGTTTCTCCAGTCCGAGCTAATTAACTCTAACGATTGACATGCAAATAGTCCACGCGGGCCTTTAAACGCCCTCATTACCTCAAAACAAAGATTCAGAGATTACAGTAACGTACTTCTATGCTTTTCGTCGAGACTGTGTTTGTGCTGTGCTGTTTACCTTGGATTTACCTCAGAAGAATTAGAAGAACGCAATTTGAAGATGAGAAGATTTTTAAGGTAAGACATTTCCACTCCTAATAGTAAGCATGTTATTGTTGTATAAACTTTACATTGTATCTACTAGTTAAACTGGTGCCAGACTAAAATGTACGTTATGAAATGAGATTGGAGTAAAAACACAAAGCCTATGTCATACATGTATATGTAGGCTATCTATATATAGACAGAAACATGTTGAAATGTGAACTAGAGGCAACCTTTCAATGCTAAATGTATACATGTATGACACGAGGATGTTTTTCGATAATAAAACACAGCATGATAAAAGTAGGCTAGTATGAGTGTTTACTCTAATATGATGATTATTATAATGTTTAGACCTAAATGTTTACTGTTAAATACTTTGTGGATATCTGCTCAAACGTAGATGGTAACAATAATGTTTCAGTTTGCTTCAGTAAATGTTCTGTGCACACGCTGTTTGAGTCAGTCGCGCTGTGCATTAGGCTTAATGTTTTTACTCCAATCTCATTTCATAACGTCATAACGAATGGAAACATTTGAAGTAACATATGATAATCAATATATTTTTCTCTAGTGTAGTGTTACTGATATGTTCCTTTTTAACGATTTATAGGGTGCCTGCTATAGGCTATTGTTAATGTTATTTTATGCAGCACTGCACGTATATGGCTACAAGGCACAACAAACCTGGTGTTCATTATTTATATATATATATACAGTATATATATATATATATATATATATATATATATACACACACACTCACCTAAAGGATTATTAGGAACACCTGTTCAATTTCTCATTAATGCAATTATCTAATCAACCAATCACATGGCAGTTGCTTCAATGCATTTAGAGGTGTGGTCCTGGTCAAGACAATCTCCTGAACTCCAAACTGAATGTCAGAATGGGAAAGAAAGGTGATTTAAGCAATTTTGAGCGTGGCATGGTTGTTGGTGCCAGACGGGCCGGTCTGAGTATTTCACAATCTGCTCAGTTACTGGGATTTTCACGCACAACCATTTCTAGGGTTTACAAAGAATGGTGTGAAAAGGGAAAAACATCCAGTATGCGGCAGTCCTGCTGGCGAAAATGCCTTGTTGATGCTAGAGGTCAGAGGAGAATGGGCCGACTGATTCAAGCTGATAGAAGAGCAACTTTGACTGAAATAACCACTCGTTACAACCGAGGTATGCAGCAAAGCATTTGTGAAGCCACAACACGCACAACCTTGAGGCGGATGGGCTACAACAGCAGAAGACCCCACCGGATACCACTCATCTCCACTACAAATAGGAAAAAGAGGCTACAATTTGCACGAGCTCACCAAAATTGGACAGTTGAAGACTGGAAAAATGTTGCCTGGTCTGATGAGTCTCGATTTCTGTTGAGACATTCAGATGGTAGAGTCAGAATTTGGCGTAAACAGAATGAGAACATGGATCCATCATGCCTTGTTACCACTGTGCAGGCTGGTGGTGGTGGTAGGCCCCTTAGTGCCAATTGGGCATCGTTTAAATGCCACGGCCTACCTGAGCATTGTTTCTGACTAGGGTTGTGCCGATGGACGATATCATCGTCCATCGTGATGGCTGACCGACATCACGATGGTGAGCCACCATCGTGATGCCACGCCCCCCACCCTGTCAGACCAGCCCAGTCTCACGGCAGTTCGTGTTCGTGTGTACACCAGTGGTTGGGAACCTGGCTCACGAGCCACACCTGGCTCTTAGGCAAAAATCATGTGGCTCGCAAGGTCTCTCACCCTTTACCAACGAACGATAAAAAATTTAAGACGTGCGTGTTCAGTGCTGTTCGCGAGTGTCACGAGTCACCACAGCAATCAACTAACCGCTTACGTTTCTGTGGTAATCTAACAGTTACAGCTCCTGCACAGGGATTCAAGCAGCTGCTGCTTGTTTAAGGTGATGACGAAAATCATTTTAGAACAGCAGCGAAAATGTAAAAGTAGGCTATATAAACTTTAATATATCCTTTTATTGAAACGGGTGCTTTACTGTTCAAAGAGACATTTCGAAACATTTCACCCGCTGGTACTTTCACTTTTGCCGCAGAGACCCTTTATGTCCTATAAATGTGTCGTATTGTTGATAATCCGCGCAGATTTCAGTTGACGATTCTGTTTAAAGTTATTAATAATAAAACATGAATGAATGAGAAAGAAAAGAGCAGGATGTGCTTTATATTGAAAAGAAATATTAAAAGCGCGATAAGTCGCGAAAGAGAACTGAATTGTACTGACAGGATGCTGTGCGCGCGCTCCGAGCGCAACACGGACAAACATATAGTCTTTGTCTTCGTTTGCGAGCCTAAACGGCCAAATAAACATATAAATATTTCAAAATGCCAAGCCGAGTATTCCCGTGGCGTAAACACAGTAGAAGTAGCTACTCTCTCTCTCTCTTCGTGATGGTCAGCGCGATTCCGTAGCATCCCCCCCCCCCACGACGATATCATCGTCCATCGCGATGTTTTACTGTAAACATCGTCAACTGCCAATTTAGGGGACATCGCCCAACCCTATTTCTGACCATGTCCATCCCTTTATGACCACCATGTACCCATCCTCTGATGGCTACTTCCAGCAGGATAATGCACCATGTCACAAAGCTCGAATCATTTCAAATTGGTTTCTTGAACATGACAATGAGTTCACTGTACTAAAATGGCCCCCACAGTCACCAGATCTCAACCCAATAGAGCATCTTTGGGATGTGGTGGAACAGGAGCTTCGTGCCCTGGATGTGCATCCCACAAATCTCCATCAACTGCAAGATGCTATCCTATCAATATGGGGCAACATTTCTAAAGAATGCTTTCAGCACCTTGTTGAATCAATGCCACGTAGAATTAAGGCAGTTCTGAAGGCGAAAGGGGATCAAACACAGTATTAGTATGGTGTTCCTAATAATGCTTTAGGTGAGTGTGTATGTGTGTGTGTGTGTGTGTGTGTGTGTGTATTTTGTATTTTAAATCGCAATTTTAACCAGAAAAATCTAAAATGTATTCCCAAAATCGTGCAGCCCTATAGTTTCTCTTGATATCAGCATGTTCACAGGTGTTTATTTTTATTTTTTTATACAGGGATCAGATGCCCCTGATGAGTCCTGCTGACTTCAACATTCACATGAGTACATGAACATAGTAAATGAAAAATCAAACACCTTGGAAATGACAGGTATGTACTATGTTTCATGAATGGCACAAAGGTGTGTCTCTGTCTTTAGATCAGTGTGTTAAATAATGTGCTTTTTTGTCCTTTGTTGTGTATCTTTGGATTATGTTATGTTGTAAATAAATCCAAACTATCAAAAAGCCATTATTTTTTAAATCTCCTCATTCTTTGTGCAAGGTTGCTCAGAATGATAGGGCCTGATAGCCCCTGATAGGGCCATTATGGGAGGGTCTTTGTCTTTCTCAGGTGTGAAAGACATTAATAATCATGATGTGTTCACACCTCCTCGCATAAAGCTTTCTTACACAAAACATGTCTTACAAATTTAAAATCGATAAATTGTTTTATCTGAATGAGTTGTCAGGATGATTTTCACATAGTTTTGGAGCAAATATTCTAGGCTAGGTGATACAATTTTCAAAAGTCTTGTGAAGAAATAATCAGTATGGGTTTCATGACCTTATTTCAGTGACAATTTATTTTTAGTTTTTTCACAAACCACGCATAAATGTCATTATCTCAAAACTACAAACTTTTACATACATGCTGCTGACATATTGTTGTAGCAGAGTTTGTGCTGAATACAGTGTAATCAGACTTTAGCCATGAAAATGTCACAAGTAACAGAAATAAGCACAAATGTCAGAGCATGTCAGAACACCTCCAGGGCCCAGAAAACACCTCAGACCCTAGAGGGTTAATGAGCTATAATGAGAACGACTGACATCTCTCTCTTTTCATACATATTACATAAACTGAGAATATTTGTTTTTTATATAAATTATTTCATTTAAAAGAAGAGAATTCAAGCTTCATGCCTGTGTGTCTGAGTATTCGCTGAGTTATAGTTAATTTTCGGACGCGTTTCAGAATGGACTTCACTGACAGAGAGAAGGCAGAACTCGCATCATGTTTATTTTTTTATTTATTTGGCAAAAAGCACAACACTTTGTTTTTATTGTGAGTATACACACACACAAAAAAGACAGGATCAAATGATGTATAACACTTATATGTAAGATCAAAATCAACAGAATATTTTGAGTCTCTTTTGCACTGATAAGAAAAAAAGCGAGCTGGTATAGCCGGTGCGACCGCCGACCCCAAGGGGTTAAGAGATAGACTAAACATTGTAGAGCATGAGCAAATTACCCACTCATGTTCCTCAACACAACAGTCTGTGGTAGAATTCATCGGTGTTTCACCTTCAGCCCAATATCCATTCCTTTCTCATCTAATTACTGAATTTCATTGTCTAACACCCATTGATTGGAATCGCCTAACTGTCATAATATTGCGCTTCCCATATTGAGGCCATATCATAGTCAAAGGTAATGTTCCAGAACCTGCCAACGAATTTTCATTAATGGCGATTTTAACTAATGGGACATGTTAAGCAGAAGTCAAATTAGTTGATTACCGAAAACCAATAACAAAGATTCCACTATTCGCTCAGGAACTTGACCCATTCGAATGACTTGAATATCCTCTACCATTTGATCCTTTAAATTCTGGGCTAAAAATAAACACGCCGCACGATGAGTCTCAAAATCAGACAATTCTGTTAATGCATCTGCCAATTCCTTTGCAGCATTATTAAGATGCTGACCCGCTGCTATAATATGTAGAGTACCTTGAAGGGCCTTAGTGAGTCTTTTCCCATTCATTGTTCCCACCCACTGAGTATACTCGCTTAGTTGATTAATTTGAGCGGTATTACTAATTGAATTGACAGAACCAAATACCCCCGCTATGTCTCCCCATATACTTCGAGGTTTACGACTTTTACTACTCAGAGGATCTCTAGAGGTATAATATTTAACTTCTGCCACTATCTCTTCTACGGCTTGTCTTGCTTCAGGTCGGATAGGGTATTGTTTATGAGGGGCATGTATCGGTCCCTCAATAACAACAGGATATAAATCCTGTTATAAGAGGATACAAGATATAAACTGCACAGAAGACCCCACACACCGTCTTTTCCCCAATCTCTGATGATTGGTTTGGCTGTACCAACAGAACTTAAATGACATGTGCGACCTTTATGTGGTATTATCCCAGCTGTTGTAGCAATTTGACGACTGTCAGTAAGTATGATCATGTTCAACAATGGAAGAATGTCCATGCCAATAAGGCTTCCTTGTGAATTCGGCCCCACCCAAAAAGATGTCCATAAGACTTCATCTTCATGTAATTGCAGAGGAACTTGTATACTTTTGCGAAATTTTGTGATACATCCTCCAACTCCTTCAATTTCCATAGTTTCATCTGTTGTAGGTAGGTTCAGATCTGTTATTGAAATCGCTGCTCCTTTGTCGACTAAAATGTCACATGGGTGGCCCCCTATTAATGCAATGATGAAAAGGCGATTGTCTCTTTTCTTACTAATACAGGGGTGCCGTCCTATTGCGGACGCATAATTCCCTCAATGAGCTGACGGACTTGTGCTTCAGTCCACGTCTTCCCTTGAGACGTTTCATCATGGTGTCTAAATCAGCGGTTTTCAAACCCTGGGTCGGGTCGCGAGACTTAAAAAATGGGTCGCCAGGATGATTTAAGGAAAATATCATTAAATTAGGGCACGGCGCCTCACAAACAAGTTGACGGAAAGGAAACTGAGACGGCAGTTTGTTTGTTTTCTTTATTTTACAAAAGCACAATGTTGTGTTTTATTGCGAGTGTACACAAATATAAATAAATACTTTTGTTGTATGAACAAAATAACGGAGTATATTTTTATGATTCCATCCCGCTGGCGCCTCACACACACACAACATATTCCAGCATTGCAATCTTGACATCACAGCCGGTTCATTATCAAAATAAAATAGTCAACCTAACATAAAAATTACACTGCTCTGTTTAAATAGTCAGTAGCCTACAATTCGTGCCATTCAGCGTAAGCACCGCTCCACTGTGATGTTTCCAAGCACATTTTTGCGCATATGAAGAGGGTGATTTTTTTGAAGAGGGATCGATATTGGAACGTGAGTGAAGTACAAAGAAGCCCACGGGCGTAATTTGGGGGACATGTCCAAAATCCAAAAACCCGTTTGCTATTTATTTATATAGTGTGCACGCGATGTTCCTGGACGTGAACGCGCGCATCGACATAGGCTCGGTCCTGCTCCTCCGTGGTATCGCGGTTGCGGCACAGGCGATGAAACGCCAGAAACAACAACAGGTGACTTTAAGCTATTGCTATATGATCCCGCTCTTATTCATGCAAATGCTTTTAAACCATTCATGCGCGACAAGACAAAAGAGAACGCGCTGTCAGTGAATGTCCTCCTGACACACACACGACCCACAGATAGACGCGCACCAGTACCGCACAGACAGCGCGAGGGTATCAAGTTCTCTTTCGCGCTAGAACGAACACACATGTATGCCAAAATGTCAGTTTTGTCGAGTATCCTCACAAGAACAGTCTTAAATGAGTTAAATAAAATCTTCAATGAAAGTAAAGAGTAGTGAGAGAATGGGATGCGTGAGATTGTCAGCAGTGGCTGGTCCTAAAGTGACAGCAGCTAATTCTCTCTGTCAGTAAAGTTAACCAAAGGTCAAAGAAAACAGAGAAAATTACTAACTGCTCTTGACTAAAGAATGCTTGTGGCTTTATTAAAGATTTATCGGTAACACTTTAGAATACTGTATCTTACTTACTGCATAACTAATAAGGAATTATTGAGGAACTAATAGATAATTATTTATTAACACTTAAGTCACTGCTGTTAACTACTAAGGAAGATGTGTTAACTAATTAGTATGTAATAGAATTGTATGATTGTGTTAAGTTTCAGTTAGTTAATCAATAACTAATGAATTATGTCATAACTCTTGAAGAACTATTATTAATTATCTATTAATTAATGTGCAAGAAAAATAACTAAGAAGTAACTACTAATGAACAGTCATACACAGTGGTTACTACAATAAAGCGTTTTATTTTAGCAGTGGAGTGGTGGATGAAGAACACAAATCAAGTACTTGAGTAAAAGTACAGATAACCCAATCAAATATTACTCCAGTAAAATGATAAACTATTGGCCTATTCATTTTCAAAATTACCTTAGTAAATGTACAAAGGTAATTACTTGAAAAGTAAAAAAGCACTGAGCAATGTTTTTTTTTTTTTCTAGCCAGTTTTAGTCATTCTTCAGCACTAATAAGAAAGATAAGTGCAGACATTTACTAGGCTATATATTGATCTGCAAATAAGCAAACTTTTTATTTAATTAGCAAAATGTATCATAATGTATGATAACTTATCTATTTTACAAAGGTTTAGATAATACCGTTAATAATGTGTTTTTTACAGTAAGTTTGATTTGAGTCAGAAGTATGTGGTAATTCTGTATTAATTTCTAATGAGTTCCCTATATTCTCACTTTAGAATACTGTTCCAGGTTCCAAGTAATTCCTGAAGAATTATTTAACAATTATTTGTTAATTACCAATTAATTTCCTTATATGTTCACTTTAGAATACTGTTTCAGGTTACAAGTAGCCTAATTCCTGGATAATTATTTGATAATTATTTATTAATTACTAATGAGTTCCCTATATTCTCACTTTAGAATACTGTTCCAGGTTCTAAGTAATTCTTGCAGAATTATTTGATAATTATTTATGAATTACTAATAAGTTCCCTATATTTTCAGTTTCCCTCAGTCATTGCCTCAAACATGAATTTACTCAATGGCATTCTATGCTGAGGAAAACAGACACACACTGTACTGTATATAAAATATAAAAACTAATCTGAGGTTAGTTTTGTATGACTGTTCATTAGTAGTTACCTCTAGTAGTTATTTTTCTTGAACCTTAATTAGTAGATAATTAGTAGTAGTTCTTCAAGAGTTATGACATAATTCATTAGTTATTGATTAACTAACTGTTACTTAACACAATCATAAAAATATATTAAATACTGATTAGTTAACACATCTTCCTTAGTAGTTAACAGTAGTGAAGAAGTAGTTAATGAATAATTACCTATTAGTTCTTCAATAATTACTTATTAGTTATGCAGTAAGTAAGATACAGTATTCTAAAGTGTTACCGATTTATCTATATTTAGCTTATAATTTATGCAGTGCGGAATGTTTTTATAACCTTATTCAATTTCTGTATATTTCATACCTTTTAGACAGGAAAGGCACAGGTAAATATGACATTTATAATGGGTTTATGTAAGGTTTGTTTTAAGTTCACTTAAATTAAAAGTTGTTATTTTTTTTGAAGCCTAATAAATATTTAAAATTTGGGGGATAATCATTTTAATTTTTTCTTAGAGGCCTATAATAAATAATAGTTTAGCATCCAAATAAATCGCTAATATGGAAAAAAATGTATTCGAATGAGAGAGTTATGTGAGCCCAACGCTGCTTACTTTCACTTTCTGCTTACTTTCACTTTCGCTTTAAATTATTTCATTTTGGCTTGTTTATAGATATTTTTTTCATTCTTGTTCTGTTCTGAATATCATTAAATTTAAAGGATTTGTCTCGTTGTGTTTTTAAGCATACAGCAAACGATAGTACACTATTAATTGGTTAAAATTCTTACATTGGTTAATGGTTAACCGGTTAATTAGCATCTGTAGCTTTAGCTAGATCAAAAGAGTGCAGAATCAACTTTGCGTTGCGATCGCATCACGGATAAGCCACTGCACGTGCATCATCAAAAGCGATTGTTAAGAAAAGTGCTGAGTTGAATTTTTGTGCCAGCTGTGCACAACAGAGCACTTTTAAATGAGAATAAAGTCTAATGTGCCTTTAGCCCCATTGTATTCTGTATGCTTGGCTTAAGAATAGGCCTATATAGGCCTATGGGTCGCGTCAATTAAAAAAAAAAAAGAAGAAAACAAAAGGGTCGCTCTTGAAAAAGTTTGAAAACCACTGGTCTAAATGATGGACCTTGACCTTCTGCTCCACCTCCTTTAGCCCAGCAATCTCTTCTTGAGTGGCCACACTTTCCACAGTTGCTGCAGAAAATCATCCTCTTCTTTGTGTCCAAGTTGTATTGAGCTGTTGCCACTCCTCTTCGATATGGCTTGTTTCCTTCTTCCTTGTTTGATCTCATAGCCATCTCTAGGCGGCCAGCCCATTGCATAATTTGGTCAAATGTCTCACCTGGATTGACTCCAAGTGATAATGCTTGTTGGTATTTTGTGCTAAATCCATCCACAAGTGTGTCAGTGAACTGTACATCATCTCTGTCAGGTTGTTTCTTAGCACAGAGGGCCCATCTCTCATAATAATTTCCACTTACGCAAAGCATATTCATCTGGAGATTCATCATCCTTTTGCTTAATTAATGTCACTGATGTGAATGGAATTTTACCACTGCCCAAGATTTCTTGGATTTCTTTTCGGAACTGATCTAATGCTTGCTAAAGACCCAGGGGTCTTCCCTGGCCGTCAACCCACAAGTCTACCCATTGGGCTGTTGTTATCGACGCTGGCAAGCGTTCCCATCGGTCTCTTGGGATTTTGGCTTTCACAATGGTGTATGTCTCTTAATGTCATTTGATGTGCTTCAACCAGAGAGTCTAATTCTCGCCAAAACTCTGTGTTTGGATCTTTTCTCTTCAGAGGAGGCAAGGCTGTGAGAATGACTTGACACTCTCCTGGTGTAAAGGGTCTCTCTTCTGTCATCATTTCAGATTGTAATTCTTCCCTTTTAACAGCAGGCGAAGAAAATTCAGGACCAATCTTGTCAACTGTGATCATGTCATCATCTCTTGTCTCATCACCCCAGTCAGATCCATAATTACGAGCTGGTGTACATCGCAGCTTGTCTCTGTTTGGCTGGGCTGATTTAGATCTTGTTATTATTGGAGCTCCTTGTGCAGATGCAATATACATTTTGTCAACTGGACCTCCATTTGATCTCGAAGCTTGAGGCTTTGTCAGAGGTTTAGATGAACTTGTAGTAGTAACTATACTACACCACCTGTCAAAAAATGATTGATTGACAGGTGACCCACCCCTTTTGGCATAGGATCAAAGGGGTTAACCTTTGACCCGGCTAGCCATCGATCATGTGGTTTGACAGTTAGTTTGACCTATTGACCCGACTAGCCCTAGATCATGTCGTTTTGACAGAAAGTTCTACCAGAAAAACTCGGGAAAATAGATATTGTAACAAGCATGCATTTATTAGTGATCCAGCAAGCAATATATGCAATAAAGTATTTGGCGTAGGCCCCGTCCGTAACTCGCGATCCGAGGGTACGGATTCAGCATTTCCTGCCTGAAGATGAAGGCAGGGGCGCAGCCGACCCCCGTGAGGTATTGGAAGGGACCATCCTGGTGGAGGTGGGGAGGTTGGAGGGGAAGGGACCATCCTGCGGTGATAGAGAAGATGGAGGGAAAACCATCTTGGTGGTGGTGGGGTGGATGGTGGTGAGTGGAAGCGTTCAGCATCTGCGAACTCAGACAAGTGTAAGTTACAGGTCCTTTATACTTCTAGTATTAGAACATGATTGGATAGATGAGAAGTAGGGCTGCACGTTTTCAAGTTTTTCATTAACCGTTAACCGAGGCCCTTAGCGGTTAATACTCGGTTAACCATAGTGTGCGCGCCGCAACCCCGAGATAGGCGTAATTTGCGGGTGGGACATGTCCCCACCACTTTTGAAACATCTCGCGGCACGAATGTACCAATACAAATAAACAAAACATCTCCAGTTAACTAGCAGAGCATTCATTCGTTCGTTTTTAAAATAAGAGGCGATCTAGGAATAAAAAACTGTACGAGAATAGTCGGCCTTCACTGAAGAGCTATCTTCACAGGTAAGAAAAACAGTTTAATAATTATTATTAATTCGTGGCCACGAAATAATTCACCAGAATATTCACCAATTCACAAAAATAGGTCTTTAGCATTCACTAATTAATAGTATCAAACTGTTTTTGGCCACGTTGTAATTCGTTAAATCAAAATGAGGGAGGGAATTAGTACGTGTCCACGATTTATTAAAACGAGTGAACAAATAAGTCGTCGTAACAACTAATTATTTAGATCAGTGGACAGGGCGCATAAGAACAAACAGAGAGAGAGAGCCCCGGCCGCGCGCGCGCACTCTCACCGCCTTCAAACAACACGAGCGCTGTATTGCTCTCTCCCCCTCGCGCATATCAACACAATAGTAAAAGGTCGGAAGACCGATTGTGTTTTATAGATTAGTAGTTTGTTCATATAAAGTGTTTGATTAGCAAGTACATGTTTAGGAAATGCATAAAACAAATTGTATGGGTTAATGTAACGGTAAACAGAAACTGCTGTTTGTTTCTGGCTCGCGCACAGCCTTCACTCTCGGACGCGCGCTTTCTTTGCCCGCTTCATATTAGAAAACTGGTCATGGCTAACGTTACTTCTTGTGGACATTACAAATGTCTGGGAGCGCTCTAGCGGTCTCTGGTGGTGCAAAAATGTATTACAACTAAATTCAATGCACGCCATTGACGCCACTTAACCGAGCAAAATGTTTCACTCGGTTACGCAATTTTTAACGGTTAATCGGTTAACCGGTTAACCATGGACACCCCTAATGAGAAGGTAATAAGTGACGCAACAATTGAGTCTTCCCGGCAGAACTTACGCTAAAGCTTCCATTTTTGATCGTTTGAAGCCTTTTGAACCTTGGTTTTGACAGAAGCTTTGGGTTTTTTAAGTGGTTATAATAATAATTCATGGTTTTGACAGAAGGTTGTGATGAATGGTTATATGGGTGTCAACAAGGGTTATATGGTGTGTGTCACCAGATTCCCCTCCCACCCTCTGCATTCCCGAGCGCAGTGAACGTGAGAAAAAGAGATTTTATAAAAATTATGTATATTTCACACAAATAATATAATATACAATAATATAAAATAAATATCTTACTAAAATATACTGAAACCATTTAATTCAGTTTTAGATAAACAAAAGAATAAAAAATCATCTTACATAAAACATTCTGTTCTTTAACCCCCTGAGGTCGGCGGTATCGCCGGCGATACCAGCTCGCTTTTTTTTTATCAGTGTAAAAGAAACTCAGAAATTCTCTGTTGACTTTGATTTTCCATAGGAGTTTCATACATCAATCGATTCTGTTAAATGTGTATTATTTTTGTGTATACTCACAATAAAAAATGTGTATTATTTTTGTGTATACTCACAATAAAAACAAAGTGTGGTGCTTTTCGCCAAATAGAGAAAAAAAAAAACGAAGCGAGTTCTGCCTTCTCTCTGTCCGTGCAGTCCATTCTGAAACGCGTCCGAAAATGAATCATAACTCAGCGAATACTTCTCACACAGACACGTGAGATATGTCTTTATGAAGCTTGAAATCTCTTCTTTTAAATGAAGTAATTTATATAAAAAACAAATGTTTTCAACTCATGTAATCCGTTTGAAAGCAAGGAGAGGTACCGTTTTTCCGTCTCCCTTCATTATCTCTAAATGAGCTGACGCCGCCCCGCCCACCGGCACTATTCACATGTAAATAGTTTACGTGATCTATTTGCATCGCACACGCCCCCCGATCAATGCCATAAAAACACAGTTTCTTCATTTGACTTACTGATAGTTCATCGCGTTTTGAGTATGGCACGCTTCTCCGGCTTCTCCGCCCTTCAGATGATTCTGGACAGCAAGGAAGACTGCACCTTTTCCTCAGAGGAAGATGAAGACTCGGACGACGAACGGCTGCATTTTGAAGAGCGAATTGATCCCGCAGAGGACACAATTTCGGAGTAAGTTTTACTGTTATATAATAATTTTTCTGATAATTCAGACTATATCTGCTTAGTGTTGGCTAGCTTTTGGCATCTTACATGAAAGAATGCATAACAATATCCCTTAACATTCGTGTATATGCTCAAGTGTAAACTTTTTCAATGTGATAGGTTATTACTCTCTAAACATATTTGTATATTAAATATATTTCACTCAGTTTTGATTAGCTTATAACACTGATTATCATGCTAAAATACTGCCGTATGTCTTATGTACTTTATTTGTGAATATCTGCTTAAGTGTAATGTGATTTAGTCTAAATATATTTCAGCCTCCGGTAAAATATGTGATAGCCTAGGCCTACTGTCTAAATACTAGACATTATTTATATATATATATATATATATATATATATAATATGTGTGTGTGTGTGTGGTTTATGGTTAGACTATGACACTGCTTATCATGCTTCAATACTGCCTTATGCACAGATGTTTGTGAATACAGGTGTAAATGTTTGAAATGTAGTGATGTGTCGTTCGCGAACGATCCGTTCATTGCGTGCGTCACTAAATGAGTGCGGTCTTTATGGCTCATCAACAGATACTCGCGGTGATATTTCTCTGTCCTATGGACCATCAACAGATATATACATAGATTGTGCGTCCATAACAATTAATTGCCCATCAGTTTGCTTTGGATAATGTATGCTAAATATTTTTTTTGTTGTTGTTGTTTTTTAGGAATATGACTGCAGCTTGCTCTCCTTCTCCAGCACCCCGTAGAGGGGCACGCAGTTCACGCAGTTCAGTTCTCAGTGTGATAGAGAATCTTCCCGAGTAAGTCCACAGACGTAATATTTACAGATGAAATATAATTGTTTACATCATCATAATATAAAAGTACATATTCTTTTGTGATATTACAAAAACTGTTGTCTTTTTTTATCCATGGCCGTTAGTGATCGATAATGATAATAATACAGTGTCTTTGATTGTGTTATCAGTATGCTCACAGTGTGTTTTGTTTTTTACAGATGTGACAATGAACTTGTCCAAGCACCTGTCCCGAAGAGAGCCAAGGCTAACCAGCAGGCAAGCAACAGGCAGTCCACTCTGGCATGGAAAACAGAGACTGATGTTGACATGGTTCCACAGACTGTGCGATTCCGTCCTGCACGGGTAACTGGACCGCAACTGAGCCCTGTAGACTCACATTCGCCCATGAGTCTATTCAAACAATTTTTTTCAGAAAGTGCTGTGTCAACTCTGTGCCACAACACAAATGCTCAAGCTGCTAAGGCAACTGCAAAGGGCTGCAAATATAAATGGACAGATATCAGCATCAGTGAGATGTACCGTTACATTGGGCTGCTGTTCTACATGGCCATGGTGAAGGTCAGCTCCATCAGCGACTACTGGCGGCAAAGCAGTGTTTTCTCTGTACCCTTTCCAGCTACAGTTATGTCCCGGGACAGATACCGCATCATTTCATGGAATGTGCACATGAGTCACCCAGATGCAGATATGGATAATGACAGAAAGAGGGGCACACGTGAACATGACCGTCTTTTCAGGGTCAAACCTCTAATGGAGACTATTCGTCAGGCTTGTAAATCCCTCTATCATCCTAGAAGAAACTTAGCTGTGGATGAAAGAATGGTGGCATGCAAAGCACACACAGGTATGACGCAGTACATGAAAGCCAAGCCAACCAGGTGGGGTTTCAAGTTGTTTGTTCTTGCAGACTCATCGAATGGATACACTGTGGACTTTTCTGTGTACACAGGAAAGAACAACTTTCCCACAGGCCATGGACTGTCATATGATGCTGTAACATCTCTTTTAGACAACACATTTTTGGGTTCTGGGTACCATGTGTACATGGACAATTTTTATACAAGTCCAAAGCTCCTAAAAGACTTGTTTGCAATGAAGTTTGGTGCATGTGGGACTTACAGGGACAACAGGAAGGACTGCCCTCGGAATGCAGCTAATTCACTCTCTAAAAAATCTGCCAGAGGATCCATCAGGTGGGTTCGGGATGGACCGCTTGTATTTGTGAAGTGGATGGACACACGCGAGGTATCTGTCTGTTCTACCATCCATCCTGCTTATTCAGGAGACACTGCGCAGAGGAGGGTGAAAACACAAGATACATGGAGGACAAAGACATTTCCATGTCCTGCACCTGTGACTGCCTACAACAAACACATGGGTGGTGTGGATCTGTCAGATCAGCTGATACAGTACTACACAACACAGCACAAAACCATGAAGTGGTACAGAAAGATCTTTCTACACTTCTTGGACATTGCTTCCACCAACTCTTTCATTGTGCACAAAGAGCTACATGGTAACTTGTCCCATAAAGAGTTTATGGAGCAGCTTATAACAGAGCTCTGTGGTGTGTCACTGGAAACAGCACCAAAACGGACCGATAGTGACCATGTACCGGTTCCAGGAGCTGAGCTGGCATCAGATGACAGGGATGTTGCCACAGTTGGTCGCCGCTCATGTGTTCATTGCAAAGCAGTGCGTGGTAAAAAGCAGTTAACACCATGGAAATGCCAGGCATGCAATGTTCACTTATGTCTTCAGTTAAACAGGAACTGTTTTCAGGAGTGGCATAAAGATGTGTGACTGTGTTCAGATGTGTGTGCTCTGCTGACCACCTTCCACTAACCATCAGCCTTCAGAAATCATTCTGATATGATGACTATTTTTTAAAATCAATGTTGGAAACTGTTGTGCTGCTTAATATATATTTTTTATAACCTCTGTGATAGTTTTTTCAGGATTCTTTATTTTGCTCACATTTGATTTACTTGTAGCCCGCATATAAACGGGGCACAGGAATTTACTGTGAGATACCTGCCTTTGCTTTTGTTTATCGCTCACAATTGCTTTGTTTATAGCAGACTGATTAATTTATTTTGCTCACATTTGATTTACTTGTAGCCCGCATATAAACGGGGCACAGGCATTTACTGTGAGATACCTGCCTTTACTTTTGTTTATCGCTCACAATTGCTTTGTTTAAAGCAGACTGATTAATTTATTTTGCTCACATTTTATTTGCTTAGAGCAAATTTAGAACATTTAGTTCCTCCACATAGAGGAATTACAATAAAACAGATTGAAAAACAAAACCTTTGAATCTCCTCTTTGTTCAGGCACTTGATGGCCAATTAGCCACTGGAAGAGTGTATGTCACGCCTCTGGTCTGAATCTCATTAATATTGATGAGCCATTGGGCCATTAATATTGATGGGCCACCCCTCCCATGCATAAACCTCTTCTGACAAAAAAAATGTTTTAGAAAGTTCAAATCAATGTACTGTTTTATGAGAATAATAAGGCAGGATGATTTTCACATAATTTTGAAGCCAGAACTCGAAGCTACACAATTCATTAGTCAAAAGTCTTATTTACACATATTTAGTATGTGTTTTGTGGTCTTATTTCTGCAACTTTCATTTTTATTTTTTCCAATAACCACGCATAAACATTATTCTCTTAAAAATTCAAACATATACATGCATGTTGATCAGATATTTTGGTAGCCCTGTTTGTGCTATATAGAATGAATTTACACCTTTGCCATTAACATGTTTATAAATAACTGAAAAAAGCACAAATGTCAGGGCATGTCAGAACACCTCCAGGGCCCAGAAAACAGCTCAGACTCCAGAGGGTTAAAAGTGTATAAAATAATTATATTGCTAATTTAACTAAAGTTGAAAAACATTCTATTCTTTTTAAAAGTATATAATGAAATGCTTATAAAATAAAAAACTACTGAAACCAATCGTTTCAGTTTTAGATAAAAAAAAGAATAAAATCATCTTACATTTTTGTAAGTCTTGATGGTCTGCTGACTGAAGGAGAAGCTTTTGACCTATTGACCTTGCAATTATAATTCATGGTTTTGACAGTTAGTTTTGGCCTATTGAAGTTGGTATAATACGTCTTGGGTTTGACAGTTAGTTTGATCGTTTGAAGTTGGTGTCACATATTTCCATCTAAAGTTAGTTTTAATTGATTTGGTTCCGTCGCAATGATCATTTGTTATTAAATTAGGGGCCGCTAAGACGACACCATTCTCTCTACACAGACTTTAAACGCGAACCTGTGAGAAACGCTGATGGCGTTCACATGCGCATTTAGAATGGGTTCTATAGTTATGTGCGTTTGAATATACGCAGGTTTGGAATTCCCTACAAGCCAAGCCTAAACAAAATACTTGTCTTTCCTTATAAATTTTGATACGAAATTTTATTTTATTTGTTGCTTTGGGGTAGGACCGCAAGACGAATTTTCCCGACAACGCCTTATCTGTAGAGTGGTAGAGGGATCCTCCATAGGGAGAGACTAGTTGGCACTTCAGCACTGCGTTGTCATCGGTCCAGGTGAAGGTCCTTCGTCAGATCTGGATACGGCCCGGATCCGGCAGGCTGCAGGAAAAACCTTGGGATAAACACAGACACTAAAATTAGCGTAGATGCCATTCTTCTCATGATGTAACGAGTACATCAGGAGTTATGGGAAGTGTTCCCGGTTCCGGCTGACCTAATCTATGCAGCATAACATTAAATTATAGAAGTCTATAATGTATTATGTGAAAGCTAGGTCAAAGAGATGTGTCTTTAATCTGGCTTTGAACTGACAGAGTGTGTCTGCTTCCCGGACAATGGTAGGAAGACTGTTCCAGAGTTTTGGTGCTAAATAGGAAAAGGATCTACCGCCAGCAGTGGATTTTGATATTCTAGGTATAATCAACTGGCCGGAATTTTGAGATCGTAATAGACGTGACGGACTATAATGCGTTAAGAGCTCACTCAAGTACTGCGGAGCTAAACCATTCAGTGCTTTGTAAGTAATCAGCAATATTTTAAAATTTATGCGATGTTTAATAGGGAGCCAATGCAGTTTTGACAGAACTGGGCTAATATGGTCATACTTCCTGGTTCTGGTAAGAACTCGAGCTGCTGCGTTTTGAACCAGCTGTAGTTTGTTTATTAAGCGTGCAGGGCAACCACCTAGTAGAGCATTACAATAATCTAGCCTTGAGGTCATGAACGCATGAACTAATTGTTCCGCATTTGTCAATGAGAGCATATGACGTAATTTAGATATATTTTTAAGATGGAAAAATGCAGTTTTACAGATACTAGACACGTGACTTTCAAATGAAAGATTGGTATCAAAGAGCACACCCAGGTTCCTAACCGACAACGAAGACTTAACAGAGCAGCCATCAAGTGTTAGACAGTATTCTAGGTTATTACGTGAGGAAGTTTTTTGTCCAATAATTAGAAACTCTGTTTTTTCAGAATTTAGAAGTAGGAAATTACAAGTCATCCAATTTTTTATATCCGCTATGCATTCCGTTAATTTTGTGAATTGATAAGTTTCGTTAGGTTTTGAAGAAATATAGAGCTGAGTATCATCGGCATAACAGTGAAAGCTAATGCCATGTTTCCTAATGATATCTCCTAAGGGTAGCATGTACAGAGTGAACAGCAGCGGTCCTAGTACTGAGCCTTGTGGTACGCCATACTGAACTTGTGATCGATGAGACATCTCATCATTTACTGCTACAAACTGATAACGGTCAGATAAGTATGATTTAAACCATGCTAGTGCATTTCCCGTAATGCCAACATAATGTTCTAATCTATTTAAAAGAACGTTGTGGTCGATGGTGTCAAACGCAGCACTAAGATCGAGTAACACTAATAGAGAGATACAACCACGATCGGATGATAAGAGCAAATCATTTGTGACTCTAACGAGAGCTGTTTCGGTACTATGGTACGGTCTAAATCCGGACTGGAAATCCTCGCAGATATCATTTCTTTCAAGAAAGGAACACAGTTGTGAGGATACTGCCTTTTCTAATGTCTTTGACAGAAAAGGTAGATTCGAGATCGGCCTGTAATTGACTAATTCTGAAGGATCAAGTTGTGTTTTTTTAACAAGCGGTTTAATCAAAGCCAGCTTAAAGTTTTTTGGTACGTATCCTAGAGACAAAGACGAATTAATGATATTAAGAAGAGGATCTATGACCTCTGGAAGTATTTCTTTCAGTAGCTTAGTCGGTATAGGGTCTAACATACATGTTGTAGATTTAGATGATTTAATGAGTTTAGTAAATTCTTCCTCTCCTATAGCAACGAATGAATCAAATTTTTCCTCAGGGAGACTACAATGCACTGCCTGATGCGATACTGTAGTAGACGGTTGCATAGTTATAATTTTGTCCCTGATATTATCAATCTTATAAGTGAAGAAGTTCATAAAGTCATTACTGCTGTGCTGCTTGGAAACTTCGGTGCTTGAAGCTTTATTTTTCGTTAGTTTAGCCACCGTTTCAAATAAATACCTAGGATTATGTTTATTTTCTTCTAATAGGGTTGAAAAATAAGCAGATCTAGCAGCTTTTAAAGCCTCTCTGTAAGTAATTGAGCTCTCTTTCCATGAAATGCGAAATACCTCTAGTTTTGTTTTCTTCCAGTTGCGCTCCATTTTTCTGGCTGCTCTCTTAAGGGCCCGAGTGTGCTCGTTGTACCACGGCGTTGGACTATTTTCTTTAATCTTCTTTAAGCGCAACGGAGCAACTGTGTCTAAAGTGCTGGAAAAGAGAGAGTTAAACATTTCTGTTGTAATATCTAGTTCTTCTAAGCTATCCGGGATGCTGAGATGATGAAACTGATCAGGAAGATTATTAATAAAGCAATCTTTAGTAGCAGAAGTGATAGGTCTCACATATTTGAAACACGGAGTCGGCTTTGCAGCCTTGGCTAAATGCAAATTACACGAGACTAGATAATGATCTGAGATGTCATCGCTCTGCTGCAGAATTTCAACGGCATCAACATCTATTCCGTGTGATAATATTAGATCTAGAGTATGATTATGACGATGAGTAGGTCCTGACACGTGTTGTCTAACTCCAATTGAATTTACAATGTCTTTAAATGCCAATCCCAATGCATCTTTTTCATTATCGATGTGTATATTAAAATCACCAACAATTACTTTATCTGCAGTCAATATTAATTCTGATAGAAAGTCCGCAAATTCTTTGATAAAGTCTGTATGGTGCCCTGGTGGCCTGTATACAGTAGCCAGCACAAATCTCAAACGTGATTTATCGTTTACACTTTATATTTTTACATTAAGCACCAATGCTTCAAAAGAATTATATTTAAAACTTGATTTCTTAGTGGTTTTGAAACTATTACTATAGATTACAGCAACACCACCCCCTTTGCGTTTAAGACGAGGTTCATGTTTATAACAGTAATCTTGCGGGGTTGATTCATTTAAAGTAATGTAATCGTTTGGTTTTAGCCAGGTTTCTGTCAAACACAGCACATCTAGGTTATTATCTGAAATCATATCGTTAACAACGAGTGCTTTTGAAGTAAGCGATCGAATATTCAGCAACCCAAGCTTTAGCATTTGCTCATCTGTATTATAGCTGTTTTTTATTTGTTGAACATCAATTAAATTTTTAACCTTAGTTGGGTTTAAACGTTTTTTGGATTTCCAAATTCGGGGAACAGACACAGTCTCTATATGATGATAGCTAGGTGAAAGAGGCTCTATGTGATAGGATTTATCTGACCTTGGTGACGCGAGGCCGCTAGCAGGCAGTCGGTTAAGCCAGTCTGTCTGCTTCCTGACCTGAGCCCCAGATTGTCATGTTTGAGCTCTAAGACTATGAGCCATATTACTAGAGAGAAGAGCAGCACCATCCCAGGAGGGATGAATACCATCTCTTTTCAACAGGTCAGGTTTGCCCCAAAAACTTTTCCAATTGTCTATGAATTCTATATTATTAAGCGGACACCACCGAGACAGCCAACCGTTAAGCGAACATAATCTACTAACTATCTCATCACTCCTGCGAACAGGAAGGGGGCCAGAGCAAATTACAGTCCTTGACATCGTACTTGCAAGTTCACACACCTCTTTAATATTAATTTTGGTGATCTCCGACTGGCGGAGTCGAACATCATTAGTGCCGACATGAATAATGATCTTAGAGAATTTACGATTAGCATTAGCCAGCACTTTTAAATTTGCTTTGATGTCAGGCGCTCTGGCTCCCGGCAAACATGTGACTATGGTGGTTGGTGTCTCTATTTTCACGTTCCGTGTAATAGAATCGCCAATAACTAGGGCACAATCATTCTCAGTGGGTGTTTCACTGAGCGGGGCAAATTGATTTGTTGTGGTAATCGGAACGGAAGAGTGGTTTTTAGATCCGCGACTAGAGCGATCCCTCACTGTCACCCATTTGCCCGGCTGCACGGGCTCTACTTCAGCCAGAACCGACTCATGTAAAGTGTGCACTATTCTATGCGCATCCAAAACATCTAAAGCACTAGCACTCTTACTATCCTCAATTAAAGTTTGGATGCGTGTTTCTAATTCTGAAATCTTCTCTGTCAACCTAACTGTCTCCTTACATTTATCACATATAAATCCTATATTGTCGACAGAGAAGCCTATACTAAACATGTGACATGAAGTGCAAGTGACAATAACAGGACAAGACATTACTCACCGTGTTTGTTGAGTGATTCTTACTCACCTGAGCTTTTTATGAACTCAAAGGCGCGGACGCGCGAGAGAAAAATAAATAAATAAAATAGCTGAGCGCACGGGTGGCGCGTTAACAGGCTAGCGAATTACTAGCGTGTTGTGCTAGTAGTACTAATAACAAAAGCTAGCGATGTCAGGTTAATCTGAGATGTTGGGTAAAATGTAGTAGTATAAACAACTAGAAATGGTAGTAAAATGATGGTTCAAAACAAAGAAATATATGGCTAAGACGGAGCTTATCGCACCGAATCAAACAAACACACTCACAGCAGGCAGCGAGGCAGACAGGAGCAATCGATCAGACAGCAATCGATCCAGCATATTGTATATTAGGATAGGATGTATATTGCATCTGCACTGTGTGTGTGTGTGTGTGTGTGTGTGTGTGTGTGTGTGTGTGTCAGCAGGCCGACGGGCGCGCGTGTGTGTGTCTGTGCACCCCCTGCGCATTTGAGCTCTGACATTTGAATCATGATCCCCCTCCACATTCCTGAGGTAACGGTGAGAAAAAGAGATTAAACAACGTCGCGCAAAAACATCATATACAATAATATAAAATAATATCTTGCTAATTTAACTACAGTTGAAAAACATTCTATTCTTTAAAAGTATATAAATTAATTGCTTATAATATAAAATATATAATATAAAATATATAATACAAAAGATCCCAGAGTAGTTCTCTCTCACACCAGAGTTTGTCTGTCTCTGAGCCAGAAGAGATTGTGTGTGTGTGTGTGTGTGTGTGTGTGTGTGTGTATCATCAGGATGAGACATTGTGAATGCTGTGTTGAATTTATTTCAAAGTATAATCTTAAAAGTTTAAATGATATCTTTTAAAAAATAAAATGTTTTAAATTAAATTCAATAAATTATTAAAAGTCTTATTAAAAAAAACAAATATTCTACAACGATGGTCTGTGGAAAAACTTGACTTGAACTTAAAGTATATTTTCTATTTATCATGGGTATGTAAAATAATTCGAAATTTGATGCGGTCAAGTGACAAGTCATCTCACACCTGTGAAATGTTCAATAATTCCTTAAGTTGTATCTGTGAGAAAATGACCACATAGGCCTATCTTCAGAGAGAGCAACAATGAAAATTTTAAGAAACTGTGAACCCTCAGGCTGTCCCATTGATAGGCTGCTAATAAGGTCCTTTCCAGAGCTAAAGTTTTGTTCACACTAAATTTATTTCAAAGCATAATCGTAAAAGTTTAAATATGATCTTTTAAAATGAAAGATTGTTTAAATTAAATCTTTAAAGTTTGAATACATTCATATCTTCTATTTATCTTTTAGAAGATTACTGTAATGATTTTGTTTAACAGTGGCCTTAAAGTATAATTGTTATTAAACAATGTCTGTTCAAAAACTTTAGATTGTTGAAAAACTGTACTTAGTCGTCTTAAATCTCATTTATATGAAAAGATTCAATCAGCATTTTTTGTCCATGCGGGGGTTTCATTTTTTTATGGTGGGGGCTTTCCATAGCGATTTTTGTACCGTAACTGCATATTCTATCCCGTACACCTAAACACGACCATCACAGAAAACTACATTTGTACATTTTCAAAATTGAAATAAATAAATAAAAAGATAATTTCTAAGCTGTTTTGCGCTCGCGCACACACACAAGGTTCTATAAAATGAACTAATCTCTATTTTAAATTAAATTATTATTAATAAAATATATAACCTATGAATAATAACATATGTTACTAAAATGTATTTAAAAAATGTAAACAAAGTTTTAGCTAAATAAATATATAAATAAAAACACCTTACATTTCCAGAGAGGTGAAGTAGTTCTTTATGCAACAATCCAAAAAGCAAATAGTTTAAGTTGTCATTAACAAAACAGCCCCAGATCCTTCAGAGATAAACTACAGTGTGAACTGAAGCTTCAGGATATAGGATGACAGACCAGATGAGCCTCGGGGGATAATGTCACAGTAAAGCTAGTCTGCGTTCCAGAGTAGGCCTACATCCAGAGTTTATACTAAATTCATTTAAAAGCATAACCTTAAAAGATTCAATTAGATATTTTAAAATTAAAAGACTGTTTAAATCAAATCTTTAAAGTTTTATTAAAATCATATCTTCTATTTATCTTCTTAGAAGATTACTGTAATGATTTTGCTTAAATTTAACATAAGGTATTATTTTTACTAAACAGCGTCTGTTCAAAAACTTTAGATTTACAAAAATATATATATATATTTTTTTTTAATAAAGCAAAAAGTATGCTTGGGCGTCTTAGATCTTATTTATACAAAAATATTTCAAACAGTATTTTTGTCCATACAACATGAAACATGTCAAAGTTTGTCACAATGTTTTGTTGCTGCATTGTTTTTAAGAAATCCGAGGACTCCATGTTGCTCTTATTTAGACTAAGTTGTATCATTTTTTTTTCTTTTTTGGTTACATTGTTTTTATTCATCAAGTTAAATGTAAATGTAAATTTGCAAATCCAAAAACTGTTGTTACTTGGATGATGAATATCTTCACTTTATGATAGGAAAGTACGGACAGCGCCTTTGACCAATCCTCTACATATGGGGCACTTGCGCAGAGAAGGGGCACTTGCGCAGAGAAGGCGCACATTCTTTGCACACAACTAGGTGACCACAGGGGATGAAGACAATGTTCACTTCCTTATCCATGCAAACTTTGCATGTGCGCTCCTCTTGAAGTCTTCTTAACTGTTCCTCCATAGGCAAGTCTGAAAGATCTTGACTCGGTGATGCAGCTTCATTTGTCTGGGCTATCAGTTCTCTCAGCAGGCAGACTGATTGATTGATTGATTGATTTTTATTTAAAAGGGACCATGTGTAATTAAAAACATAAATGTAAACATTTGATGCATTACACCAGAGTTAGCCTTAGGCTAATTTGCATCTGCAGTCCCCAAGTACAAATAAATACAGCACAGAATAAAATATCAACATTATTGAGTAATGTGACATATCAAACATAAAACGTCAGACATTGTTCAAGAGCATATAACATATACTTTCACACATAAAGTGGCCCTCACTGGCGCACACACACACACACACACACACTATAATCACACACACAACCCCTTCTCAACCCTTACGCCCTTCTCAACCCTATAAGGAGATAAATGTGACTGAATAAAAAGTGATATTGCCCACTAACAAGTTAGTGGTTGCATTGTTGTGAAAGTTTTAAGTGTTTTTTTATGTTAACTTTAAAGGCACCAAACAAGTCACAAGTTTTTATGTTGTCTGGAATTGTGTTCCATTGTATCACTGCTAGGGGTGGCACGGTTCACAAAACCCACGGTTCGGTTCGTATCACGGTTTTAGGGTCACGGTTTTCGGTTCTGTACGGTTCATGTTGTTGTTTTTTCTTTTAATCTTTAACACTCCAAAAATTTACTTCAGCATATGATATATAGCTGAATTATCTAATTATTTATTTATTTATTTCATAAATGGGGTGTGTTTGCAAAACGCAGCTTCTCATTTCCCATTCTGAAGTAATATGAGTGAGCAGTCACCCTGAGGAAACTTTCAGTGGCCCTGGAGGTCCATCATCTGTAGAGCTACGTGGGCTGTGTTGGACCGTTATTTGTCAATTTATCCTCGTGTCTCGTCATCATAGGCGGGACATGTCCCCACCATTTTTTGCCAGGGTTGATATTATCTTGCAGCACGGGTGTACCAATACAAATAAATAAAACATTTCCAGTTAACTAGCAAAGTATTTGTTTCATTCGTTTGTTAAATAAGAAGCAATTTAGCGCTGAAATGTGTTTTTTTAATCAAGTGATCAAAGTGCTCGTTGCAGTTGCGATCAGTGGTGCTGATACAGTGTTCTCGTGGCTCGCGCACACACCGCAGCGGCCGCACATTCATCACTCGGACGCGCGCTTCAAGCCATTGAGGAGACTCAAGGCTACTCGTTCCGATTAAATAATAAAACAAAATTCATACAAATCGGTCCCTGCTTGATATACAACCGCTGATAAACATAATCGGTTTTGATAAAGAAAAAAATATATACGATCGCAGATTAGAACTCAGAACCTTTGATACGCTTGGCAAGTTCTGCCACTGGACCATTAGGCTACGTGGAACAGTCGATCTATGTAGCCTATTTATTCACATGAAAAAAACAACATATAGTGGAGTAGATCTCATTAAATGTCTAGGTAAACTCAGTGTATATAAATCGTTTGCTGGACATTGTAATGTAATTCTACATATGTCTGATTTATGATTTAGCATTGTATTAGCACGGGCACGAGGCTACATTGCGCATGCGTCGAACCGTGCAAACCGCGCGACGCACACGCGCACCGAACCGAGACAAGCGAACCGAACGGTTCGGATGTTTTTTCATGTACCGTGCCACCCCTAATCACTGCTTTGACAGAGAAAGCTGCCTGCCCAAATGCTGAATAGCGAAAGGGTACAGTGCAGCTATGTACAGAAGCTATTCTAGTGGTCCTTATAGAACCACGGTAACAGACAAACTCACTCAAGCAGGTGGGGGCCAGGCCTTTTAGGATTTTGTAAACTGTGCATAAATTTGAGAATATTCTAAAATTTTCAAAAGTCAATAGATTGTACTTATGTAGTATGTCACAGTGGTGGTACCTAAATGGCTTTTTATCAAAGATTTTCAGGGCCTGTTTATACAGGGATTCTAATGGCCTAATTGTTGTTTGACTAGCCTGCCCCCAACAGGTGATACAGTATGCGATATGTGAGAAAATAAGAGCATGTAAGAATATCTTAGCAGCCTCTGTTGATAGAGAGGATCTAATCTGTCTAAAATTTGCCAAATTGTATTTAATGATTTTTGTCATTTTCTTTATGTGTTTTTTAAAGGTCAGGCTTGAATCAAGCAGCACTCCAAGATATTTGAATTCAGAAACAGTCTCAATCTGTTTACCTTTAAAGCAGATGTTTACGTCTAAAATGTTCTGCTTGGTTTTGGTAAAGAACATGCCTTTCGTTTTACCTATGTTCAAAGTAAGGCAGGATTGATCTAACCACTCGGCCACTCCAACCAAAGCATTGGTTAATTTAGTTGCAGCTTGTTGAGCTGATGTTGCATGAGTGTACAAGACTGTGTCGTCAGCATAGAGTTGTACCTCTACGTCGTGACAGTACTGAGGTAGATCGTTGATGTACAGACTAAAGAGTAGTGGGCCTAACACAGATCCTTGAGGTACACCCGTTGTGCACCTCAAGAAGCTGGAGCACATGCCTTTGATTTTTACACACTGCCTTCTATTGGATAGGTAAGACGAAATCCATGCAAGTGTATTGGACGAAAGGTTGAAGCTAGTGAGTTTAGACAAAAGGACATTGTGATTAACTGTGTCAAAGGCTTTACTTAAGTCCAAAAACACAGCTCCAACAACTCCTCCTTTGTCAAGACCAGATCTGATTCGCTCTGTTAGATGTAGAACTGCTGTTTCTGTAGAGTGAAGTTTTCTGAATCCAAACTGGACTGGGTTTAGACCAGGGTTACAGCTGTTAATGTGATCTGTAAGTTGGTTTATGACCACTTTTTCAGCAACCTTGGAGATTACTGGTAATAAACTTATGGGTCTGTAGTTACTGACTACGTGACGGTCGCCAGACTTAAAAATAGGACTTACAATAGCGTTTTTCCAGTCTGTAGGAAAAAAACTGTGAGTAATTGAGAGGTTTACTAGATGGGCAATAGGGGAGGTTAGAGTAGCTGAGTGTTTTTTGATAAACATTGTGTCCTGATGAGAAGCATCTTTGCTTTTTGAGTTTCTTAGGGAGCAAATCACTTTATTTATTTCCTCTTCAGTGACTGTAACTAAGTCAAAACCCTCTCCTACAATACCAAAGCTAATACATTGTTCCCTAGGTTTAAAATTATTTCCTAATTCCTGAACAGAATCAATAAAAAAAGAATTAAAAGCAAAGGCAATTTTTGTGTCATCATCTATTATCTCGTTTTGAACTGTAAGCCGAAAATCCTCTGTATGATGGTGAGCTCTCCCTATTAAACTATTGATACTTTTCCATATTTGGCTGCTGTTACCGTTAGCATCTTTCAAGAGTTTAAGAAAAAATTGTGACTTGGCTAATCTTAGTTCATTAACCACTTTGTTCCTCAAGCCTTTGTAAACCAAAATGTCTGCATCCCTTTTGGTCTTGATGGACTTTTTTAAAGCAGCATCTCTACTCTTCATCAGTTTCCATAAATTTTCACTGAACCAAGGCAGGTTAACCTTGTTTCTGTTTTTTCTCTTAATTTTAACAGTGAGTTTATCTCTGACAACATTGATCTTTGATGTAAATAACTGACAGCTGTACTCCAGATTTTCAGAAGATAAAATATCTCCCCAGTCCAAGTTATGTATCTCAGTGTCAAATGTGTCCTGCTTGCATTTAGGTATACAGAAAACGTTTTTGTTGCGTAATGATGTATTATTCTTAAATCTATTTTGGGTTAATTTCCTTGCCACCAAAGTTAAGTTATGGTCAGATAAACCAGTGATAAGATTGTAACTTTTTGTTATCCTTTCAGGTTTATTACAAAAAAAAAGATCAAGTTGTGTACTTGAACGTTTTGTAATTCTGGTTGGGCCATTTATCAACTGTTCTAAATGGAATTTATCTGTAATTACTTTTAACTTTCTCCTCTTTGACTTATCTTCCCAATTAAGATTAAAATCCCCCATGAGAATAATTTCTTTATTGTGGTCACATTCTTTGAGAATGTCAGACAATTCTGTATAAAATGTGTCATTGGCAGTTGGGGGTCTATAAAAGCCTATAATGGTGAATGACATTTGCTGAGACAAAACGACTTTTAGTGCAACATACTCAAGGGAGATAGCTGACTTGAAAAACATACATTCACAGTTGATAGAGTCTTTTACATACATTAGTACCCCGCCCCCTTTTCCCACAGTCCTGTCTCGCCTAAAACATTGGAAACCATTCATTGTAAATACATTGATGGGAGTAGAATGTTGAATCGTTCTTCTTGATCCAGTTGCGGAAGACCTCTGCTGCTGCATTTCCTTTCGACAGGACTAACTCAATGAGCTGCCCTGTCTGCTGCTTGATTGTAGTGCAGTTACGAATAATGTCATACTCTTTCTGTGAGATGACGTTCTCCTCTAGAAGATGGTCCATTAAGCTCTGCACACTTTTTAGGCGCTGTGACATGGCAAGATGATGTTTCTTAAGAAAAGTAAAACCATCTGATGCCATTTCCTCAGCAAGAAGCTCTCACTCCTCCTCTCTCTTCTCATCTTCTGCACTTAGTAAATCAGACACCAACTCTTGAACGGTTTTGTAATTTTCTCCACTTGCGAGAATTTTGCTTTGAACGGTTTGCTTCACCAGGCCACGCTCAAATCCCATCTCTAAAGCAGACTTCACCACAGGATTGTTCATCATCACTGCATCTTCTGAACGGTCTTCTCCAGGACCCAGGTGTACAACAGGTGGATCAACAAATTCTCTTGAGTTGCTGTCTCCATTAGTCAATAGCTGTTCAAATAGTCTTGGAAATCTTGGTTGAATCTGATGAACGAACTCTTGGCCCTTTTCTTGCAACAGGTATTCACATCTTGGAAACCACTTAGCATGTTCTACCCATCGATCATCACCAGACTCCCAACATCTGAGTCCACCATCACAACAAAAGCACTTCACGTCATCATTACGACCAACATAGTAAAAACCAGCCTTAGCCAATTGGTCTGGTCGAACAGTTATTCTTGAGTATATATGTCTGGTATATATACTCTATATAAGAATGCTTTATATTTTATCTTTGACTTTCAAAGAACATTCAGCAATTTAGTAGATGTAACTGTGTAATATTTTGGATGATTTTCATTGGTCACTCAAGTAAATTATGATCTGAGGATCTTTTAGCTATGATACTCTAAACTGACAACCAGAGGTGTAAAGAGTACCTGAAACCATACTTGAGTAAAAGTACAGATAGCATACAGTGAAAATGACTCCATTACAAGTTACAAATCACCAATTCCAATACGACTTGAGTAAAAGTCTTGGAGTATCTCATTTTAACAGTACTGAAGTATTTTACTCATACTGAATGTAAGCTCAAAGATGCACTAACCCAACACCGAAGTGACATGCTAGTGAAAATAAAAAAAACAATTGATTTGTAAGATGAAAAATCATGTTTTATTCCTAAAATCAAAATAAAACTGAATATTGCAATAAATAAAGGTGGACACAACAGCCTCTTAAACATCTACAAACCCTCAAGTCTCAGTTAAGCACAAGTGCAAAAAAGGCCATAGGTAAACCAATATCCTTCAAAAAGGTCTAATCAATGTAGCGGATAAATAAAATAATGTTAAGTACAATGAAATAGTCAAAGTCTAGTTGTCTTGCACTGGATGTGCTGGTTTCGGCCTCATCATATCCTCATCTCCTAAATCAAACACCTACGATTCAGCAACTACCTGCTAATGCACTCGCATTCACGTAAAGTAGCGTTGTTGACAAGTTTGGGTGAGTAAAGGCAAAACGCACAAGATATAGTACCTTCAATGCCCTTAAATGGCGATATCGCTTCTTTATAGCAGAAACAAACTGCTGCAGAAAAAGTTTGGTGCCATGCAAAATGTAATATGTAATTTTATAACTCATCACAAATGTATTGGAGTAAAAATTACATTTACTTAGTAGAGAATAAACGTTGCTAATATATTTGATACGCAGTAAAACTACAAAGTAGCTAAAAATTATACTTAAGTAATTACATTTACTCAAATACTTTACACCACTGCTGACAACTATAGATGTGGAGCAGCTGGCTAGAGTAGTTTTTGGAGAGTACTTGTACCTCAGTAACTTTCCAACACTGACAATGAATTGTTTTATGTAAATACTAAGGGAGTCCTAAAAAGTAAAATTTTCTCTCTTTCCATTTAGTCCCTGATGGGGAACTGTGTGTCAAGGTGAATAAATTATAAAATGTGCTTGACTGGAGTGACAACCACACATTTGGTCTCATCCATAATGTAGTGCATATTTTAATAAAACATTCTGCAGCTGGTCTTTGATCAACCTTCTTCCAAGGCAGTCTGAGTTAAAACACGTGGTAAATCTGCAGCTAATTAGCTTGCCAGTAAGACAAGCGAGTTAGGAACACATTCAGAGGAAATGATAGAAGTAAATGTGTGCGGAAAAGCTTAGAATTAGCTCTGAAGCTTAAAAAAAATAAAATAATAATAATAATAAAATAATAATAATAATAATAATAAAATAATAATAATAATAATAATTATATATATATATATATATATACACACACAGTGAGAAAAATAAGTATTTGAACACCCTGCTATTTTGCAAGTTCTCCCACTTGGAAATCATGGAGGGGTCTGAAATTGTCATCGTAGGTGCATGTCCACTGTGAGAGACATAATCTAAAAAAAAATATCCAGAAATCACAATATATGATTTTTTAACTATTTATTTGTATGATGCAAATAAGTATTTGAACACCTGTCTATCAGCTAGAATTCTGACCCTCAAAGACCTGTTAGTCTGCCTTTAAAATGTCCACCTCCACTCCATTTATTATCCTAAATTAGATGCACCTGTTTGAGGTCGTTAGCTGCATAAAGACACCTGTCCACCCCATACAATCAGTAAGAATCCAACTACTAACATGGCCAAGACCAAAGAGCTGTCCAAAGACACTAGAGACAAAATTGTACACCTCCACAAGGCTGGAAAGGGCTACGGGGAAATTGCCAAGCAGCTTGGTGAAAAAAGGTCCACTGTTGGAGCAATCATTAGAAAATGGAAGAAGCTAAACATGACTGTCAATCTCCCTCGGACTGGGGCTCCATGCAAAATCTCACCTCGTGGGGTCTCAATGATCCTAAGAAAGGTGAGAAATCAGCCCAGAACTACATGGGAGGAGCTGGTCAATGACCTGAAAAGAGCTGGGACCACCGTTTCCAAGGTTACTGTTGGTAATACACTAAGACGTCATGGTTTGAAATCATGCATGGCACGGAAGGTTCCCCTGCTTAAACCAGCACATGTCAAGGCCCGTCTTAAGTTTGCCAATGACCATTTGGATGATCCAGAGGAGTCATGGGAGAAAGTCATGTGGTCAGATTAGACCAAAATAGAACTTTTTGGTCATAATTCCACTAAACGTGTTTGGAGGAAGAAGAATGATGAGTACCATCCCAAGAACACCATCCCTACTGTGAAGCATGGGGGTGGTAGCATCATGCTTTGGGGGTGTTTTTTCTGCACATGGGACAGGGCGACTGCACTGTATTAAGGAGAGGATGACCGGGGCCATGTATTGCGAGATTTTGGGGAACAACCTCCTTCCCTCAGTTAGAGCATTGAAGATGGGTCGAGGCTGGGTCTTCCAACATGACAATGACCCGAAGCACACAGCCAGGATAACCAAGGAGTGGCTCTGTAAGAAGCATATCAAGGTTCTGGCGTGGCCTAGCCAGTCTCCAGACCTAAACCCAATAGAGAATCTTTGGAGGGAGCTCAAACTCCGTGTTTCTCAGCGACAGCCCAGAAACCTGACTGATCTAGAGAAGATCTGTGTGGAGGAGTGGGCCAAAATCCCTCCTGCAGTGTGTGCAAACCTGGTGAAAAACTACAGGAAACGTTTGACCTCTGTAATTGCAAACAAAGGCTAATGTACCAAATATTAACATTGATTTTGTCAGGTGTTCAAATACTTATTTGCAGCTGTATCATACAAATAAATAGTTTAAAAAAAATCATACATTGTGATTTCTGGATTTTTTTTTTTAGATTATGTCTCTCACAGTGGACATGCACCTACGATGACAATTTCAGACCCCTCCATGATTTCTAAGTGGGAGAACTTGCAAAATAGCAGGGTGTTCAAATACTTATTTTCCTCACTGTATATATATATATATATATATATATATATATATTCACACAAATTTTAAAGTCTGACTTTTTCTTCAGCCTAGGCAACATATACTGTATATGGGTTTTTAAGCCCTAAATTTAAGCCCTAAAACTGCCACACACACACACATGCACACATACACACACTTGTGAGAATGATGTTGCTTTTATATAACAGTTCAATAAACAAGTTAATATTGAGTAACTTACATTTTAGTATGTATTTACTGTATTTTGCTCACGGTGATGTTACATTCCTGAATGAATCCTGACTGATGTTTGAACGGATCTGTTGAATGAATGAATGGAAAACAGCCACTTTTCACCACCTACTGGCATAATGATGTAACTTGCAGAAAGAGAAAATCCTGAAAATCCTCACCACTACTGCACAGACTAAGGCTACATCTACATTAATCCGGATACATTTGTAAACGGTGTTTTCATACTTTTGGAAAACACCTGAAAATGCTAAATTCATCTTACTGCGCATACGTAAAACTCTCACAAAAGCTCACTGAGATGATACAGATGGAAAATAAATAATAAAATGATCGTGCAATTCTTCTGGCAGGATAATTTTATTTAGCTAAGTAGTCCAGATCGCACTCAGTCACCATATGTTTGGTCTAAAATGCAAATGCTCTCATGTATTGCTGCAGGACAGCAAATGTGAGTAAATTTTCTGTCATCTTTGCAGTACTGTGATATTTTAACAACAGTGTGAAAGTGAATTACAGGCACAATACCAGTATAAATATGAATATCTATTGGTATGTCACATGACTAAACTTACGTCATCATTTATAAATACCTCCTGTGAAAATGATTTCGTTCTATATGTGCACTAGTTCAGGTGGGTGCGTGTGGGTCGGTCAGGACACCTGAGGCAGGATTCAGTTCCCAGAATTGAATAAAATTATTCAGAAGTGACAGCACAGTCAGACCACAGGGCATTTATTGCTCAAAAGTCTCATATGGTGGACATTTATATAGATGTGGTCTGTGAATAACAAAGATAACAATGAGAAGACAGTAATAACAATAACTTTCCACAATTGGCAAGAAACAATCATTTTCTCAAAGTATATGTACTGAAAAAACATTACTGTAGTACTATGCAGTGCCACTAGATGGCGCATGAAGTGCACAGAAGGAAAGTAGGCTAAAGGTCATTCTAATTTCACTCAGCATGGTAAATGAGACGATCGACAAGTAATTAACAATCCACTAATATACAATATCAAATACTATAAGTTTACAACCTACAAACATCACTTAAAATCACTGAATGAAGAATTAAACTTAAAGGTGCTGTATGTAGCTTTTCTACCAAAACGAATCCTTTTTTTATTGCCTGTGTGTGAAGGGGTTGTAATCTCACATTAAAATTATCCACTTTGCGGGTTTTGCTATTACCTCTGAAAGCAAGTATTCTTATTTTTATGTGAAGGTCCCAGGTCGGATTTACCGCCAGTGACGTCACCTGCATGCGCGCTCCCGAGCCTCTCGCCTTGTCTAGCTTACTGACTTTGCACTCAACAGCGACGACACTGCAACTTATGACATGGACTTATGCAACTTATGACATGTCTGATAACACTAAGAAACGACCTGCGCCCAGCAAAACACAGACTCCAACACAAACTCCACATATTGATAAAAAAAATTATTAAAAAAAAAATTCTGCTGAAGCTCGTAAGGCCAGACGTGAATCGGATGAACTTCGGGTAAAAAACACGGATCAACATCGGCAGGGCATTTGAATAATGGAGAAACCTTATCTACAAACCTAGAATGTACATTTCCTGAAGAAAATGTGAAGTGGTGCTTGCAGTGGCAAAATTCGGCACGGTTGATAGGGTTCCATACTTATCATGGTACGAGCATGGAGCATTAGTTCAACGTCAAGCTGATAAAAGTAGCCTATTATTTTAACGTTGCAGTGGGAGTTTACCTGAGTTTCCAGCATGTTGTGGGATGCTTTGTGTGTTGCGTCCATAGGTTGCATCTCAGTCTGGCCGGTACCCACAGTGCTCGCTCATAAATTCGAGCACGCGCTTGTAAACTTTTTGGTTGCAATCTGAAACATCACCGCTAGAGGCCGCTAAAAACTACATACAGCACCTTTAATAAGGCAGCAATACAGAAAATTAACTTGTACACGGGAATTGCTACTGTATACTCTGCTCGTGCGAGTTAACAAGCAAGCGATAACAGACCAATAAGTCATAAATTACTTGTCTAACATAAATATTGTAATGTAAATGACTCTGGGTTAATGCGAATTAGCTCAAGGATATAGGGAATTTTAGAAATATTAATAATCATAACTCATGGTCATAATTCATAAATCGCATATACATTTACTTTATCAATTATCGGAAATACCTCGTTCTGTAACTGGTCTCGTCATCAGTCATTCGTCCAGCGAATAAATGTAAGACTATCACAGTTAAGAAGGAGTATCCCTGTTTACAAACTCCAAGAAAGTTTATCTTCTGGCCACGAACATAAAACTTTTGGGTTTATAAATTAAAACTACTCAAAGTAGTCTATAATATAGAGCATGTAGCTTTATAGATCTTTTAATTTCATTGACTTCATAAAAAGTGGGTTTTCAAACACAGAGACAGTTAAAGTATAAATGGATTTTAATAGATGTAAACTAGAGAGATTATATGAGCCACAAATATAAACGTACGTAAAATGCAAACAATAAAACAAACAAACATTTAAACAAACAAGAACATAAGAAATAACGTGATCAGAATAAATGAAATGAAAGAAAGAAGGATATAGAGAGAAGAGAAAAGCTAGTAATTATTACAGACAGGAACCTAATTTCAAGAGACACCTGGAATCAGCTTTTATAGAGATCAATATACTTGCACGTTTGTTCTCTGTTCGGGTGATGCTGAGAGGCAGGAAGTACGGACGGTGTCCTGTTTGTGCTGCGTCTTCCGGTGTCGCGGGAAGCTTAAAAGGCTCACTGAATGTAACGTTTACCGGAAAATAAGATTCATCTCCCGTGAAGGAAGAGGCAAATATATATATCTTAGTTGCAAAGAACGGCAGCTTCTACATGACGCGGGGCATGCGTCCCAGAGGCCAAGGCAAGGCCTGTCCAGCTGGTTGCGTTGGGAGGAGAAGCGCTGCGCGTGGAGGAGAAGAAGATCAGAGCGAGAGAGAGTGAGAAAAGGCGAGTAAGAACTTTTAAAGGGAATCTGCTACCCCCTCTTTTTGGGGCAAAAGCCAATCATATCTTCTGATCTGAAGCGGGAAAAAGTTCCATTGTTTGTGAAGAAACGCCTACTTTGACTTTGTCGTGTGAGAGATAGAATTCGTATTTTGATCTTTCAGAAAGATAATACCCATAAGAATACATTTCATTGTAATCTCATACATATATGCAATTCCGTGAGATCACTACGATTAGAATGATACCAGAAAATGGTGTGTACAGAATATCGGAATTCTATACAGAATATGCATTATTCTGAGCATTTTAGGTGTCAATTGATTTTCCACGATAGGACATAGACATCTCAATCTGCCATGGAAATTATACACACTTAAAAATACATATCAAAAACATTGCTATTGGATCACATGTGTGGAAATGTCTGTTTCAAAGTCCACGAGTGTTGGTGTGTGGAGTGGAATGTCTTTGAGGCTGGTCACGTGATTCAAAGGCATGTGGTTTTTTTTACAGAGAGGGGGGTTTTAAACAACAGGGTACCTTCTGTTTAAGGAAATGTGTCTCTCTGGAGAGCCACAAAGATGCAATTTTGACAGTCCTAAGCAGACTTACGGAATAAACAAATTAGCACAATGGATGACAGGTGGTTGCTAGGCTGACGACTCAGCTCAAATGAGGTTGAGGTGTCGATGGTGTGGGACCCCCCCCTTCCAGGGTTCGTAGGAAACCGCCAGACACGGCTTGAGCTTGGCTGTGGATGCTCACGTCTCTTTGAGTCTGGTACAGGATGAAAGCCAAGACGAGTGTCGGGGCGTGGTCAGTGACCGTGGAGAGACACAGCGCAGTGTCAGCTGCGGTCCAGGTATGGACACAGGTGAGGTATTCAGGCTGGGCGGTTGCCCATGCTTGGAGGGCTGTGGTGGGAGCAATGTCTGTACTCAGTGTTGTGAGTTGCTCTGTTAGCTGTGAAAGTTCAGTCTGAATGTAGGCCACAGGCCGTTTTACTGTGATTATGTCTGCTGTGTTGAGGTAGTGTGCTCTTTCGACGTTGCTGGGTTTGAGTCGAACGTACACTTTCTGAGTGTGAGTCCTGCCTTGGTAATCAGGAGTTAGGGCTGTTCTCTCTCCATGCGATGCCAGACCTGGTGATGTCCGATTGTGGCCGCTTTCTCGCGAACCACCACAGCATCCTGTTAGAGGCAAAAGAGAGACAGAGAGAAAGGGAGGAAAAATTTCAGCGAGGGTTGTCCTTGGTTGGCTAGGACAGTCTTTTTGCTTCGCTGAGTTTGGTATGCCACTTGCTTTGATGTCCCATGCGTGGCTTTGGTGCTGCGGTGTTCAGCACATGTGGCGTCATTGGTGCGCCTGACCCCCCTTGTGCGCTGTGGCCTTACAAGCTGTGGCGTTGTGATGGCAACAGGTGCACAATGCGTACTGACGTCCTGTGAATGCAGCATGTGCGTGGTGTCAGACAGCTGTCTGAGGCACTGGTTGTCAGTGAGCTCAGATAGCTTACGAGGGTGGTAGGAGGGGTAAGTGGTGGCATAGGAAAAGTCTGTTCGTCAGAGGCCCGCATGACCTTCTTTGTACACAGCGGAGGCAGCGTAAGCGGCTCTGAGGTGTGCAGTGTAGTTGGTAAAGTTCGTTTGTGCTGTGGAATCACTGCAATCGTGAGGGTGGGTGGGTGGTCTGTATGTGACCATAGCTTGTTGTGTGGTGCGCCAGTGATGGCGCAGACATTGGTCTGGTTACTCAACTGCAGGTCAGTCATGACCTTGAAGCAGTAGGTGTCAGTGTTCGTAGTGGGTTGGCAGCTGCTTGTGAGTGAGTTTGAACCTTGAGCTGGTGTGGGGGCTGTGTCTGCTGGAGTTCCCATTAAACCCTGTGAGCAGGCCGTCTGGCTCTGCGCATGGGAGCAACCTGTTCGAGCCGAATGTCATTTTGACTGTATGACTGCACATTCAGCGCACAAGTTTGAGATGTAAGAGTTCGATCTTGTTTCTTAGCTTGAAATTGGAGTCTTTTGAAAAGTTGATTTGACATCACAGTGAAGTCTGATGCCGTGTCAATCAGTGCTTCAAGTTTCACCTCCTTTTCCAAAGTGGTGTCCATGTAAAGTTTCCGAACCACCCCCTTTTCGATCAATTTCCCTAGGAACGTTGGCGTTCTGGCTGGTGAGGTGATCGCCGGGTGGTTCAGGCCGATGTCGTGGGGCTCGCTGCGGAGGCAGCTAGTCAAAACAGCATTTACTGGTCCTTTGGGATTTCGGTCCCGGTTGTGGACCATGGTGCTGTAATGTTCAGTATGTGAAGCTGTTATCAGTTCAGACGTTTGGTCGGTACTGTCACTTTGTGAAGTGTTGTCACTTGGTGAGGTGACGGTTAGCATTGTAGCCTGTGGTTGAAAAGCAATGCTCTGGGTGCTTGGTTCAGGTTTTATGCTCAGGCATAAAATGTCAGGCCCGTTTTCTTTGTCTGCCCTGTGGAGAAGCTCTTTCAGCAATCTCAGGATTTCAGCTGTTTCAGACATGGCTGCACTGTCTTCATCTGTTGTGTAAGAAGACTTGGGCTTACCAGTGTTTTGGAGAGAGTGGTTCCAGGGCCGACTGTCTGGGCTTGGAGTTCTGGACGGCGGGTGATGCTGGTCCCAGAATCTTTTAGAGCGCTCGCTCCGATGCTTTGGATGAGCACCGTCACAGTTGAGCTGCCCACTGCTGGCCTGGAACGGTTTCGATTCTCTGTGGTAAAGTCTGTGACTGAGGGGTTGTTGGGCACCCTCTGTGTCTAACTCTGAGTAGTGCTCAGAGACGGAGTAGATTGTTGGGTGTTTTGCAGTTTTTTCAGAGACAGTTTTTTGTTTAATGTACGCTTTGTGAGCCAGGTCCCGTAGCTGTTGGATCGACATAGTCTGTGGACAGACGAGAACGCCTAAATGGTTACTTAGGGTATGATGGAGATTCCGGAGGAAGAGAGTTTTGAAATTTAGGTCTTCTTCCATGCTTGCCTCATTACGCAATCCGAAATAAACTTGTCGCAGGCGGTCGTAGTACGTTTGTGGAGTTTCCAGCCGGGCTTGTTTGATCTCCATTGCCGCGATGATGCCTTGGTCTGACTCTGGATCAGAGAATTCAAGGATCAAAGCTTGTCGCAGTTGCTTGTAGTCTGCTTTGACAGTCTTGGGTTGACGGTCGAGAAAACTACACACATCACGATTGGACGTGATTCTTAACAGATACAATGCGTCCCAAGCGGTCACGTCGGTGACAGTGCTTAAGTGAAAGTCAATGTCTCGAAGGTACGCATGCACATTGTGGTCTCCGGCAAACGTAGGAATGTTTCTGGCCAGTTTGTCAAGGCTTGTGGGGGGAGAGCGGTTGTCAAGGCTTGTGGGGGGAGAGCGGTTGCTGGGGGCCCAATCCGTCTGGAGAGGATTCTGACCCTTTTCAGCTCCGCCCCCTTCAGCTGTTGGTGTTTGGCTGACAGGCGCGGACTCATTGTGTTTGCAAAAGACCGTTTACAGCCAATACAGGCAGTTTACCGTGGGAAATATATGGTTTTAAAGCTTTTTAACAGTTATAGCGCCACCTATGGTCCGATCTCCATACAATTGTTTACTGTGACCTCAAATTGAAACCATACACATGTGTACTGAGTTTGGTGAATATATCTCATTTACTTCTTGAGTTATAGCCATTTTAGTAAAATAGGCTCCTCCCACAACAATTTACCACATTCTAGTATTATTTACTATGATTCTAGCATGATTTACCATAGTTTATGGAAGAATAATAATAATAATTAAAGCTGCAAGCAGCATTTATCGGGGTTCAAGCAGTTAAGGCCTTTACGGCCTTTAAAGGGGTCATATAATGGTACATGCACTTTTACAAGTTGATTGTACTGAAATGTGTGTTGGCAGTGCCTGTACACAACCATCATAAAATGATAAAAATCCATCCAGTGGTTTTTTTTAAATCTCCTTATATGTTTGACTCTCTCTGAAATCAAGCCGTTTGACCGTGTGACGTCACACGGTCGGACGCCCCTCCCACGATTGTGATTGACAGCTGCAGCGTTTCAACACAGACCCGCCCTCGCTCATGAGCGAGCTGTCAATCATAGTTCGCGCGTCATTGTTGATACCCTCACTGGAGCGCTGTCTATGAGCATAATGGCGTCTGCGATTGTTCTTCGGTGTAATAAGGAACACAGCAGTCATTTGGATGTTCCTAAATCCGAGCCGTTGAAGATGCAGTGGCTGAGTTTTGTTTTTGAAGCAATATGCCCAAAGGATTGACGCGGGGATTCCCTCACAGGGATTCCCCACGATCGTCTGAGCTTTCCTGTTTGCATGAATCATTTCACACCAGACAGCTTTACAAACGAGAAAAAACGGATCGGTACCAATGTGTTCCTGCTGAACCTCCAGAAGTGAGTGTGATGTTTTATTAACCTTTATATTAATAATTATATTAATCTTTGCAAATTTGCAAACCTTGCTGCATGCTTCATGATGAATGCATCTAAGCTTTACACTCCGGGTACATTACGGCATGTTTTCTATGTACGACGTTCTCAATATAATTCATAATCCCACGTTTATAATGAACAACGCGTGGTTATTGTGTTAGATACGGTGTAGGCACAGAACAGAGGGGCGGGGTGAGCAAAGCTCATTATCATTTAAAGACACATGCACTGAAACGGCGTGCTGAAAACAGAGCTGTTTTTGAGCAGGTGAAATTAGTGTTTTCTTACAATACTAATGAGAATTTTTAATTAAAGTATATTACAAACTTTTAATTTAGACCCTAAAGAATCATATTATCTTGTACAAAAATGGCATTATATGACCCCTTTAAGCACAAAAGCATCAAAAGACATCAAGTTTTGTTTAGCAAGCATTTAACCACTGACATCATAGATGGGAAAGACCATGTTTTAGCATGATTTACCATGATATTGGGGCTGAACGATTTTGAAAAATAATCTAAATGCGATTTAGTTTTACCAATATTGCGATTGCGATTTAATATGTGATTATTTTTTAAGCTCTTTCTTTTTTCTATTATTCAACAAAAACAAATAATAATCATTGTAAAATAGGGAAGGGAATCTTTAGGCACCTCATGATTCGATCGGCCTACTTATAATAATTACACATTAAAAAACTAAATTAATACAATTACATGTTAATAATTTTAACAAATATAGCTTCAAAACAAGTAACAAAGAGGGGAAAAAAATATTACAAGCAATAAAACAAAGAGTGATTTCAGTATTTAAGAGTAGGCTGTCTGAACGTTTTCATCTCTTTTGAAATTATAAGATGTGGTTTGTCCTGTCTGTTTAATTACTATAACTGACTGTATCACATTAATTTCGCGTCATAAAAGCATTTTGAGATGCAAGTACATTTAACCACATAGACGGAGTCGCTCACCGCCGCATGCTCAAACGCTCGCAAAGCGCGCGCGAGTATTTGAAATTGAAAGCAGCTTCTGTCAGTGATTTTCATATTTTTAATATAATAAGCCAAAAATGCATTCCAAGACATATGATGCCTTCGTAGAACATTTGTAAGTAAAATACCGGCGGGCGAGACCATGCACTACAAAAGTAACATCACGCAGACCGCACGCATCTCATATCTTGTGCAGTGAAGCCTGCGAATGTCCTTGTAATTCGCTTCAACTTTTCTTAACTTTATTAAAGATTATTTCTCGTGAGGTTTGAGTGGTGTGGTGTTGTGTGTGTGTGTGTGTGTGTAGCCCATGTGTGAGACAGAATAATTAGAAGCGAGCAGAATATGGTTGTTTATAAAGCACACGCGTCATCACGTATCTGTGTTTAAAACTAAGCTCAGACATAAATCTGAAATTATCTTAATCGATACAGAATCGTTGGAGAGAATCTATAACACAATATCACATATATTAAACATAAACAGGTATTCTCTGTAGCCAGGCCTATAGGCGTAGCGTGCCAAGTTGATGCTTCATCTGCAATACAGACTGGTTTACTCTAGCGTGTCACGTGACCAGACTGTAATCGCAGTTTTGCAGTTAAAAATAAAATTAAAAAAATCGCATTTCATCATATCGCCATATTATCACAAATGCAATTAATCGTTCAGCCCTACATGATATACCACATTCTAACATGATTTACCATAGTTTATCATGATTTATCATGGTTTACCATGATTTACCCTGTTCTAGCATAGTTTACAATGATTTTATCTTAGCTTACTTTGATTTACCATTTTGTAGCATGATTTACCATGATATACCAAATTCTAACATGATTTACCACAGTTTATAATGATTTATCATGGTTTACCATGATTTACCCTGTTATAGCATAGTTTACCATGATTTACCATGTTCTAGCATGATTTACCATGATATACCACATTCTAGTATTATTTACTATGATTTACATAGTTTACATGGTTTCCAGCGTTATTTACCATGATTTACCACATTACTAGCAATTATGTGAAGTGTCAGTCCACCATGAATAAAGCAAAGCAGTTTTTCCATGTTAACTGCATTAAGCATGCTTAAACACACACACACAAATATTCTTTCAATTATTATTCAAATAATTTCTTTGTGATCTAATAATATAAAACTTTATTACCATTATAGGGCTGTAACGATTCCTCGATTAAAGTCAATTTCTCGATTTAAAAAAAATCCTCGATTGCAATTTACTGGAAGTGGCGCATTCCACAGACGAGAATCCATCAACCGCAGAATTACACAGTTTTCTAAGACAACGCAATATATTTAAAACCATTTACAAGCACAATATAGTATAGTGCTATTGTGCAATCACAAAGGCTGTGATTCAGTTAAATAAATATACAGTGAGGAAAATAAGTATTTGAACACCCTGCTATTTTGCAAGTTCTCCCACTTGGAAATCATGGAGGGGTCTGAAATTGTCATCGTAGGTGCATGTCCACTGTGAGAGACATAATCTAAAAAAAAAAAATCCAGAAATCACAATATATGATTTTTTAACTATTTATTTGTATGATACAGCTGCAAATAAGTATTTGAACACCTGTCTATCAGCTAGAATTCTGACCCTCAAAGACCTGTTAGTCTGCCTTTAAAATGTCCACCTTCACTCCATTTATTATCCTAAATTAGATGCACCTGTTGGAGGTCGTTTGCTTGTCCTGTCCACCCCATACAATCAGTAAGAATCCAACTACTAACATGGTCAAGACCAAAGAGCTGTCCAAAGACACTAGAGACAAAATTGTACACCTCCACAAGGCTGGAAAGGGCTACGGGGAAATTGCCAAGCAGCTTGGTGAAAAAAGGTCCACTGTTGGAGCAATCATTTGAAAATGGAAGAAGCTAAACATGACTGTCAATCTCCCTCGAACTGGGGCTCCATGCAAGATCTCACCTCGTGGGGTCTCAATGATCCTAAGAAAGGCGAGAAATCAGCCCAGAACTACACGGGAGGAGCTGGTCAATGACCTGAAAAGAGCTGGGACCACCGTTTCCAAGATTACTGTTGGTAATACACTAAGACGTCATGGTTTGAAATCATCCATGGCACGGAAGGTTCCCCTGCTTAAACCAGCACATGTCAAGACCCGTCTTAAGTTTGCCAATGACCATTTGGATGATCCAGAGGAGTCATGGGAGAAAGTCATGTGGTCAGATGAGACCAAAATAGAACTTTTTGGTCATAATTCCACTAAACGTGTTTGGAGGAAGAAGAATGATGAGTACCATCCCAAGAACACCATCCCTACTGTGAAGCATGGGGGTGGTAGCATCATGCTTTGGGGGTGTTTTTCTGCACATGGGACAGGGCGACTGCACTGTATTAAAGGAACACTCCACCGTTTTTTGAAATAGGGCTTATTCATATTCTTTCATACATTTAGATAGGTGGGTAAATGCATTTTTGTCTCAGTGCATGCATTGTTTTAGTTTGACAGGATCGGCGCTAGCTTAGCTTAGCACAATGAATGGAATCCTTTGTGTTGAAACCCCATGAGATTTTGGGGAACAACCTCCTTCCCTCAGTTAGAGCATTGAAGATGGGTCGAGGCTGGGTCTTCGAACATGACAATGACCCGAAGCACACAGCCAGGATAACCAAGGAGTGGCTCTGTAAGAAGCATATCAAGGTTCTGGCGTGGCCTAGCCAGTCTCCAGACCTAAACCCAATAGAGAATCTTTGGAGGGAGCTCAAACTCCGTGTTTCTCAGCGACGGCCCAGAAACCTGACTGATCTAGAGAAGATCTGTGTGGAGGAGTGGGCCAAAAATCCCTCCTGCAGTGTGTGCAAACCTGGTGAAAAACTACAGGAAACGTTTGACCTCTGTAATTGCAAACAAAGGCTACTGTACCAAATATTAACATTGATTTTTTCAGGTGTTCAAATACTTATTTGCAGCTGTATCACATACAAATAAATAGTTAAAAAATCATACATTGTGATTTCTGGATTTTTCTTTTTAGATTATGTCTCTCACAGTGGACATGCACCTACGATGACAATTTCAGACCCCTCCATGATTTCTAAGTGGGAGAACTTGCAAAATAGCAGGGTGTTCAAATACTTATTTTCCTCACTGTATATTCTGTTGTTGTTTTTTCACAGAGAAGAGTGCAGATTACATGTTAAAATTACCTCAGCTCCGTCCACAGTAAACGCTGCTCCAAGCAAACTCAGTCTCTGCAGTGCTGTTTGTTTAGGTTTCCAATAACATGCATTTGGGAACGCAAGTCGGACGCAGTTTGTGTTTCATAGTTGCACTGTTATCATTTATATTTGTGGAGCGCATCTCGGGTTTCTCCAACTGCTTCTCGGTTTCTCGAATTGCTGTTCATCGCGATTTCAAAATAAAAGTTTAAACTCTCGCTCTGAGTTTGCATGTTTTGATGTGCACATGTTCTTGTTCAAGAAATTACAGTGGCTGTAGCATTTCTATTGTACAGAAGTGGCCAAATATTAAAGTTTAAGTTGACATTTGAATTAAATGTGTTTTGGCCAATATTAAACAAGGATTTGATAATGCCTTAGTGTAACAACAACCAGGCCGCTGGCGCCCTCTGCAGGCATTTGTTATTTATGTACATAAGTTATGTTTATATTAGTTTATATCATTTATTTTACATGGGTATATTTTAACAGTGTTGTTCAATAAAACCCATATAATTACTTACTTTGATACTTTACTTGAACCAATTATTATTGCTTGTTATTAAATATTTGTATTTTAAGTCATTTTAAAGGCTGTTGTTAACTTGAATCTATTTTTTACCAAAATTTTTTATCCAATTACTTGGAATAGAATACTCGATTACTAAAATAATTGACAGCTACAGCCCTATACCATTAGATCATAATAAAAAAAAATTGCTTTTTAAAGCATTTTTTTTGTTTCCCAATACTGAAAGCGAATAAAAAGATCATGTGTAATCCAAGGGCGTGGCTTAAATGGCGGCCACCGTTTTACTTTGTTTCTAGTATCTCAATGTGACATAAATGTCAATAATAATACTCCAATAGATGAATTGACAAAATGTGATTGTAAATGTTAAATAATGATTTTATAAAGTCTAAATATGAATTATATAACAATATTAGGCAGTAGTATGATGAAATGACAGCAGGGGGCAGTAAAATACCACTTATTGGCTTAATATGCTATATTAATTTAATTTTCAACTTTTTGATACTTTTTCTGATAATTGATCTAGAGAGTCCAGAGAATTGCACTGCACTGATTTCGAACATTTTGATATGAACATTATATGATCATAGATGGAAAACACCATTCATAGCCAATACAGGCAATTTACCATAGGAAATATATGGTTTTAAAGATTTTTAACAATTATAGCGCCATGTTCACCTATTGTCCGATCTCCATAAAATTTTGCATGCTTGTTAATGATGTTATGTCACATATGCTCACCAATTTTTGTGAAGTTCTGAGTTTTCATTTAGGATTTATAGGCTTTTTAGTGTATTTTGCCATGCCCATTGACTAAATGACCCTATTACAGCCAAACAAATGCAAAAGTTCAACTTTTTTTTGATAATTATTGATCTAGAGAGTCCAGAGAATTGTCCTAGACTGGTCTGGTTCCGATTGGGCGAAAAACCTAGGACTAGTTCGCAAAAGTAGGTTTTTAACATGTTCACAAATATTTAATGAACGGTTTGATTGACAGCAATGGTTCTTGAGGCAAAGTTGTTCTCCATGAGGAGATCTATCAAATGATATGCATATTGTGTGGATTAGTAACACCACGTAATTACAGAGCCATAAAACTCGTTAGCGCCAACTAGTGGCCGATTTTTTTCAAAATTCTTACAGACCTCTACGGCCTTGAGCCAAACATGCCTACTGAGTTTTGTTCTGATCGGACTTCATTAACCTTGTCCAATAGGTGGTCAAATTTCATTGGCCGATGGTGGCCATGTTTTTTGAGATTCGCCAAGATATCCTTTTACACATACATGGCACCTTGGACAAAGACACTGCATACCAAATTTCAAGTCATTCGGACAAACAGTCAGGTGTTTATAGGTTTTATTAGTATTATAGCGCCACCATGTGGCCAATCGACGCGATTTTTTTAGTGTGACCCCAGACTGACCTCCTACACATGTGTATAGACAAGTTTCCTGAGTGAAATAGGCTTGCCGCCATTAGCCTTTCACTCTGCCAACGACTTCCGGTTGTGTCTGCCAAGCACTTCCGGTTAGCGAGTTAGCGTCTTTTACTGTCTTTGGTCAGCGTGCAGAAAAAGTAAACTATGGATGGTGTTACACGCCAACACGGCTCCGGGACATATTGTGCTGTTCGCGGTTGCAACAACTCGTGGCGATTGCTGAATGTTTGGTCGGAAGGAGAATGTTTCGACCATCAACCATCTACAAGGCGCCAATGTGGATGTGCTCCCCCGTATGCGTTGTATGAGAAACCAAAAACAGATGTTGAATCTCGGAAGTGGCTAGCGGCTTTGAAGTTGAAGAATCCGCCCAAAAGACTGTTTGTTTGTTCTTATCACTTCATTGATAAAAAGCCCACAGAGGAAAACCCTTTCCCGGAACTTTGGTTGGGATAGAGTGACCTCCCCAGCAAAAGAGACGTAAACTCGACAGAAACACAAGTGACACGCAATCGGATGGTAAGTGTATCTTGATATTTTTCTGGTTAGCTAAAGTTTGCAGCATAAGTTCGACTGTTGATATATGTGTCTCTGTCCTGTGTTAGTAGGGTATATACATTTATAGTTGATGCTGTTTGTCTTTTAGAAGTGTGCATCGAGCCGAAGTTTAAAGATGCTGCAACACAATGGGAGGACCTAACAAAAACTGACCACAGCTACACGGCAAAGTTGGACCACGTGAACAAATCGACGCAGACTGGGGGTCAGACTGTGGCTGATGATATGCTCCTGGATGATGATACCTCGCTGCTGTACACAGGACTGCGTCTGGTATATTTTTTTACTTTGGTGAAAACGATGTTGCCATTTAGTAAACCATCATGTAGTATTCCTGTTGTTGACCAAATACTGATGACCCTCATGAAACTGAAACTGAACCTTGTGTTAGGGGATGTGGCAAAGCGCTTTAAAGTGTCTAAAGGTGAAGTAAGTAAGGTGATTGCTCACTGGATTGATACATTGGGTGAGCAGCTTGAACCCATGGTTGCCTGGCTGCCAAGAAGTGTTATCCGTGCTAACATGCCACCATCCTTTAAAAAGAACCACCCCCAGACCACTTGCATCATCGATTGTGCTGAAACGGCTATTCAGAGAGCTACAAACCTTAACTGTAGGAGTGCCACTTTTATGGCGTTATTTTTTAGTCAAATGTCATGAGCGTGTAAGACATGCTCACGAGCACATTATGTTATTTCACACGCGCAAAAATGAACCTTCAGCTGGCATGATAAAAGTACTCGCGCACAAATTCAACAACCGAGAGGTGTACAGGTAGCTGCGAGCGAGCGCCTGGCATACTCTCATAGGTTAACTCTGCTTGTACAGTGGAATCCTGCTCGCGCGCAGCGGGCTTCTGCTCGCGGAGTGCTGTTTTGCTCGCGCAGTGGATTTCTGCTCGCTCAGCTGATTTCTGCTCGCTCGAGTCTACATGACTTTTGACAATTTGGGGGCGGAAACCAAGGAGGGCACTGACCCTCTTATGATTGGTCACTTTCATCATGGAAAATCTTGGGAAATCCTAACCCCGCCCACCTTCTGACGCAGCGCGCGTCACTCAGCTCTCTGCTACTCCGGCTATCTCTGTGTATATTTTAGACAACGAAATATGTGATAAAAAACCATACTAACTCTTTTCGTTTTCATTTAAAGAAATCTTAAACATGATAGCCACACAAATGTGGTTCAGGCAACGCGTATTGATTATATTCACTGCACATTGCCTATTTATAAAAATATATATAAAACACAAACCTGCCTCTTTTCGTTTTAAATATAATATAAAAACATTAAACATTTTAATATGGTCCAGGCAATATGTGCATTTGTACTAAACAACAGATTTTGCAGTAAACAACATTACAGTTTTTAAATTTTTTACATACAATTATTACAATTTAAAATGACAAAACTCAACCCAGTCTCTTTTTGTTAAATTTCAGTTTTTATCAATATTAGCCATTATAAAAGTATAAGTAAAAGGTATAAGAAGCTATACAAATAAAGCTATACAAGCTATTTAACTTTACCGTTGTATGGTTAGACTAGAGCGCTGACTTTGTATGTTTGACTGAATTGTTTGCTTTATTTGTATAGCTTCTTATACCTTTTACTTATCCACCTTATTCTGCTCTAAACAATGCGCGCTGCCATAACGACGACTCCGGTTGCCTACTTCCGGTTCGTAGCGCTTGACCTGTACTAGCAGCGAGAGAATGAGTTCAAGCTCCTCATGTGCAGTTGTTGGTTGTTTTAACAATTCAAAGAAGATTTCAAACTTTTTAGAAACTGAGTGTTTCGAGCATAAGATAAGAAGGAGATAATGCCCATGTCCGGTTCCGTATCAGATACATTCAATAAAGTAAACGTGTTAGCGTTAAAACTGAAGCATAAGAAAAAAAGTCGGAAAGCTTTGCCCATTAATTAGATGTGTAAGGCAAGCAGGCAAGTTTTCGGGTTGTTATGGACAAGTAAAAATTACATTATTGTATATTATATGAAATACAATTATAATAAAATTCTAAGTTATGACTACTGTATACTGTAGGCTACTGTTTTTATTTTTAAAAGGATGTGATGTTGTTGTGAGATTGTCTTTTGTCCATGTTAACATGACAGATGTGAAAAACATTTTGGCTCGTTTGACTCAGCTCACTGAAAAGAGCCGGTTCTTTTGACTCACGGCTCTTTAGAAAATACATTCTTATCTCCTTCTTATCTTATGCTCGAAACACTCAGTTTCTAAAAAGTTTGAAATCTTCTTTGAATTGTTAAAACAACCAACAACTGCACATGAGGAGCTTGAACTCATTCTCTCGCTGCTAGTACAGGTCAAGCTACGAACCGGAAGTAGGCAACCGGAGTCGTCGTCATGGCAGCGCGCATTGTTTAGACTGAGCAGAAAAAGGTGGATACTTTTATAATGGCTAATATTGATAAAAACTAAAATTTAACAAAAAGAGACTGGGTTGAGTTTTGTCATTTTAAATTGTAATAATTGTATGTAAAAATTTTTAAAACTGTATTATACCATGGGCTGTTTAAATACTCGATTCTGATTGGCTGGAAGGTGTGCAGTAAAACCGTTTAATGCACAGGTAGTTCCAGTCAGTTTGATTACAGTTCGAAATTAATCCGCTACATTGGTAACCATAGTAACACAGATACACTTGCAAGCAGAGTGAGAGACGCATATGAAAACGTTTAGGCAGGCTAAATGGATGATTTTTGAATATCGTTTAATTTGTATCAGTGTTGCCTGTCATTCATAAATAATTGTAATAAATCCATTAAAGAATCATTAAGTTAGCTATATACTTAAGCAATGAGGGGACTGTAGCTGCTAGACTTTAAAGAAGAGATCGACGCACACAGGTAACTCGCGCACGCATCTCTCTCTCTCTCTCTCTCTGTTCCTTCTCCTTCAGTTATCTGTCTCTCTCTTTTAATAATGAATTTAAATAAATGTGAATTCATTCAAATAAAAGCAATCCGATGGCTCTACTTTATTTAAAGCGGACGGAGTGCAAGAACTGACGAGCCTTAACTTAAGAAATAACCGTCATTTTTACACGTCTGTTAAAAAATTACACTGTAAACATCAGTTACAGCTTTAACTTATTTTTAACTTGGCAAATAACCAAGGTATAAGCGGGATAATCCACGGCTAGCCATGCATTAAAGAATTTTAATGCACTTCGTAGAGGCAACCACCCTCCGCTTCGCGTCGGGTGGTTCTTCGCCTCTACGTCGTGCATTAAAATCCTTTAATGCATGGCTAGCCGTGGATTATCCCTTACATGTTGTTTACTGCTAAATCTGTTGTTTAGTACAAATGCACATATTGCCTGGACCATATTAAAATGTTTAATGTTTTTATATTATATTTAAAACGAAAAGAGGCAGGTTTGTGTTTTATATTTTGTTTTGTTTTTTATAAATAGGCAATGTGCAGTGAATATAATCAATACGCGTTGCCTGAACCACATTTGTGTGGCTATCATGTTTAAGATTTCTTTAAATGAAAACGAAAAGAGTTAGTATGGTGTTTTATCACATATTTCGTTGTCTAAAATATACACAGAGATAGCCGGAGTAGCAGAGAGCTGAGTGACGCGCGCTGCGTCAGAAGGTGGGCGGGGTTAGGATTTCCCAAGATTTTCCATGATGAAAGTGACCAATCATAAGAGGGTCAGTGCCCTCCTTGGTTTCCGCCCCCAAATTGTCAAAAGTCATGTAGACTCGAGCGAGCAGAAATCAGCTGAGCGAGCAGAAATCCACTGCGCGAGCAAAACAGCACTCCGCGAGCAGAAGCCCGCTGCGCGCGAGCAGGATTCCACTGTACAAGCAGAGTTAACCTATGAGAGTATGCCAGGCGCTCGCTCGCAGCTACCTGTACACCTCTCGGTTGTTGAATTTGTGCGCGAGTACTTTTATCATGCCAGCTGAAGGTTCATTTTTGCGCGTGTGAAATAACATAATGTGCTCGTGAGCATGTCTTACACGCTCATGACATTTGACTAAAAAATAACGCCATACACTTTCAGTCATTACAAGGGAACCAATACTGCCAAATATCTTGTTGCTGTGTCACCTCATGGGCTGATAATGTTTATATCAGAGGCCTATGCTGGTAAAAGCAGTGATAAGTTCATCACTATAAACAGTGGGTTTCTGGAGGCCCTAAGGCCTGGTGATGAGGTAATGGCTGACAGGGGTTTCACGATTCGAGATGTACTACATGAAAGGAAGGTGAAATTGAATATTCCTGCCTTTACCCACAAGCATGGTCAATTGACCAATGATGAGGTAACGCGCACTAGACGAGTGGCCAATGTCCGTATACATGTGGAGAGGGCAATCCGAAGACTTAAAGTCTTCAAAATTCTGTCCCAAACTGTCCCCATCTCCATGACCCCGAGGTTGGACAAGATTCTTACCATATGTGCTGCTTTTGCAAACATGAGGTCCAGACTCATCCGACTGCCACATGAGGTGTAAGTTACCTGCAGTTTTTTTTTTTTTTTTTTAATTGTACATATTCCTTTTATTTTATTTTATATATATATATATATATATATATATATATATATATATATATATATATATATATATATATATATATATAAATAATTTCAGCTAGTAAACCTGTGTAAATTTATTGTTATTGTTCCCTTTCTGGTGTTGTGATTATTGATAAGACAAAACAGAGTTTTAACTAAGAAAAACTTGTGTGAGTGCTATTTTTTTTCACATGAGGTGGAAGTCCCTATGAAAAGTAAAACCTGGGTTACCTGCAGTTGTTTTGTTTTTTTTAAATTGTACATATTCCTTTTATTTTATATATATATATATATATATATATATATAAATAAAAATTTCAGCTAGAAAAACATGTGTAAATTTATTGTTATTGTTCCCTTTCTGGTGTTGTGATTATTGATAAAACAGAGTTTTAACTAAGAAAAACTTGTGTGAGTGCTATTCTTTTTCTTGTATTGTAAATATTGACACATGACAATAAACAATTTGATTTGAGAAGAAATTAATTAATTTGTATTGATCCTATTCCATAACAAAGGGACAATTTCATTAACTCCTTAATGGCTGAATTTTTTTTATAATTAAATAAAAACAAAGTAAATACAGGAAAAAAATCTCAAAATATTACAAAAAGAAAAAGACTGGAATAAAATATGAAATAAATAAAATTATTAAATAAAGATAAATGATAAGTGACTGATATAAAAAATAAATGAGAGTAAGTAAAAGAAAATAAATAAAATAAATCAGTTTGATAAAAATAAATAAAATAATCACCCCAGTACACATAAGCAGGTCATGCTGATTTTACAACATTCATGTATCTGGAACACAACTCCAGCCTTCCATCATCGAAGTCATCGACAACTTTTGGCAACATGTGGGTGAAATAGAAGGAGTGTAGCCTTGAGATATGTCCCTCAACAAAGGTTTGGTCGTAGAGCACGTTGAGCTGCAGACATTCAGTGTTACTCCAAATCACCAACAAGGCTTGCCGTAGCCCTGTGCAGTACATGCCCAGTTGCACCTGCATGTAATATCCCTTTGGCCCATTGAAGGACAGATGGAAGTCCCCTGTGGGCATGCGTTTGATCTCACTGCTTTTAGCAGCAAGTGCTTCAGTAAGGGACTGGTTTTTGAATAAGACAGGGCACTTGATCTCCAGTAGCGTGTCTCTGTTCATGACACTATCCCGACTCGCAGCAAGCCATGGCTCACTCGGGCAAACCACCAAACCTTTCACATCGATGTCATGACCTTGGTCTTGCAGGTATTGCCTGGCGTGCTCTTCACCCTCTGCTCCTTGCCGGGTTGCCGCGTTCCCGTGAAAGGTAGGATGGAGGTTCAGACAAGAATTTGTCTGGTGCTGTGGTAGCCCGAACTGGCACATTCTTGGCTGTGCTTGCTGTTATCCGTACCCGTCGCATGTCATGCCACAGTTGTTCCCTGCTCTGTTCTTTTGTGTGCTGCTCAATGTACATAAATTGGGTTGTGGTCATGTCAATGTATGTGGTGTAGAATGCCCTACATTTCTCACATTCAAGTTGTGTGTTGTGATCACCATGATGTAGGGGCAGTGGAGCTTTTGATGTCTCGGCAGACTGAGCAGGGAGGCTGGTGTTAAAAGTGAGCTGCATTAGTCCACTGCCAGGTGCAGTAAAAAGTGCCGCTATTGGTGTGGAGAGACAGTAATTTTGCCATTCTTCCAGTGTCTCATGGACTTTTACCTTGCGACTAGGTGTAGAGACTATGCTGGAGGAGGATGCCTGTGATGCTGGTTGGTATAGATTATTTCTGCTGTGTCTTCGGAAAGACACATCTCTGATTTTTTGCTGCCCAGTATTGCTTTTTGTCCCGGCATTCCAGCAATTCTGCACATCAGTGCAGGCAAGCCCTGTCTTCCCTTGCCTCACAGCATTTTCTACCTGCAGACAGATAGAAACAAAATCACACACACTTTTTAAATAATGGTTTGAGCATCACAGCACAATTGACTTCTTTTAGAGAAAACATTTTGTAAATCAAAATAACAAGGGTATGATGAAGGTAGAGCGTTTTTGTTACTTTTCAAAACAATTAATGAGCTGGGCCTGCAGCCATCAACATCAATGTTTAGCCCCTTAATGCCTGAATTTATTTAGACTTATATAAAAAAAATCTGGAAAAATCTGAAAAGAATAATAAAAGAAAATATAATTAAATATTAAATAAATAAATAACATTTAATAAAGTGATAAATGATACGATATGGTTACACGTTTGCACAATAAACTGCATCCAAGTTTGTTTTTTGTCGCTAAATGAACCAGGGTTTTCATCATCCTGCGATTGATCACTTGTACAGCAATCTGGTTTATCAGCCATCCTCATTGATACCATTAACATTGCTATCAATAAACTCTTTTGTCACCTAGCACCGAATTAATTAACCCTTGTGTGGTGTTCATATTTTTGTTACTCAGCCAGTGTTCGTGGGTCTGGTGGACCCGCTGCATTTCTGGGTTTTTAATTCAACATAATAAAACAATTTATGTTAAAATACTCAACAGATGTTTACTTCATCCCAAGTACAAGCAATATAAACAGTTTTTATGGTTAATATTTTCCCTTTACCTTTGTTAGATCACATTTAAGAATTGCAACCTTGTGCGGGAACGGCAGGGGTAGTTCACACTCTCACACTTAGACACAATCTCTCTCTCACATGCATACGCACACACACACATACACATACGCACACTCACGCACACTCATGCACACACACTTGGATATGTGGTTTGCGGGGACTGTCCATAGGCGTAATGGTTTTTCTAATGTACAAACTGTATAATCTATCCCCCTACACTAACCCTACGTCTAAACCTACCAATCACAGAAACTTTTGGCCTTTTTTGAATTTCAAAAAACACCATTTAGTATGTTTTTTAGCCGTTTGGTTTATGAGAACACAGATGTCCTCATAAACCATGTTTACGTTGTAATACCCATGTCATTATACACATTTGTGTCCTCATAAACCACACACACACACACACACACACACACACACACATACAAGGGTTAAAGCACTGTCAAACACCCCCGCATTCTGCGCTCACTGTAAACACCTTGCTGTTGTCTTAAAAGTAACTCTAAAAGTAAAAGTAACTCGCAATGTATGCAAAGTGTCTCTCTTCCTATCAGCGCCAATCAACGAGCATTTAAAATGCTAGGCAGGCAGGCTAGAGGGGATTACTTTTTATTTGTATTACTCTTCGTGTTCTGTTATAGATTAACACACGGATATATACAAACATCTTAATACAAGCATAAGATGGGCTAACGTACCTTCCAAAGCACGGCGGCTGCATGGCTACAGGAACGTCCGGGTCCGGCGATACAGGTACAGCCTGCAGTCTCCACATCTCCCGTCTTGGTAACCAAAACCCAGGCGTTATGCGCTGAATTGTTAACCATACTCTTGGTTGAACATCGGCCTTTAGGTAAATTAAACTGCCCATATCGTGTAAAAGTACACAGCCCACTTTGTCGGAATGGAGGTACTGAAACGCCTCTGAGCTTTTCAGGTTATTAATTGCATTCCCATCCACCGCCATGGAATCAATAAAATAAGAAAAGATCTTGGATGTTGTGATGCTGGGCCATATCGACATGTTGTCCACCCATGATGTTAACTTACTTGGATGCGGAATGGTCAAAACACCATTTTTAACAAGATTTTCGGTCGAATGTTGCCATTCCAAAGCCATTTTTACTCCGCGGGAAGTTCTTGGCAGAAACAGGAAGTAAACCGGAAGTAAACCGGAAGTGCCCGGGAAACTTGTCTATTGAGATTGGTGAAGGCAGCTCATTTACTTCTCGAGTTATACCCATTTTAGTAAAATAGGCTCCTCCCTCAACGTTAATTTTGCGTCCCCTAGTGACCGTGAATGGAAATTTTCCCTTTTTTTATTTTATAATTATTTATAATCAGACTCCACAGAACATTTCTGCACTGGTTTGGTTCCAATCGGGCGAAAAACCACGGACTAGTTCGCAAAAGTAGGTTTTTGACAAAATTCAAAATGGCGGAAGAATTTGCCAACCGGAAATGAAATCGGATATATACGTTTTGTCCGTCTTGAGCCAAGGATTACAGTGATATAAGACACTTGAGTCTACGACAAACCGTCTAGGAGTTATTAGCGATTTCATACTTTTGCTTACTATAGCGCCACCTATTGGCCAATCGGGGTCATAATTTGATAACCTCTCCTCGATTTTTGTACTACCATCTGGCAAAGTTTCAAGTCTCCAGCACTTACGGTTTGGGCTGCACAATGCGTTTTACAGGAGAATAATAATAACTAGAATGTACATTTCCTGAAGAAAATGTGAAGTGGTGCTTGCAGTGGCAAAATTTGGCACGGTTGCTAGGGTTTTACTAGGTGGTTGCTATGGTGTTCTGGGAGGTTTCCAAGGTATTCTGGGTGGTTGCTAGGGCGTTGCTAAGTGGTTGCTAGGGTATTCAGTGTGGTTGCTAGGCAGTTGCTAAGGTGTTTACCATAGTTTACCATGATTTACCACGATTTACTATAGTTTACCATGATTTACTATAGTATGCCATGATTTACCATGTTCAAGTATGATTTACTGATTCAAGCATGATTTACCATAGTTTACCATGATTTACTATAGTATGCCATGATTTACCATGTTCAAGTATGATTTACTGATTCAAGCATGATTTACCATAGTTTACCATGATTTACCACGATTTACCATAGTTTACCATAATTTACTATAGTATACCAGGATTTACCATGTTCAAGTATGATTTACTGATTCTAGCATGATTTATCATAGTTTACCATGATTTACCACGATTTACCATAGTTTACCATGATTTATTATAGTATACCATGATTTACCATGTTCAAGTATGATTTACTGATTCTAGCATGATTTACCATAGTTTACCATGATTTACTATAGTATACCACAATTTACCATGTTCTAGTATAATTTACTGATTCTAGCATGATTTATCATAGTTACCATGATTTACCATGATTTACCATGATTTACTATAGTATACCATGATTTACCATGTTCAAGTATGATTTACTGATTCTAGCATGATTTACCATAGTTTACCATGATTTACAACGATTTACCACTAATTACCATAGTTTACCATGATTTACTATAGTATACCATGATTTACCATGTGCAAGTATGATTTACTGATTCAGGCATGATTTACCATAGTTTACCACAATTTACCACGATTTACTATAGTTTACCATGATTTACAATAGTATACCACGATTTACCATGTTCAATTATAATTTACTGATTCTAGCATGATTTACCATGATTTACCATAGTTTACCATGATTTACTATAGTATACCATGATTTACCATGTTCAAGTATGATTTACTATGATTCTAGCATGATTTATCATAGTTTACCATGATTTACCATAGTTTACCATGATTTACCATAGTTCACCACGATTTACCATAGTTTACCATGATTTACCATGTTCAAGTATGATTTATTGATTCTAGCATGATTTACCATAGTTTACCATGATTTACCATAGTTTACCATTATTTACCACGATTTACCATAGTTTACCATGATTTACTATAGTATACCATGATTTACCATGTTCAAATATGATTTACTGATTCTAGCATGATTTACCATAGTTTACCATGATTTACCACGATTTACCATACTTTACCATGATTTACTATAGTATACCATGATTTACCATGTTCAAGTATGATTTACTGATTCTAGCATGATTTACCATAGTTTACCATGATTTACCACGATTTACCATGATTTACTATAGTATACCATGATTTACCATGTTCCAGTATGATTTACTGATTCTAGCATGATTTATCATAGTTTACCATGATTTACCATAGTTTACCATGATTTACTATAGTATACCATGATTTACCACGATTTACCATAGTTTACTATGATTTACTATAGTATACCATGATTTACCATGTTTTAGTATGATTTACTATGATTCTAGGATCATTTACCATAGTTTACCATGATTTACTATAGTATACTATGATTTACCATGTTCAAGTATGATTTACTGATTCTAGCATAATTTACCATAGTTTACCATGATTTACTATAGTTTACCATGATTTACCACGATTTAGCATAGTTTACCATGATTTACTATAGTATATCATGATTTACCATGTTCAAGTCTGATTTACTGATTTTAGCATGATTTACCATAGTTTACCATGATTTACTATAGTATACCATGATTTACCATGTTCAAGTATGATTTACTATGATTCTAGCATGATTTACCATAGTTTACCATGATTTACCACGATTTACTATAGTTTACCATGATTTACTATAGTATACCATGATTTACCATGTTCAAGTATGATTTACTGATTCTAGCATGATTTACCATAGTTTACCATGATTTACCATAGTTTACCACGATTTACCACGATTTACCATAGTTTACCATGATTTACTATAGTATACCATGATTTACTATAGTATACCATGATATACCATGTTCAATTATGATTTACTGATTCTAGCATGATTTATCATAGTTTACCATGATTTACCATAGTTTACCATGATTTACCATAGTTTACCATGATTTACTATAGTATACCATGATTTACCATGTTCAAGTATGATTTACTATGATTGTAGCATGATTTACCATAGTTTACCATGATTTACCACGATTTACCATAGTGTACTATGATTTACTATAGTATACCATGATTTACCATGTTTTAGTATGATTTACTATGATTCAAGGTTGATTTACCATAGTTTACCATGATTTAGTCAAAAGAGCCAAGTCCCATCTCTATACTATGTTTTGATGCAGAGATATACGTTTTGCTAAACGGTTGCTAGGATACTCTCTTTGGTTGCTATGGAGTTACTTGGCAGCTGCCAATGATGAAATTCCAAAGGCTTCTTGTCAGTATGAATGATATAAACCAACTCCCATGCCTCTGTGACATTCAGAATGGAAGATATCCCTCTTTGGATTTTGGTTGCTAAGGTGCTCGACAATGGTTGCTAGGGAGGGGCTTGGAAGTGTTGAGGTGATTCATGATTGGCTGTTTACTGCCCCGAGTCAAATGAGACCACCCCCATGTTTCTATGACAATTCAGTCTGGAGATATCTCTTTGAACTCTTTCAATGGAAGTCTATGGAACTTGTTGCTAAGGGGCTCTAAATGGTTGCTAGGGCGTGGCTTGATAGCTTCACAATGATCCTGAGAGACTGATTGGTCGTCTGAGTAAAATGAGCCCTCCCCCTTGTCTCTATGACACTGTGATCCAGAGCTACGTTCAATACAAAGTCCCTATGCAATTTACCATAGTAGGAAAAGCATGTGTGTTTCACGGGACGTTCCTTCCCCATAGTAAGACAATTTGGCAACTTTGGGCATCTCCTGCCCCCCAGGGGTGCAACTTTTACCCCATTGTGAGGTATGTTCTTACAGAGCCTGTCAGCCTCTTCAAATGTGGCAAATCACACATTTCTGCGAAATCCTCGCTCAGAGCTACGTGTGGTAAAAGTTCGTCGCAATGTTAAGTCAATGGGACTTTTTTGGCCGCTTTTTCGCCCCTGGGGCGAACACCGCACCCCCGATCGCTTATAAAAGTCATAGCACACCTCTCCTTAATGAGCCGGTCGATTTGACACCTCATTCATGGCTCTGAGACAAACGGTGCGGGGCGAGTTACGCGCCAAACTTTGTCCAGAATAATAATAATAATAACTAGAATGTACATTTCCTGAAGAAAATGTGAAGTGGTGCTTGCAGTGGCAAAACTCGCCACTCGGTTGCTAGGGTGTTGTACATGATTGCATACGATCCAACAACCATGTCTGTACGATGTTGTGGAGCTGAAATATGGCTTCTATATGTTGCAATATGGTTGCTAGGTGGCTCTAAACGGTTGCTAGGGTGTGGCTACACAGTTACCATGATGATATTTACAGACTGGTTTCCCAAACGAAACAAACAAACACACCCCCATGTCTATACAATGTTCTGGTGATGAGATATAGCCCATTCATGTGTTTGTACGGTTGCTAGGGTACTCCAAATGGTTGCTAAGGTTTGTTTATACAATTTATGGGGTAATATTTAAAGAGTGTATGGGAGTCTGGGTCAAAAAATGCCCAACTCTGTGTTTTTACAATGTTTTGTTGCTGAGATATGGCTTGTAAATGTTGTTCAATGGTTGCTAGGGGCCTGTAACTGGTTGCTAGGGCATGACTATGAAGTTTTTATGTCATTACTTATTGGCTGCTTGATAGGACGAATCAAAAGAGCCCAACCCCAAGCCTCTATGACCTTCTGAGCCAAAGATATGATTTTACAAATTTTGTGCCAATGTTAAGTCTATGGGACATTTTTCGGCTTATTTTTCGCCCGCCAGACGAACATCTTACACCCGATCGCTTATAAAAGTCATAGCACACCTTTCCTCAATAAACCGGTCGATTTTACACCTCATTCAGGGGTCTGTGACAAACGGTGTGGGGCGAGTTACGCGCCGAAGTTTTGTCTAGGTGAATAGTAATCACAACACTAGAATGTACATTTCCTGAAGAAAATGTGAAGTGGTGCTTGCAGTGGCAAAACTCGCCACTCGGTTGCTGGGGTGTTGTACATGATTGCATACGAGCCAACAACCATGCCTGTACGATGTTGTGGAGCTGAAATATGGCTTCTATATGTTGCAATATGGTTGCTAGGTGGCTCTAAATGGTTGTTAGGGTGTGAATACACAGTTACCATGGTGATATTTACAGACTGTTTTCCAACTGAAACTAATGAGCCAACCCCCATCTCTATACAATATTCTGATGCAGAGATGTAGGTCTTGTAAAATGGTTGCTATGGTACTCTGTTTGGTTGCTATGGAGATGCTTGTCAGCTGCTAATGATGAAACTGCAAAGGCTTCTTGTCAGTATGAATGATATAAACCAACTCCCATCTCCATACGATGTTCTGATGCAGAGATATACGTTTTGCTAAACGGTTGCTAGGGTACTCTATTTGGTTGCTAGCGAGTGGCTTGTCAGCTGCCAATCATGAAACTCCAAAGGCTTCTTGTCACTATGAATGATATAAACCAACTCCCATGCCTCTGCGACATTCAGAATGGAAGATATGCCTCTTTGGATTTTGGTTGCTAGGGTACTCTGTTTGGTTGCTAGGGAGTGGCTTGTCAGCTGTCAATGATGAAATTCCAAAGGCTTCTTGTCAGTATGAATTATATAATCCAACTCCCATGCCTCTGTGACATTCAGAATGGAAGATATCCCTCTTTGGATTTTGGTTGCTAGGGTACTCTGTTTGGTTGCTATGGAGTTACTTGGCAGCTGCCAATGATGCAATTCCAAAGGCTTCTTGTCACTATGAATGATATAAACCAACTCCCATGCCTCTGTGACATTCAGAATGGAAGATATCCCTCTTTGGATTTTGGTTGCTAAGGTGCTCGACAATGGTTGCTAGGGAGGGGCTTGGAAGTGTTGAGGTGATTCATGATTGGCTGTTTACTGCCCCGAGTCAAATGAGACCACCCCCATGTTTCTATGACAATTCAGTCTGGAGATATCTCTTTGAACTCTTTCAATGGAAGAGTATGGAACTTGTTGCTAAGGGGCTCTAAATGGTTGCTAGGGCGTGGCTTGATAGCTTCACAATGATCCTGAGAGACTGATTGGTCGTCTGAGTAAAATGAGCCCTCCCCCTTGTCTCTATGACACTGTGATCCAGAGCTACGTTCAATACAAAGTCCCTATGCAATTTACCATAGTAGGAAAAGCATGTGTGTTTCACGGGACGTTCCTTCCCCATAGTAAGTTAATGGGGCAACTTTGGGCATCTCCTGCCCCCCAGGGGTGCAACTTTTACCCCATTGTGAGGTATGTTCTTACAGAGCCTGTCAGCCTCTTCAAATGTGGCAAATCACACATTTCTGCGAAATCCTCGCTCAGAGCTACGTGTGGTCAAAGTTCGTCGCAATGTTAAGTCAATGGGACTTTTTTGGCCGCTTTTTCGCCCCTGGGGCGAACACCGCACCCCCGATCGCTTATAAAAGTCATAGCACACCTCTCCTTAATGAGCCGGTCGATTTGACACCTCATTCATGGCTCTGAGACAAACGGTGCGGGGCGAGTTACGCGCCAAACTTTGTCCAGAATAATAATAATAATAATAAGAATAATAAGTATGAGCAATAACAATAGTGATGCCTTGCTTTCAGCAAGCACCACTAACTAGAATGTACATTTCCTGAAGAAAATGTGAAGTGGTGCTTGCAGTGGCAAAACTCGCCACTCGGTTGCTAGGGTGTTGTACATGATTGCATACGAGCCAACAACCATGTCTGTACCATGTTGTGGAGCTGAAATATGGCTTCTATATGTTGCAATATGGTTGCTAGGTGGCTCTAAACGGTTGCTAGGGTGTGAATACACAGTTACCATGGTGATATTTACAGACTGGTTTCCCAACCGAAACAAACAAGCACACCCCCATGTCTATACGATGTTCTGGTGCTGAGATATAGCTCATTCATGTGTTTGTACGGTTGCTAGGGTACTCCAAATGGTTGCTAAGGTTTATTTATACAGTTTGTGGGGTAATATATAAAGAGTATTTGCAGGTCTGGGTCAAAAAATGCCCAACTCTGTGTTTTTACAATGTTTTGTTGCTGAGATATGGCTTGTAAATGTTGTTCAGTGGTTGCTAGGGGCCTGTAACTGGTTTCTAGGGCGTGGCTATGAAGTTGTTATGTCACTACTTATTGGCTGCTTGATAGGATGAATCAAAAGAGCCCAACCCCAAGGCTCTATGACCTTCTGAGCCAAAGATATGATTTTGCAAATTTTGTGCCTATGTTAAGTCTATGGGACATTTTTCGGCTAATTTTTCGCCCGCCAGACGAACATCTTACACCCGATCGCTTATAAAAGTCATAGCACACCTCTCCTCAATAAACCGGTCGATTTGACACCTCATTCAGGGGTCTGTGACAAACGGTGTGGGGCGAGTTACGCGCCAAAGTTTTGTCTAGGTGAATAGTAATCACAACACTAGAATGTACATTTCCTGAAGAAAATGTGAAGTGGTGCTTGCAGTGGCAAAATTCGCCACTTGGTTGCTACGGTGTTGTACATGATTGCATACGAGCCAACAACCATGTCTGTACGATGTTGTGGAGCTGAAATATGGCTTCTATATGTTGCAATATGGTTGCTAGGTGGCTCTAAACGGTTGCTAGAGTGTGAATACACAGTTACCATGGTGATATTTACATACTGGTTTCCCAACCGAAACAAAGAAACACACACCCATGTCTATACGATGTTCTGGTGCTGAGATATAGCTCATTCATGTGTTTGTACGGTTGCTAGGGTACTCCAAATTGTTGCTAAGGTTTGTTTATACAGTTTATGGGGTAATATTTAAAGAGTATTTGCAGGTCTGGGTCAAAAAATGCCCAACTCTGTGTTTTTACAATGTTTTGTTGCTGAGATATGTCTTGTAAATGTTGTTCAATGGTTGCTAGGGACCTGTAACTGTTTTCTAGGGCGTGGCTATGAAGTTGTTATGTCACTACTTATTGGCTGCTTGATAGGATGAATCAAAAGAGCCCAACCCCAAGGCTCTATGACCTTCTGAGCCAAAGATATGATTTTGCTAATTTTGTGCCTATGTTAAGTCTATGGGACATTTTTCTGCAAATTTTTCGCCCGCCAGATGAACATCTTACACCCGATCGCTTAGAAAAGTCATAGCACACCTCTCCTCAATAAACCGGTCGATTTGACACCTCATTCAGGGGTCTGTGACAAACGGTGTGGGGCGAGTTACGCGCCGAAGTTTTGTCTAGGTGAATAGTAATCACAACACTAGAATGTACATTTCCTGAAGAAAATGTGAAGTGGTGCTTGCAGTGGCAAAATTCGCCACCCGGTTGCTAGGGTGTTGTACATGATTGCATACGAGCCAACAACCATGTCTGTACGATGTTGTGGAGCTGAAATATGGTTTCTATATGTTTCAATATGGTTGCTAGGTGGCTCTAAACGGTTGCTAGGGTGTGAATACACAGTTACCATGATGATATTTACAGATTGGTTTCCCAACCGAAACAAACAAGCACACCCCCATGTCTATACGATGTTCTGGTGCTGAGATATAGCTCATTCATGTGTTTGTACGGTTGCTAGGGTACTCCAAATGGTTGCTAAGGTTTGTTTATACAATTTATGGGGTAATATTTAAAGAGTGTATGGGAGTCTGGGTCAAAAAATGCCCAACTCTGTGTTTTTACAATGTTTTGTTGCTGAGATATGGCTTGTAAATGTTGTTCAATGGTTGCTAGGGGCCTGTAACTGGTTGCTAGGGCATGACTATGAAGTTTTTATGTCATTACTTATTGGCTGCTTGATAGGACGAATCAAAAGAGCCCAACCCCAAGCCTCTATGACCTTCTGAGCCAAAGATATGATTTTACAAATTTTGTGCCAATGTTAAGTCTATGGGACATTTTTCGGCTTATTTTTCGCCCGCCAGACGAACATCGTAGACCCGATCGCTTATAAAAGTCATAGCACACCTCACCAAAATAAACCGGTCGATTTGACACCTCATTCATGGATCTACGAGAAACGGTGCAGGGCGAGTTACGCGCCGAAGTTTTGTCTAGGTGAATAGTAATCACAACACTAGAATGTACATTTCCTGAAGAAAATGTGAAGTGGTGCTTGCAGTGGCAAAATTCGCCACCCGGTTGCTAGGGTGTTGTACATGATTGCATACAATCCATCAACCATGTCTGTACGATGTTGTGGAGCTGAAATATGTCTTTTATATGTTGCAAAATGGTTGCTAGGTGGCTCTAAACGGTTGCTAGGGACGGGTTACACAGTTACCATGGTGATATTTACAGACTGGTTTCCCAACTGAAACAAACACACCCCCATGTCTATACAATGTTCTGGTGATGAGATATAGCCCATTCATGTGTTTGTACGATTGCTAGGGTACTCCAAATGGTTGCTAAGGTTTGTTTATACAATTTATGGGGTAATATTTAAAGAGTGTATGCGAGTCTGGGTCAAAAAATGCCCAACTCTGTGTTTTTACAATGTTTTGTTGCTGATATATGACTTGTAAATGTTGTTCAATGGTTGCTAGGGGCCTGTAACTGGTTGCTAGGGTGTGACTATAAAGTTTTTATGTTACTACTTATTGGCTGCTTGATAGGACGAATCAAAAGAGCCCAACCCAAAGCCTCTATGACCTTCTGAGCCAAAGATATGATTTTACAAATTTTGTGCCAATGTTAAGTCTATGGGACATTTTTCGGCAAATTTTTTGCCCGCCAGACAAACATCTTACACCCGATCACTTATAAAAGTCATAGCACACCTCTCCTCAATAAACCGGTCGATTTGACACCTCATTCAGGGGTCTGTGACAAACGGTGTGGGGCGAGTTACGCGCCGAAGTTTTGTCTAGGTGAATAGTAATCACAACACTAGAATGTACATTTCCTGAAGAAAATGTGAAGTGGTGCTTGCAGTGGCAAAATTCGCCACTGGGCAGATGCTAACACAATTGACATGTTGTGATACCATGATATACCACATTTTAGCATCATTTACCATGATTTACCATGTTTCTAAGATGATTTACTACGATTTACCACATTCCAGCATGATTTATTATGATTAACATGTTGTTAGAATGATGCTAGCAGGATTAGCATGTTGCTAGCATGATTAGCATGTTGGTTGGATGATGCTAGCATGATTAGCATGCTTTTAACAAGATGCTAGCATGATTAGCATTTTGCTAGCATGTTTTTAGCTAGATGCTAACATGATTAGCATGTTGCTAGCATAATGCTAGCATGATTAGCATGTTGCTAGCATGATGCTAGCTTGATTAGCATGTTGCTAGCATAATGCTAGCATGATTAGCACAATGCTAGCACGATTAGCATGTTGCTAGCATAATGCTAACATGATTAGCATGTTTTAGCTAGATGCTAACATGATTAGCATGTTGCTAGCATGTTGCTAGCATAATTAGCATGTTGCTAGCATGATGCTAGCTTGATTAGCATGTTGCTAGCATAATGCTAGCATGATTAGCACAATGCTAGCACGATTAGCATGTTGTTAGCATAATGCTAGCATGATTAGCATGTTGCTAGCATGTTTTTAGCTAGATGCTAACATGATTAGCATGTTTTGCTAGCATTATGTTAGCTTGATTAGCATGTTGCTAGCATGATTAGCATTTTGCTAGCATGATTAGCATGTTGCTAGCTTGATTAGCATGTTGCTAGCATAATGCTAGCATGATTAGCATGTTGCTAGCATGATGCTAGCTTGATTAGCATGTTGCTAGCATCATGCTAGCATGATTAGCATGTTGATAGCATGTTTTTAGCAAGATGCTGAATGTTCTGGGTGGTTGCTAGGCAGTTGCTAGGGTGTTCTGGGTGGTTGCTAGAGTTTTTTGTTAGTTGCTATGGTGTTACTAGGTGGTTGGTAGTTGTCAAATATGGTTACTATGGAGTTTTTATAGAGTTCTTAAAATCTTTAATAACGAGTGCCTTCAGTACGGCACTCGGCCTGCGGCCTCGTGCCTATGGCCGAATAGGCACAAGCATGGAGCGATATCGCAAGGCCACGAGAGTAAAATTGCTTTAAAAAATACAAAAAATGTAAAAAAATGTTTTTTTTTGGTTTAGGGTGGTTGCTAGGGAGCTCTTAGTGGTTGCTAGGGTGCTAAAACTGGTTGCTAGGGTGTGGCTATGAAGATTTTAGGCCATTACTTATTGGCTGCTTGATAATATAAATCCTCTGAGGGAGAGAGAGAGGGAGAGATGCAGGGGTGACAGGCCCTTTGGAGTCTGTGTGTGTGAAAACGTCAGTTGGGATTCAAATGTTTTTAGAACTCCCCATGTTAAGTCAATGGGACTTTTTTGGCCGCTTTTTCGTCCGCTGTGCGAAAATCGTACACCCGATCGCTTAGAAAAGTCATAGCACACCTCTCCTCAATGAGCCGGTCGATTTGACACCTCACTCAGGGGTCTGTGACAAACGGTGCGGGGCGAGTTACGCGCCAAACTTTGGGCGGAATAATAATAATAAGAAGAAGAAGAATAACTAGAATGTACATTTCCTGAAGAAAATGTGAAGTGGTGCTTGCAGTGGCAAAATTCGCCACTGGGCAGATGCTAACACCATGTTGTGATACCATGATATACCACGTTTTAGCATTATTTACCACGATTTACTATTTTTCTAAGATGATTTACTACGATTTACCACATTCCAGGATGATTTACTATGATTAACATGTTGTTAGAATAATGCTAGCATGATTAGCATGTTGTTAACATGATTAGCATGTTGGTAGCATGTTGCTAGCATGATTAGCATGTTGCTAGCATGTTTTTAGATAGATGCTAGCATGATTAGCATGTTTGCTAGCTTGATTAGCATTTTGCTAGCTTAATTAACATGTTGTTAGCATTATGCTACCATAATTTGCGTTTTGCTTGCATGATGCTAGCTTGATTAGCATGTTGGTAGCATGATGCTAGCTTGATTAGCATGTTGCTAGCATGATGCTAGCATAATTAGCATGTTGCTAACATGATGCTAGCTTAATTAGCATGTTGCTAGCATGATGCTAGCTTGATTAGCATAATGCTAGCTTGATTAGCATGCTGGTAGCATGATGTTAGCATGATTAGCATTTTGCTAGCATGTTTTTAGCTAGATGCTAACATAATTAGCATGTCGCTAACATTATGCTAGCATGATTAGCATGTTGCTAGCATGATGCTAGCATGATTAGAATGTTGCTAGCATGATGTTAGCTTGATTAGCATGTTGATAACATGATGCTAGCATGATTAGCATGTTGCTAGCATGTTTTTAGCAAGATGCTGTTGCCAGGTGGTTGCTAGGGTGTTCTGGGTGGTTGCTATGGTGTTGCTAGGCAGTTGCTATGGTGTTCTGGGTGGTTGCTAGGCAGTTGCTAGGGTATTTTTGGTGGTTGCTAGGGCATTGCTAGGTGGTTGCTAGGGTGTTCTGGGTGGTTGCTATGGTGTTGCTAGGCAGTTGCTATGGTATTCTGGGTGGATGCTAGGGCGTTGCTAGGCAGTTGCTAGGGTGTTCTGGGTGGTTGCTAGGCAGTTGCTAGGTGTTCTGGGTGGTTGCTAGGCAGTTGCTAGGGTGTTCAGGGTGGTTGCTACGGTATTTTTGGTGGTTACTTGAGCATTTCTAGACATTGCTAGGGTGTTCAGGATGGTTGCTAAGGTATTTTTTTTAGTTGCTATGGTGTTTCTAGGTGGTTGGTAGTTGTCAAAGATGGTTACTATGGAGTTTTTATAGAGTTATTAAAATCTTTAATAACGAGTGCCTTCAGTACGGCACTCGGCCTGCGGCCTCGTGCCTATGGCCGAATAGGCACAAGCATGGAGCGATATCACAAGGCCACGAGTGTAATATTGCTTTAAAAAATAAAAAAAAATGTAAAAATGTATTTTTTTTGGTTTAGGGTGGTTGCTAGGGAGCTCTTAGTGGTTGCTAGGGTGCTGTAACTGGTTGCTAAGGTGTGGCTATGAAGATTTTAGGCCATTACTTATTGGTTGCTTGATAATATAAATCCTCTGAGGGAGAGAGAGAGGGAGAGATGCAGGGGTGACAGGCCCTTTGGAGTCTGTGTGTGTGAAAACGTCGGTTGGGATTCAAATGTTTTTAGAACTCCCCATGTTAAGTCAATGGGACTTTTTTGGCCGCTTTTTCGTCCGCTGTGCGAACATCGTACACCCGATCGCTTAGAAAAGTCATAGCACACCTCTCCTCAATGAGCCGGTCGATTTGACACCTCACTCAAGGGTCTGTGACAAACTGTGCGGGGCGAGTTACGCGCCAAACTTTGGGCGGAATAATAATAATAAGAAGAAGAAGAATAATAAGTATGAGCAATAACAATAGTGATGCTTTTAAAAAAGCACCACTAATAAGTATGAGCAATAACAATAGTGATGCTTTTAAAAAAGCACCACTAACTAGAATGTACATTTCCTGAAGAAAATGTGAAGTGGTGCTTGCAGTGGCAAAACTCGCCACTCGGTTGCTAGGGTGGTGTACATGATTGCATACGAGCCAACAACCATGTCTGTACGATGTTGTGGAGCTGAAATATGGCTTCTATATGTTTCAATATGGTTGCTATGTGGCTCTAAACGGTTGCTAGGGTGTGAATACACAGTTACCATGGTGATATTTACAGACTGTTTCCCAACCGAAACAAAAGAGCCAATCCCCATCTCTATACAATGTTTTGATGCAGAGATATACGTTTTGCTAAACGGTTGCTAGGGTACTCTGTTTGGTTGCTATGGAGTTGCTTGGCAGCTGCCACTGATGAAACTGCAAAGTGTTCTTGTCAGTATGAATGATATAAACCAACTCCCATCTCTATACGATGTTCTGATGCAGAGATATACGTTTTGCTAAACGGTTGCTAGGGTACTCTGTTTGGTTGCTAGCGAGTGGCTTGTCAGGTGTCAATGATGAAATTCCAAAGGCTTCTTGTCACTATGAATGATATAAACCAACTCCCATGCCTCTGTGACATTCAGAATGGAAGATATCCCTCTTTGGATTTTGGTTGCTAGGGTACTCTGTTTGGTTGCTAGGGAGTGGCTTGGCAGCTGCCAATCATGAAACTCTAAAGGCTGCTTGTCAGTATGAATGATATAAACCAACTCCCATGCCTCTGTGACATTCAGAATGGAAGATATCCCTCTTTGGATTTTGGTTGCTAGGGTAGTCTGTTTGGTTGCTAGGGAGTGTCTTGGCAGCTGTCAATCATGAAACTCAAAGGCTGCTTGTCAATATGAATGATATAAACCAACTCCCATGCCTCTGTGACATTCAGACTGGAAGATATCCCTCTTTGAATTTTGGTTGCTAGGGTACTCTATTTGGTTGTTAGGCAGTGGCTTGGCAGCTGCCAATCATGAAACTCCAAAGGCTGCTTGTCATTATGAATGATATAAACCAACTCCCATGCCTCTGTGACATTCTGAATGTAAGATATCCCTCTTTGGATTTTGGTTGCTAGGGTACTCTGTTTGGTTGCTATGGAGTTGCTTGGCAGCTGCCAATGATGAAACTACAATGGCTTCTTGTCACTATGAATGAAATAAACAAACCTCCATGCCTCTGTGACATTCAGAATGGAAGATATCCCTCTTTGGATTTTGGTTGCTAGGGTACTCTATTTGGTTGCTAGGGAGTGGCTTGGCAGCTTCCAATCATGAAACACCAAAAGCTTCTTGTCAGTATGAATGACATAAACCAACTCCCATGCCTCTGTGACATTCAGAATGTAAGATATCCCTCTTTGAATTTTGGTTGCTAGGGTACTCTGTTTGGTTGCTATGGAGTTGCTTGATAGCTGCCACTGATGAAACTGCAAAGGCTTCTTTTTCAGTATGAATGATATAAACCAACTCCCATGCCTCTGTCTTATTCAGAATAGAAGATATCCCTCTAGGATTTTGGTTGCTAAGGTGCTCGATAATGGTTGCTAGGGAAGGGCTAGGAAGTGTTGAGGTGATTCATGATTGGCCATTTGATGCCCTGAGTGAAACGAGACCACCTTCGTGTTTATATGATCTACTAGAGCGTTTCTAGACGTTTCTAGGGTGTTCAGGATGGTTGCTAAGGTATTTTTGGTAGTTGCTATGGTGTTACTAGGTGGTTGGTAGTTGTCAAAGATGTGGTTACTATGGAGTTTTTATAGAGTTATTAAAATCTTTAATAACGAGTGCCTTCAGTACGGCACTCGGCCTGCGGCCTCGTGCCTATGGCCGATTAGGCACAAGCATGGAGCGATATCGCAAGGCCACGAGTGTAATATTGCTTTAAAAAATAAAAAAAAATGTAAAAATGTATTTTTTTTGGTTTAGGGTGGTTGCTAGGGAGCTCTTAGTGGTTGCTAGGGTTCTAAAACTGGTTGCTAGAGTGTGGCTATGAAGATTTTAGCCCATTACTTATTGGCTGCTTGATAATATAAATCCTCTGAGGGAGAGAGAGAGGGAGAGATGCAGGGGTGACAGGCCCTTTGGAGTCTGTGTGTGTGAAAACGTCGGTTGGGATTCAAATGTTTTTAGAACTCCCCATGTTAAGTCAATGGGATTTTTTTGGCCGCTTTTTCGTCCGCTGTGCGAACATCGTACACCCGATCGCTTAGAAAAGTCATAGCACACCTCTCCTCAATGAGCCGGTCGATTTGACACCTCACTCATGGCTCTGAGACAAACGGTGCGGGGCGAGTTACGCGCCAAACTTTGTCCAGAATAATAATAATAATAACTAGAATGTACATTTCCTGAAGAAAATGTGAAGTGGTGCTTGCAGTGGCAAAACTCGCCACTCGGTTGCTAGGGTGTTGTACATGATTGCATACGAGCCAAAAACCATGCCTCTACGATGTTGTGGAGCTGAAATATGGCTTCTATATGTTGCAATATGGTTGCTAGGTGGCTCTAAATGGTTGCTAGGGTGTGAATACACAGTTACCATGGTGATATTTACAGACTGTTTTCCAACTGAAACTAATGAGCCAACCCCCATCTCTATACAATATTCTGATGCAGAGATGTAGGTCTTGTAAAATGGTTGCTAGGGTACTCTGTTTGGTTGCTATGGAGATGCTTGTCAGCTGCTAATGATGAAACTGCAAAGGCTTCTTGTCAGTATGAATGATATAAACCAACTCCCATCTCTATATGATGTTCTGATGCAGAGATATACGTTTTGCTAAACAGTTTCTAGGGTACTCTATTTGGTTGCTAGCGAGTGGCTTGTCAGCTGCCAATCATGAAACTCCAAAGGCTTCTTGTCACTATGAATGATATAAACCAACTCCCATGCCTCTGTGACATTCAGAATGGAAGATATCCCTCTTTGGATTTTGGTTGCTAAGGTGCTCGACAATGGTTGCTAGGGTGTGAATACACAGTTACCATGGTGATATTTACAGACTGTTTTCCAACTGAAACTAATGAGCCAACCCCCATCTCTATACAATATTCTGATGCAGAGATGTAGGTCTTGTAAAATGGTTGCTAGGGTACTCTGTTTGGTTGCTATGGAGATGCTTGTCAGCTGCTAATGATGAAACTCCAAAGGCTTCTTGTCACTATGAATTATATAAACCAACCCCCATCTCTATACGATGCTCTGATACAGAGATATATGTCTTGCTAAATAGTTGCTAGGGTACTCTGTTTGGTTGCTATGGAGTGGCTTGGCAGCTGCTAATGATGAAACTCCAAAGGCTGCTTTTTCAGTATGAATGATATAAACCAACTCCCATGCCTCTGTCTTATTCAGAATAGAAGATATCCCTCTAGGATTTTGGTTGCTAAGGTGCTCGACAATGGTTGCTAGGGAGGGGCTAGGAAGTGTTGAGGTGATTCATGATTGGCCATTTGATGCCCCGAGTGAAACGAGACCACCTTCATGTTTATATGATCTACTAGAGCGTTTCTAGACGTTTCTAGGGTGTTCAGGATGGTTGCTAAGGTATTTTTGGTAGTTGCTATGGTGTTACTAGGTGGTTGGTAGTTGTCAAAGATGTGGTTACTATGGAGTTTTTATAGAGTTATTAAAATCTTTAATAACGAGTGCCTTCAGTACGGCACTCGGCCTGCGGCCTCGTGCCTATGGCCGATTAGGCACAAGCATGGAGCGATATCGCAAGGCCACGAGTGTAATATTGCTTTAAAAAATACAAAAAAATGTAAAAATTTATTTTTTTTGGTTTAGGGTGGTTGCTAGGGAGCTCTTAGTGGTTGCTAGGGTGCTGTAACTGGTTGCTAGGGTGTGGCTATGAAGATTTTAGGCCATTACTTATTGGCTGCTTGATAATATAAATCCTGTGAGGGAGAGAGAGAGGGAGAGATGCAGGGGTGACAGGCCCTTTGGAGTCTGTGTGTGTGAAAACGTCGGTTGGGATTCAAATGTTTTTAGAACTCCCCATGTTAAGTCAATGGGACTTTTTTGGCCGCTTTTTCGTCCGCTGTGCGAACATCGTACACCCGATCGCTTAGAAAAGTCATAGCACACCTCTCCTCAATGAGCCGGTCGATTTGACACCTCACTCAGGGGTCTGTGACAAACGGTGCGGGGCGCATTACGCGCCAAACTTTGTCCAGAATAATAATAATAATAAGAAGAAGAATAATAATAAGTATGAGCAATAACAATAGTGATGCTTTTAAAAAAGCACCACTAACTAGAATGTACATTTCCTGAAGAAAATGTGAAGTGGTGCTTGCAGTGGCAAAACTCGCCACTCGGTTGCTAGGGTGTTGTACATGATTGCATACGATCCAACAACCATGTCTGTACGATGTTGTGGAGCTGAAATATGGCTTCTATATGTTGCAATATGGTTGCTAGGTGGCTCTAAACGGTTGCTAGGGTGTGGCTACACAGTTACCATGATGATATTTACAGACTGGTTTCCCAAACGAAACAAACAAACACACCCCCATGTCTATACAATGTTCTGGTGATGAGATATAGCCCATTCATGTGTTTGTACGGTTGCTAGGGTACTCCAAATGGTTGCTAAGGTTTGTTTATACAATTTATGGGGTAATATTTAAAGAGTGTATGGGAGTCTGGGTCAAAAAATGCCCAACTCTGTGTTTTTACAATGTTTTGTTGCTGAGATATGGCTTGTAAATGTTGTTCAATGGTTGCTAGGGGCCTGTAACTGGTTGCTAGGGCATGACTATGAAGTTTTTATGTCATTACTTATTGGCTGCTTGATAGGACGAATCAAAAGAGCCCAACCCCAAGGCTCTATGACCTTCTGAGCCAAAGATATGATTTTACAAATTTTGTGCCAATGTTAAGTCTATGGGACATTTTTCGGCTTATTTTTCGCCCGCCAGACGAACATCTTACACCCGATTGCTTATAAAAGTCATAGCACACCTTTCCTCAATAAACCGGTCGATTTTACACCTCATTCAGGGGTCTGTGACAAACGGTGTGGGGCGAGTTACGCGCCGAAGTTTTGTCTAGGTGAATAGTAATCACAACACTAGAATGTACATTTCCTGAAGAAAATGTGAAGTGGTGCTTGCAGTGGCAAAATTCGGCACGGTTGCTAGGGTTTTACTAGGTGGTTGCTATGGTGTTCTGGGAGGTTTCCAAGGTATTATGGGTGGTTGCTAGGGTGTTGCTAAGTGGTTGCTAGGGTATTCAGTGTGGTTGCTAGGCAGTTGCTAAGGTGTTTACCATAGTTTACCATGATTTACCACGATTTACTATAGTTTACCATGATTTACTATAGTATGCCATGATTTACCATGTTCAAGTATGATTTACTGATTTAAGCATGATTTACCATAGTTTACCATGATTTAGCACGATTTACCATAGTTTACCATAATTTACTATAGTATACCAGGATTTACCATGTTCAAGTATGATTTACTGATTCTAGCATGATTTATCATAGTTTACCATGATTTACCACGATTTACCATAGTTTACCATGATTTATTATAGTATACCATGATTTACCATGTTCAAGTATGATTTACTGATTCTAGCATGATTTACCATAGTTTACCATGATTTACTATAGTATACCACAATTTACCATGTTCTAGTATAATTTACTGATTCTAGCATGATTTATCATAGTTACCATGATTTACCATGATTTACCATAGTTTACCATGATTTACTATAGTATACCACAATTTACCATGTTCAAGTATGATTTACTGATTCTAGCATGATTTACCATAGTTTACCATGATTTACAACGATTTACCACTAATTACCATAGTTTACCATGATTTACTATAGTATACCATGATTTACCATGTGCAAGTATGATTTACTGATTCAGGCATGATTTACCATAGTTTACCACAATTTACCACGATTTACTATAGTTTACCATGATTTACTATAGTATACCACGATTTACCATGTTCAATTATAATTTACTGATTGTAGCATGATTTACCATGATTTACCATAGTTTACCATGATTTACTATAGTATACAATGATTTACCATGTTCAAGTATGATTTACTATGATTCTAGCATGATTTATCATAGTTTACCATGATTTACCATAGTTTACCATGATTTACCATAGTTCACCACGATTTACCATAGTTTACCATGATTTACCATGTTCAAGTATGATTTACTGATTCTAGCATGATTTACCATAGTTTACCATGATTTACCATAGTTTACCATTATTTACCACGATTTACCATAGTTTACCATGATTTACTATAGTATACCATGATTTACCATGTTCAAATATGATTTACTGATTCTAGCATGATTTACCATAGTTTACCATGATTTACCACGATTTACCATACTTTACCATGATTTACTATAGTATACCATGATTTACCATGTTCCAGTATGATTTACTGTTTCTAGCATGATTTATCATAGTTTACCATGATTTACCATAGTTTACCATGATTTACTATAGTATACCATGATTTACCACGATTTACCATAGTTTACTATGATTTACTATAGTATACCATGATTTACCATGTTTTAGTATGATTTACTATGATTCTAGGATCATTTACCATAGTTTACCATGATTTACTATAGTATACTATGATTTACCATGTTCAAGTATGATTTACTGATTCTAGCATAATTTACCATAGTTTACCATGATTTACTATAGTTTACCATGATTTACCACGATTTAGCATAGTTTACCATGATTTACTATAGTATACCATGATTTACCATGTTCAAGTCTGATTTACTGATTTTAGCATGATTTACCATAGTTTACCATGATTTACTATAGTATACCATGATTTACCATGTTCAAGTATGATTTACTATGATTCTAGCATGATTTACCATAGTTTACCATGATTTACCACGATTTACTATAGTTTACCATGATTTACTATAGTATACCATGATTTACCATGTTCAAGTATGATTTACTGATTCTAGCATGATTTACCATAGTTTACCATGATTTACCATAGTTTACCACGATTTACCACGATTTACCATAGTTTACCATGATTTACTATAGTATACCATGATTTACTATAGTATACCATGATATACCATGTTCAATTATGATTTACTGATTCTAGCATGATTTATCATAGTTTACCATGATTTACCATAGTTTACCATGATTTACCATAGTTTACCATGATTTACTATAGTATACCATGATTTACCATGTTCAAGTATGATTTACTATGATTCTAGCATGATTTACCATAGTTTACCATGATTTACCACAATTTACCATAGTGTACTATGATTTACTATAGTATACCATGATTTACCATGTTTTAGTATGATTTACTATGATTCAAGGTTGATTTACCATAGTTTACCATGATTTAGTCAAAAGAGCCAAGTCCCATCTCTATACTATGTTTTGATGCAGAGATATACGTTTTGCTAAACGGTTGCTAGGATACTCTCTTTGGTTGCTATGGAGTTACTTGGCAGCTGCCAATGATGAAATTCCAAAGGCTTCTTGTCAGTATGAATGATATAAACCAACTCCCATGCCTCTGTGACATTCAGAATGGAAGATATCCCTCTTTGGATTTTGGTTGCTAAGGTGCTCGACAATGGTTGCTAGGGAGGGGCTTGGAAGTGTTGAGGTGATTCATGATTGGCTGTTTACTGCCCCGAGTCAAATGAGACCACCCCCATGTTTCTATGACAATTCAGTCTGGAGATATCTCTTTGAACTCTTTCAATGGAAGTCTATGGAACTTGTTGCTAAGGGGCTCTAAATGGTTGCTAGGGCGTGGCTTGATAGCTTCACAATGATCCTGAGAGACTGATTGGTCGTCTGAGTAAAATGAGCCCTCCCCCTTGTCTCTATGACACTGTGATCCAGAGCTACGTTCAATACAAAGTCCCTATGCAATTTACCATAGTAGGAAAAGCATGTGTGTTTCACGGGACGTTCCTTCCCCATAGTAAGTCAATGGGGCAACTTTGGGCATCTCCTGCCCCCCAGGGGTGCAACTTTTACCCCATTGTGAGGTATGTTCTTACAGAGCCTGTCAGCCTCTTCAAATGTGGCAAATCACACATTTCTGCGAAATCCTCGCTCAGAGCTACGTGTGGTCAAAGTTCGTCGCAATGTTAAGTCAATGGGACTTTTTTGGCCGCTTTTTCGCCCCTGGGGCGAACACCGCACCCCCGATCGCTTATAAAAGTCATAGCACACCTCTCCTTAATGAGCCGGTCGATTTGACACCTCATTCATGGCTCTGAGACAAACGGTGCGGGGCGAGTTACGCGCCAAACTTTGTCCAGAATAATAATAATAATAATAATAATAAGAATAATAAGTATGAGCAATAACAATAGTGATGCCTTGCTTTCAGCAAGCACCACTAATAATAATAATAAGAAGAATAATAAGTATGAGCAATAACAATAGTGATGCCTTGCTTTCAGCAAGCACCACTAATAAGTATGAGCAATAACAATAGTGATGCCTTGCTTTCAGCAAGCACCACTAATAAGAATAATAAGTATGAGCAATAACAATAGTGATGCCTTGCTTTCAGCAAGCACCACTAACTAGAATGTACATTTCCTGAAGAAAATGTGAAGTGGTGCTTGCAGTGGCAAAACTCGCCACTCGGTTGCTAGGGTGTTGTACATGTTTGCATAGGAGCCAACAACCATGTCTGTACGATGTTGTTGAACTGAAATGTGGCTTCTATATGTTGCAATATGGTTGCTAGGTAGCTTTAAACGGTTGCTAAGGGTGTGGTTACACAGTTACCATGATGATATTTACAGATTGGTTTCCCAACCGAAACAAACAAGCAGACCCCCATGTCTATACGATGTTCTGGTGCTGAGATATAGCTCATTCATGTGTTTGTACGGTTGCTAGGGTACTCCAAATGGTTGCTAAGGTTTGTTTATACAGTTTATGGGGTAATATTTAAAGAGTATTTGCAGGTATGGGTAAAAAAATGCCCAACTCTGTGTTTTTACAATGTTTTGTTGCTGAGATATGGCTTGTAAATGTTGTTCAATGGTTGCTAGGGGCCTGTAACTGGTTTCTAGGGCGTGGCTATGAAGTTGTTATGTCACTACTTATTGGCTGCTTGATAGGATGAATCAAAAGAGCCCAACCCCAAGGCTCTATGACCTTCTGAGCCAAAGATATGATTTTGCATATTTTGTGCCTATGTTAAGTCTATGGGACATTTTTCTGCAAATTTTTCGGCCGCCCGACGAACATCTTACACCCGATCGCTTATAAAAGTCATAGCACACCTCTCCTTAATAAACCGGTCGATTTGACACCTCATTCAGGGGTCTGTGACAAACGGTGTGGGGCGAGTTACGCGCCAAAGTTTTGTCTAGGCGAATAGTAATCACAACTAGAATGTACATTTCCTGAAGAAAATGTGAAGTGGTGCTTGCAGTGGCAAAACTCACCACTAGGTCGCTAGGGTGTTGTACATGATTGCATACGAGCCAACAAGCATGTCTGTACGATGTTGTGGAGCTGAAATATGGCTTCTATATGTTGCAATATGGTTGCTAGGTGGCTCTAAACGGTTGCTAGGGTGTGATTACACAGTTACCTTGATGATATTTACAGACTGGTTTCCCAACCGAAACAAACAAGCACACCCCATGTCTGTACGATGTTCTGGTGCTGAGATATAGCCCATTCATGTGTTTGTATGGTTGCTAGGGTACTCCAAATGGTTGCTAAGGTTTGTTTATGCAGTTTATGGGGTAATATTTAAAGAGTATTTACAAGTCTGTGTCAAAAAATGTCCAACTCTGTGTTTTTACAATGTTTTGTTGCTGAGATATGGCTTGTAAATGTTGTTCAATGGTTGCTAGGGGCCTGTAACTGGTTTCTAGGGCGTGGCTATGAAGTTGTTATGTCACTACTTATTGGCTGCTTGATAGGATGAATCAAAAGAGCCCAACCCCAAGCCTCTATGACCTTCTGAGCCAAAGATAGGATGTTGCAAATTTTGTGCCTATGTTAAGTCTATGGGACATTTTTCGGCAAATTTTTCGCCCGCCAGACGAACATCTTACACCCGATCGCTTATAAAAGTCATAGCACACCTCTCCTCAATAAACCGGTCGATTTGACACCTCATTCAGGGGTCTGTGACAAACCGTGTGGGGCGAGTTACGCGCCGAAGTTTTGTCTAGTTGAATAGTAATCACAACACTAGAATGTACATTTCCTGAAGAAAATGTGAAGTGGTGCTTGCAGTGGCAAAACTCGCCACTCGGTTGCTAGGGTGTTGTACATGATTGCATACGAGCCAACAACAACCATGTCTGTACGATGTTGTGGAGCTGAAATATGGCTTCTATATGCTGAAATATGGTTGCTAGGTGGCTCTAAACGGTTGCTAAGGAGTGGTTACACAGTTACCATGATGATATTTACAGACTGGTTTCCCAACCGAAACAAACAAGCACACCCCCATGTCTATACGATGTTCTGGTGCTGAGATATAGCTCATTCATGTGTTTGTACGGTTGCTAGGGTACTCCAAATGGTTGCTAAGGTTTGTTTATACAGTTTATGGGGTAATATATAAAGAGTATTTGCAAGTCTGGATCAAAAAATGCCCAACTCTGTGTTTTTACAATGTTTTGTTGCTGAGATATGTCTTGTAAATGTTGTTCAATGGTTGCTAGGGGCCTGTAACTGGTTGCTAGGGCGTGGCTATGAAGTTGTTATGTCACTACTTATTGGCTGCTTGATAGGACGAATCAAAAGAGCCCAACCCCAAGGCTCTATGACCTTCTGAGCCAAAGATATGATTTTACACATTTTGTGCCAATGTTAAGTCTATTGGACATTTTTCGGCTAATTTTTCGCCCGCCAGACGAACATCCTACACCCGATCGCTTATAAAAGTCATAGCACACCTCTCCTCAATAAACCGGTCGATTTGACACCTCATTCAGGGGCCTGTGACAAACGGTGTGGGGTGAGTTACGCGCCGAAGTTTTGTCTAGGTGAATAGTAATCACAACACTAGAATGTACATTTCCTGAAGAAAATGTGAAGTGGTGCTTGCAGTGGCAAAATTCGCCACTGGGCAGATGCTAACACAATTGACATGTTGTGATACCATGATATACCACATTTTAGCATAATTTACCATGATTTACCATGTTTCTAAGATGATTTACTACGATTTACCACATTCCAGCATGATTTATTATGATTAACATGTTGTTAGAATGATGCTAGCAGGATTAGCATGTTGCTAGCATGATTAGCATGTTGGTTGGATGATGCTAGCATGATTAGCATGCTTTTAACAAGATGCTAGCATGATTAGCATTTTGCTAGCATGTTTTTAGCTAGATGCTAACATGATTAGCATGTTGCTATCATAATGCTAGCATGATTAGCATGTTGCTAGCATGATGCTAGCTTGATTAGCATGTTGCTAGCATAATGCTAGCATGATTAGCACAATGCTAGCACGATTAGCATGTTGCTAGCATAATGCTAGCATGATTAGCATGTTTTAGCTAGATGCTAACATGATTAGCATGTTGCTAGCATGATTAGCATGTTGCTAGCATGATGCTAGCTTGATTAGCATGTTGCTAGCATAATGCTAGCATGATTAGCACAATGCTAGCACGATTAGCATGTTGTTAACATAATGCTAGCATGATTAGCATGTTGCTAGCATGTTTTTAGCTAGATGCTAACATGATTAGCATGTTTTGCTAGCATTATGCTAGCTTGATTAGCATGTTGCTAGCATGATTAGCATTTTGCTAGCATGATTAGCATATTGCTAGCTTGATTAGCATGTTGCTAGCATAATGCTAGCATGATTAGCATGTTGTTAACATAATGCTAACTTGATTAGCATGTTGCTAGCATAATGCTAGCATGATTAGCATGTTGCTAGCATGATGCTAGCTTGATTAGCATGTTGCTAGCATCATGCTAGCATGATTAGCATGTTGATAGCATGTTTTTAGCAAGATGCTGAATGTTCTGGGTGGTTGCTAGGCAGTTGCTAGGGTGTTCTGGGTGGTTGCTAGAGTTTTTTGTTAGTTGCTATGGTGTTACTAGGTGGTTGGTAGTTGTCAAATATGGTTACTATGGAGTTTTTATAGAGTTCTTAAAATCTTTAATAACGAGTGCCTTCAGTACGGCACTCGGCCTGCGGCCTCGTGCCTATGGCCGAATAGGCACAAGCATGGAGCGATATCGCAAGGCCACGAGAGTAAAATTGCTTTAAAAAATACAAAAAATGTAAAAAAATGTTTTTTTTTGGTTTAGGGTGGTTGCTAGGGAGCTCTTAGTGGTTGCTAGGGTGCTAAAACTGGTTGCTAGGGTGTGGCTATGAAGATTTTAGGCCATTACTTATTGGCTGCTTGATAATATAAATCCTCTGAGGGAGAGAGAGAGGGAGAGACGCAGGGGTGACAGGCCCTTTTGAGTCTGTGTGTGTGAAAACGTCGGTTGGGATTCAAATGTTTTTAGAACTCCCAATGTAAAGTCAATGGGACTTTTTTGGCCGCTTTTTCGTCCGCTGTGCGAACATCGTACACCCGATCGCTTAGAAAAGTCATAGCACACCTCTCCTCAATGAGCCGGTCGATTTGACACCTCACTCAGGGGTCTGTGACAAACGGTGCGGGGCGAGTTACGCGCCAAACTTTTGTCCAGAATAATAATAAGAAGAAGAAGAAGAATAATAAGTATGAGCAATAACAATAGTGATGCTTTTAAAAAAGCACCACTAACTAGAATGTACATTTCCTGAAGAAAATGTGAAGTGGTGCTTGCAGTGGCAAAATTCGGCACGGTTGCTAGGGTTTTACTAGGTGGTTGCTATGGTGTTCTGGGAGGTTTCCAAGGTATTCTGGGTGGTTGCTAGGGCGTTGCTAAGTGGTTGCTAGGGTATTCAGTGTGGTTGCTAGGCAGTTGCTAAGGTGTTTACCATAGTTTACCATGATTTACCACGATTTACTATAGTTTACCATGATTTACTATAGTATGCCATGATTTACCATGTTCAAGTATGATTTACTGATTCAAGCATGATTTACCATAGTTTACCATGATTTACCACAATTTACCATAGTTTACCATAATTTACTATAGTATACCAGGATTTACCATGTTCAAGTATGATTTACTGATTCTAGCATGATTTATCATAGTTTACCATGATTTACCACGATTTACCATAGTTTACCATGTTCAAGTATGATTTACTGATTCTAGCATGATTTATCATAGTTTACCATGATTTACCACGATTTACCATAGTTTACCATGATTTATTATAGTATACCATGATTTACCATGTTCAAGTATGATTTACTGATTCTAGCATGATTTACCATAGTTTACCATGATTTACTATAGTATACCACAATTTACCATGTTCTAGTATAATTTACTGATTCTAGCATGATTTATCATAGTTACCATGATTTACCATGATTTACCATAGTTTACCATGATTTACTATAGTATACCATGATTTACCATGTTGAAGTATGATTTACTGATTCTAGCATGATTTACCATAGTTTACCATGATTTACCATAGTTTACCATGATTTACCACGATTTACCATAGTTTACCATGATTTACTATAGTTTACCATGATTTACCACGATTTACCATAGTTTACCATGATTTACTATAGTATACCATGATATACCATGTTCAAGTATGATTTACTGATTCTAGCATGATTTATCATAGTTTACCATGATTTACCATAGTTTACCATGATTTACTATAGTATACCATGATTTACCAAGTTGAAGTATGATTTACTGATTCTAGCATGATTTACCATAGTTTACCATGATTTACCATAGTTTACCATGATTTACCACGATTTACCATAGTTTACCATGATTTACTATAGTATACCATGATATACCACGTTCAAGTATGATTTACTGATTTTAGCATTATTTATCATAGTTTACCATGATTTACCATAGTTTACCATGATTTACCATAGTTTACCATGATTTACCATACTTTACCATGATTTACCATAGTTTACCATGATTTACTATAGTATACCATAATTTACCATGTTGAAGTATGATTTACTGATTCTAGCATGATTTACCATAGTTTACCATGATTTACCATAGTTTACCATGATTTACCACAATTTACCATGATTTACCATAATTTACCATAGTTTACCATAATTTACCATAGTTTACCATGATTTACCATAGTTTACCATGATTTACCACGATTTACCATAGTTTACCATGATTTACTATAGTATACCATGATATACCATGTTCAAGTATGATTTACTGATTCTAGCATGATTTATCATAGTTTACCATGATTTACCATAGTTTACCATGATTTACCATAGTTTACCATGATTTACTATAGTATACCATGATTTACCATGTTGAAGTATGATTTACTGATTCTAGCATGATTTACCATAGTTTACCATGATTTACCATACTTTACCATGATTTACCATAGTTTACCATGATTTACTATAGTATACCATAATATACCATGTTGAAGTATGATTTACTGATTCTAGCATGATTTACCATAGTTTACCATGATTTACCATAGTTTACCATGATTTACCACAATTTACCATAGTTTACCATGATTTACCATAATTTACCATAGTTTACCATAATTTACCATAGTTTACCATGATTTACCATAGTTTACCATGATTTACCACGATTTACCATAGTTTACCATGATTTACTATAGTATACCATGATATACCATGTTCAAGTATGATTTACTGATTCTAGCATGATTTATCATAGTTTACCATGATTTACCATAGTTTACCATGATTTACCATAGTTTACCATGATTTACTATAGTATACCATGATTTACCATGTTGAAGTATGATTTACTGATTCTAGCATGATTTACCATAGTTTACCATGATTTACCATAGTTTACCATTATTTACCACGATTTACCATAGTTTACCATGATTTACCATAGTTTACCATGATTTACCATGATTTACCATAGTTTACTATGATTTACTATAGTATACCATGATTTACCATGTTTTAGTATGATTTACTATGATTCTAGGATGATTTACCATAGTTTACCATGATTTACCACGATTTACCATAGTTTACTATGATTTACTATAGTATACCATGATTTACCATGTTTTAGTATGATTTACTATGATTCTAGGATGATTTACCATAGTTTACCATGATTTAGTCAAAAGAGCCAAGTTCCATCTCTATACTATGTTTTGATGCAGAGATATACGTTTTGCTAAACGGTTGCTAGGGTACTCTTTTTGGTTGCTATGGAGTTACTTGGCAGCTGCCAATGATGAAATTCCAAAGGCTTCTTGTCACTATGAATGATATAAACCAACTCCCATGCCTCTGTGACATTCAGAATGGAAGATATCCCTCTTTGGATTTTGGTTGCTAGGGTACTCTGTTTGGTTGCTAGGGAGTGGCTTGTCAGCTGCCAATCATGAAACTCCAAAGGCTGCTTGTCAGTATGAATGATATAAACCAACTCCCATGCCTCTGCGACATTCAGAATGGAAGATAACCCTCTTTGGATTTTGGTTGCTAGGGTACTCTGTTTGGTTGCTAGGGAGTGGCTTGTCAGCTGCCAATCATGAAACTCCAAAGGCTTCTTGTCAGTATGAATGATATAAACCAACTCCCATGCCTCTGTGACATTCAGACTGGAAGATATCCCTCTTTGGATTTTGGTTGCTAAGGTGCTCGACAATGGTTGCTAGGGAGGGGCTTGGAAGTGTTTAGGTGATTCATGATTGGCTGTTTGCTGCCCCGAGTCAAATGAGACCACCCCCATGTTTCTATGACAATTCAGTCTGGAGATATCTCTTTGAACTCTTTCAATGGAAGTCTATGGAACTTGTTGCTAAGGGGCTCTAAATGGTTGCTAGGGCGTGGCTTGATAGCTTCACAATGATCCTGAGAGACTGATTGGTCGTCTGAGTAAAATGAGCCCTCCCCCTTGTCTCTATGACACTGTGATCCAGAGCTACGTTCAATACAAAGTCCCTATGCAATTTACCATAGTAGGAAAAGCATGTGTGTTTCACGGGATGTTCCTTCCCCATAGTAAGTCAAAGGGGCAACTTTGGGCATCTCCTGCCCCCCAGGGGTGCAACTTTTACCCCATTGAGAGGTATGTTCTTACAGAGCCTGTCAGCCTCTTCAAATGTGGCAAATCACACGTTTCTGCGAAATCGTCGCTCAGAGTTATGACTCGTCAAAGTTTGTCGCAATGTTAAGTCTATGGGATTTTTCGGACGCTTTTTCGCCCCTGGGGCGAACACCGCACCCCCGATCGCTTATAAAAGTCATAGCACACCTCTCCTTAATGAGCCGGTCGATTTGACACCTCATTCATGGATCTGTGACAAACGGTGCGGGACAAGTTACGCGCCAAACTTTGTGTGGAATAATAAAAAGAAGAATAATAATAATAAGTATGAGCAATAACAATAGTGATGCCTTGCTTTCAGCAAGCACCACTAACTAGAATGTACATTTCCTGAAGAAAATGTGAAGTGGTGCTTGCAGTGGCAAAACTCGCCACTCGGTTGCTGGGGTGTTGTACATGATTGCATACGAGCCAACAACCATGCCTGTACGATGTTGTGGAGCTGAAATATGGCTTCTATATGTTGCAATATGGTTGCTAGGTGGCTCTAAATGGTTGTTAGGGTGTGAATACACAGTTACCATGGTGATATTTACAGACTGTTTTCCAACTGAAACTAATGAGCCAACCCCCATCTCTATACAATATTCTGATGCAGAGATGTAGGTCTTGTAAAATGGTTGCTATGGTACTCTGTTTGGTTGCTATGGAGATGCTTGTCAGCTGCTAATGATGAAACTGCAAAGGCTTCTTGTCAGTATGAATGATATAAACCAACTCCCATCTCCATACGATGTTCTGATGCAGAGATATACGTTTTGCTAAACGGTTGCTAGGGTACTCTATTTGGTTGCTAGCGAGTGGCTTGTCAGCTGCCAATCATGAAACTCCAAAGGCTTCTTGTCACTATGAATGATATAAACCAACTCCCATGCCTCTGCGACATTCAGAATGGAAGATATGCCTCTTTGGATTTTGGTTGCTAGGGTACTCTGTTTGGTTGCTAGGGAGTGGCTTGTCAGCTGTCAATGATGAAATTCCAAAGGCTTCTTGTCAGTATGAATTATATAATCCAACTCCCATGCCTCTGTGACATTCAGAATGGAAGATATCCCTCTTTGGATTTTGGTTGCTAGGGTACTCTGTTTGGTTGCTATGGAGTTACTTGGCAGCTGCCAATGATGCAATTCCAAAGGCTTCTTGTCACTATGAATGATATAAACCAACTCCCATGCCTCTGTGACATTCAGAATGGAAGATATCCCTCTTTGGATTTTGGTTGCTAAGGTGCTCGACAATGGTTGCTAGGGAGGGGCTTGGAAGTGTTGAGGTGATTCATGATTGGCTGTTTACTGCCCCGAGTCAAATGAGACCACCCCCATGTTTCTATGACAATTCAGTCTGGAGATATCTCTTTGAACTCTTTCAATGGAAGAGTATGGAACTTGTTGCTAAGGGGCTCTAAATGGTTGCTAGGGCGTGGCTTGATAGCTTCACAATGATCCTGAGAGACTGATTGGTCGTCTGAGTAAAATGAGCCCTCCCCCTTGTCTCTATGACACTGTGATCCAGAGCTACGTTCAATACAAAGTCCCTATGCAATTTACCATAGTAGGAAAAGCATGTGTGTTTCACGGGACGTTCCTTCCCCATAGTAAGTTAATGGGGCAACTTTGGGCATCTCCTGCCCCCCAGGGGTGCAACTTTTACCCCATTGTGAGGTATGTTCTTACAGAGCCTGTCAGCCTCTTCAAATGTGGCAAATCACACATTTCTGCGAAATCCTCGCTCAGAGCTACGTGTGGTCAAAGTTCGTCGCAATGTTAAGTCAATGGGACTTTTTTGGCCGCTTTTTCGCCCCTGGGGCGAACACCGCACCCCCGATCGCTTATAAAAGTCATAGCACACCTCTCCTTAATGAGCCGGTCGATTTGACACCTCATTCATGGCTCTGAGACAAACGGTGCGGGGCGAGTTACGCGCCAAACTTTGTCCAGAATAATAATAATAATAACTAGAATGTACATTTCCTGAAGAAAATGTGAAGTGGTGCTTGCAGTGGCAAAATTCGGCACGGTTGCTAGGGTTTTACTAGGTGGTTGCTATGGTGTTCTGGGAGGTTTCCAAGGTATTCTGGGTGGTTGCTAGGGCGTTGCTAAGTGGTTGCTAGGGTATTCAGTGTGGTTGCTAGGCAGTTGCTAAGGTGTTTACCATAGTTTACCATGATTTACCACGATTTACTATAGTTTACCATGATTTACTATAGTATGCCATGATTTACCATGTTCAAGTATGATTTACTGATTCAAGCATGATTTACCATAGTTTACCATGATTTACCACGATTTACCATAGTTTACCATAATTTACTATAGTATACCAGGATTTACCATGTTCAAGTATGATTTACTGATTCTAGCATGATTTATCATAGTTTACCATGATTTACCACGATTTACCATAGTTTACCATGATTTATTATAGTATACCATGATTTACCATGTTCAAGTATGATTTACTGATTCTAGCATGATTTACCATAGTTTACCATGATTTACTATAGTATACCACAATTTACCATGTTCTAGTATAATTTACTGATTCTAGCATGATTTATCATAGTTACCATGATTTACCATGATTTACCATAGTTTACCATGATTTACTATAGTATACCATGATTTACCATGTTCAAGTATGATTTACTGATTCTAGCATGATTTACCATAGTTTACCATGATTTACAACGATTTACCACTAATTACCATAGTTTACCATGATTTACTATAGTATACCATGATTTACCATGTGCAAGTATGATTTACTGATTCAGGCATGATTTACCATAGTTTACCACAATTTACCACGATTTACTATAGTTTACCATGATTTACTATAGTATACCACGATTTACCATGTTCAATTATAATTTACTGATTCTAGCATGATTTACCATGATTTACCATAGTTTACCATGATTTACTATAGTATACCATGATTTACCATGTTCAAGTATGATTTACTATGATTCTAGCATGATTTATCATAGTTTACCATGATTTACCATAGTTTACCATGATTTACCATAGTTCACCACGATTTACCATAGTTTACCATGATTTACCATGTTCAAGTATGATTTACTGATTCTAGCATGATTTACCATAGTTTACCATGATTTACCATAGTTTACCATTATTTACCACGATTTACCATAGTTTACCATGATTTACTATAGTATACCATGATTTACCATGTTCAAATATGATTTACTGATTCTAGCATGATTTACCATAGTTTACCATGATTTACCACGATTTACCATACTTTACCATGATTTACTATAGTATACCATGATTTACCATGTTCAAGTATGATTTACTGATTCTAGCATGATTTACCATAGTTTACCATGATTTACCACGATTTACCATACTTTACCATGATTTACTATAGTATACCATGATTTACCATGTTCCAGTATGATTTACTGATTCTAGCATGATTTATCATAGTTTACCATAATTTACCATAGTTTACCATGATTTACTATAGTATACCATGATTTACCACGATTTACCATAGTTTACTATGATTTACTATAGTATACCATGATTTGCCATGTTTTAGTATGATTTACTATGATTCTAGGATCATTTACCATAGTTTACCATGATTTACTATAGTATACTATGATTTACCATGTTCAAGTATGATTTACTGATTCTAGCATAATTTACCATAGTTTACCATGATTTACTATAGTTTACCATGATTTACCACGATTTAGCATAGTTTACCATGATTTACTATAGTATACCATGATTTACCATGTTCAAGTCTGATTTACTGATTTTAGCATGATTTACCATAGTTTACCATGATTTACTATAGTATACCATGATTTACCATGTTCAAGTATGATTTACTATGATTCTAGCATGATTTACCATAGTTTACCATGATTTACCACGATTTACTATAGTTTACCATGATTTACTATAGTATACCATGATTTACCATGTTCAAGTATGATTTACTGATTCTAGCATGATTTACCATAGTTTACCATGATTTACCATAGTTTACCACGATTTACCATAGTTTACCATGATTTACTATAGTATACCATGATTTACTATAGTATACCATGATATACCATGTTCAATTATGATTTACTGATTCTAGCGTGATTTATCATAGTTTACCATGATTTACCATAGTTTACCATGATTTACCATAGTTTACCATGATTTACTATAGTATACCATGATTTACCATGTTCAAGTATGATTTACTATGATTCTAGCATGATTTACCATAGTTTACCATGATTAACCACGATTTACCATAGTGTACTATGATTTACTATAGTATACCATGATTTACCATGTTTTAGTATGATTTACTATGATTCAAGATTGATTTACCATAGTTTACCATGATTTAGTCAAAAGAGCCAAGTCCCATCTCTATACTATATTTTGATGCAGAGATATACGTTTTGCTAAACGGTTGCTAGGATACTCTCTTTGGTTGCTATGGAGTTACTTGGCAGCTGCCAATGATGAAATTCCAAAGGCTTCTTGTCAGTATGAATGATATAAACCAACTCCCATGCCTCTGTGACATTCAGAATGGAAGATATCCCTCTTTGGATTTTGGTTGCTAAGGTGCTCGACAATGGTTGCTAGGGAGGGGCTTGGAAGTGTTGAGGTGATTCATGATTGGCTGTTTACTGCCCCGAGTCAAATGAGACCACCCCCATGTTTCTATGACAATTCAGTCTGGAGATATCTCTTTGAACTCTTTCAATGGAAGTCTATGGAACTTGTTGCTAAGGGGCTCTAAATGGTTGCTAGGGCGTGGCTTGATAGCTTCACAATGATCCTGAGAGACTGATTGGTCGTCTGAGTAAAATGAGCCCTCCCCCTTGTCTCTATGACACTGTGATCCAGAGCTACGTTCAATACAAAGTCCCTATGCAATTTACCATAGTAGGAAAAGCATGTGTGTTTCACGGGACGTTCCTTCCCCATAGTAAGTCAATGGGGCAACTTTGGGCATCTCCTGCCCCCCAGGGGTGCAACTTTTACCCCATTGTGAGGTATGTTCTTACAGAGCCTGTCAGCCTCTTCAAATGTGGCAAATCACACATTTCTGCGAAATCCAAGCTCAGAGCTACGTGTGGTCAAAGTTCGTCGCAATGTTAAGTCAATGGGACTTTTTTGGCCGCTTTTTCACCCCTGGGGCGAACACCGCACCCCCGATCGCTTATAAAAGTCATAGCACACCTCTCCTTAATGAGCCGGTCGATTTGACACCTCATTCATGGCTCTGAGACAAACGGTGCGGGGCGAGTTACGCGCCAAACTTTGTCCAGAATAATAATAATAATAATAATAAGAAGAATAATAAGTATGAGCAATAACAATAGTGATGCCTTGCTTTCAGCAAGCACCACTAATAAAAAAAAGAATAATAAGTATGAGCAATAACAATAGTGATGCTTTTAAAAAAGCACCACTAATAATAATAATAAGTATGAGCAATAACAATAGTGATGCTTTTAAAAAAGCACCACTAATAAGAATAATAAGTATGAGCAATAACAATAGTGATGCCTTGCTTTCAGCAAGCACCACTAACTAGAATGTACATTTCCTGAAGAAAATGTGAAGTGGTGCTTGCAGTGGCAAAACTCGCCACTCGGTTGCTAGGGTGTTGTACATGATTGCATACGAGCCAACAACCATGTCTGTACCATGTTGTGGAGCTGAAATATGGCTTCTATATGTTGCAATATGGTTGCTAGGTGGCTCTAAACGGTTGCTAGGGTGTGAATACACAGTTACCATGGTGATATTTACAGACTGGTTTCCCAACCGAAACAAACAAGCACACCCCCATGTCTATACGATGTTCTGGTGCTGAGATATAGCTCATTCATGTGTTTGTACGGTTGCTAGGGTACTCCAAATGGTTGCTAAGGTTTATTTATACAGTTTGTGGGGTAATATATAAAGAGTATTTGCAGGTCTGGGTCAAAAAATGCCCAACTCTGTGTTTTTACAATGTTTTGTTGCTGAGATATGGCTTGTAAATGTTGTTCAGTGGTTGCTAGGGGCCTGTAACTGGTTTCTAGGGCGTGGCTATGAAGTTGTTATGTCACTACTTATTGGCTGCTTGATAGGATGAATCAAAAGAGCCCAACCCCAAGGCTCTATGACCTTCTGAGCCAAAGATATGATTTTGCAAATTTTGTGCCTATGTTAAGTCTATGGGACATTTTTCGGCTAATTTTTCGCCCGCCAGACGAACATCTTACACCCGATCGCTTATAAAAGTCATAGCACACCTCTCCTCAATAAACCGGTCGATTTGACACCTCATTCAGGGGTCTGTGACAAACGGTGTGGGGCGAGTTACGCGCCAAAGTTTTGTCTAGGTGAATAGTAATCACAACACTAGAATGTACATTTCCTGAAGAAAATGTGAAGTGGTGCTTGCAGTGGCAAAACTCGCCACTCGGTTGCTAGGGTGTTGTACATGATTGCATACGAGCCAACAACCATGCCTCTACGATGTTGTGGAGCTGAAATATGGCTTCTATATGTTGCAATATGGTTGCTAGGTGGCTCTAAATGGTTGCTAGGGTGTGAATACACAGTTACCATGGTGATATTTACAGACTGTTTTCCAACTGAAACTAATGAGCCAACCCCCATCTCTATACAATATTCTGATGCAGAGGTGTAGGTCTTGTAAAATGGTTGCTAGGGTACTCTGTTTGGTTGCTATGGAGATGCTTGTCAGCTGCTAATGATGAAACTGCAAAGGCTTCTTGTCAGTATGAATGATATAAACCAACTCCCATCTCTATATGATGTTCTGATGCAGAGATATACGTTTTGCTAAACAGTTGCTAGGGTACTCTATTTGGTTGCTAGCGAGTGGCTTGTCAGCTGCCAATCATGAAACTCCAAAGGCTTCTTGTCACTATGAATGATATAAACCAACTCCCATGCCTCTGCGACATTCAGAATGGCAGATATACCTCTTTGGATTTTGGTTGCTAGGGTACTCTGTTTTGTTGCTATGGAGTGGCTTGGCAGATGCCAATGATGAAACTGCAAAGGCTTCTTGTCACTATGAATGATATAAACCAACTCCCATGCCTCTGTGACATTCAGAATGGAAGATATCCCTCTTTGGATTTTGGTTGCTAAGGTGTTCGACAATGGTTGCTAGGGAGGGGCTAGGAAGTGTTGAGGTGATTCATGATTGGCTGTTTGCTGGCCCAAGTCAAATGAGACCACCCCCATGTTTCTATGACAATTCAGTCCGGAGATATCCCTTTGATATCTTTCAATGGAAGTCTATGGGACTTGTTGCTAAGGTGCTCTAAATGGTTGCTAGGGCGTGGCTTGATAGCTTTACAATGATCCTGAGAGACTGATTGGTCGTCTGAGTAAAATGAGCCCGCCCCCTTGTCTCTATGACACTGTGATGCAGAGCTATCTTCAATACAAAATCCCTATGCAATTTACCATAGTAGGAAAAGCATGTGTGTTTCACGGGGCGTTCCTTCCCCATAGTAAGTCAATGGGGCAACTTTGGGACGCTCCTGCCCCCCAGGGGTGCAACTTTTACCCCATTGTGAGGTATGTTCCTACAGAGCCTGTCAGCCTCTTCAAATGTGGCAAATTACATGTTTCTGCGAAATCCTCGCTCAGAGCTATGAGTGCTCAAAGTTCGTTGCAATGTTAAGTCTATGTGACTTTTTTGGCCGCTTTTTCGCCCCTGGGGTGAACACCGCACCCCCGATCGCTTATAAAAGTCATAGCACACCTCTCCTTAATGAGCCGGTCGATTTGACACCTCATTCATGGCTCTGAGACAAACGGTGTGGGGCGAGTTACGCGCCAAACTTTGTCCAGAATAATAATAATAATAACTAGAATGTACATTTCCTGAAGAAAATGTGAAGTGGTGCTTGCAGTGGCAAAATTCGCCACCCGGTTGCTAGGGTGTTGTACATGATTGCATACGAGCCAACAACCATGTCTGTACGATGTTGTGGAGCTGAAATATGGTTTCTATATGTTTCAATATGGTTGCTAGGTGGCTCTAAACGGTTGCTAGGGTGTGAATACACAGTTACCATGATGATATTTACAGATTGGTTTCCCAACCGAAACAAACAAGCACACCCCCATGTCTATACGATGTTCTGGTGCTGAGATATAGCTCATTCATGTGTTTGTACGGTTGCTAGGGTACTCCAAATGGTTGCTAAGGTTTGTTTATACAGTTTATGGGGTAATATTTAAAGAGTATTTGCAGGTCTGGGTCAAAAAATGGCCAACTCTGTGTTTTTACAATGTTTTGTTGCTGAGATATGGCTTGTAAATGTTGTTCAATGGTTGCTAGGGGCCTGTAACTGGTTACTAGGGCGTGGCTATGAAGTTGTTATGCCACTACGTATTGGCTGCTTGATAGGACGAATCAAAAGAGCCCAACCCCAAGGCTCTATGACCTTCTGAGCCAAAGATATGATTTTGCAAATTTTGTGGCTATGTTAAGTCTATGGGAAATTTTTCGGCTAATTCTCCGCCCGACAGACGAACATCTTACACCCGATCATTTATAAAAGTCATAGCACACCTTTCCTCAATAAACCGGTCGATTTGACACCTCATTCAGGGGTCTGTGACAAACGGTGTGGGGCGAGTTACGCGCCGAAGTTTTGTCTAGGTGAATAGTAATCACAACACTAGAATGTACATTTCCTGAAGAAAATGTGAAGTGGTGCTTGCAGTGGCAAAATTCGCCACTCGGTTTCTAGGATGTTGTACATGATTGCATATGAGCCAACAATCATGCCTGTACGATGTTGTGGAGCTGAAATAAGGCTTCTATATGTTGCAATATGGTTGCTATGTGGCTGTAAACGGTTGCTAGGGTGTGAATACAAAGTTACCATGGTGAAATTTACAGACTGTTTCCCAACCAAAACAAAAGAGCCAACCCCCATCTCTGTATGATGTTCTGATGCAGAGACATGGGTCTTGATAAACGGTTGATAGGGTCCTCTGTTTGGTTGCCAGGGAGTGTCTTGGCAGGTGCCAATCATGAAACTCCAAAGGCTGATTGTCAGTATGAATGATTTAAAGCAACTCCCATGCCTCTGTGATATTCAGAATGGAAGATATCCCTCTTTGGTATTTGGTTGCTAGGGTACTCTGTTTGGTTGCTAGAGAGTGGCTTGGCAGCTGCCAATCATGAAACTCCAGAGGCTGCTTGTCATTATGAATGATATAAACCAACTCCCATGCCTGTGTGACTTTCAGAATGGAAGATATCCCTCTTTGGATTTTGGTTACTAGGGTACTCTGTTTGGTTGCTATGGAGTTACTTGACAGCTGCCAATGATGAAATTCCAAAGGCGGCTTCTCAATATGAATGTTATAATCCAACTCCCATGCCTCTGTGACTTTCAGAATGGAAGATATCCCGCTTTGAATTTTGGTTGCTAGGGTACTCTATTTGGTTGTTAGGTAGTGGCTTGGCAGCTGCCAATCACGAAACTCCAAAGGTTGCTTGTCATTATGAATGATATAAACCAACTCCCATGCCTCTGTGACATTCAGAATGTAAGATATCCCTCTTTGGATTTTGGTTGCTAGGGTACTCTGTTTGGTTGCTATGGAGTTGCTTGACAGCTGCCACTGATGAAACTGCAAAGGCTTCTTGTCACTATGAATGATATAAACCAACTCCCATGCCTCTGTGACATTCAGAATGGAAGATATCCCTCTTTGGATTTTGGTTGCTAGGGTAATCTATTTGGTTGCTATGGAGTTGCTTGACAGCTGCCATTGATGAAACTGCAAAGACTTTTTGTTACTATGAATGATATAAACCAACTCCCATGCCTCTGTGACATTCAGACTGGAAGATTTCCCTCTTTGGATTTTGGTTGCTATGGTACTCTGATTGGTTGCTAGGGAGTGGCTTGGCAGCTGCCAATCATGAAACTCCAAAGGCTTTTTGTCACAATGAATTTTATAAACCAACCCCCATCTCTATACGATGCTCTGATACAGAGATATAGGTCTTGCTAAATAGTTGCTAGGGTACTCTGTTTGGTTGCTATGGAGTGGCTTGGCAGCTGCTAATGATGAAACTGCAAAGGCTGCTTTTCAGTATGAATGATATAAACCAACTCCCATGCCTCTGTGATATTCAGAATAGAAGATATCCCTCTAGGATTTTGGTTGCTAAGGTGCTCGACAATGTTTGCTAGGGAGGGGCTAGGAAGTGTTCAGGTGATTCATGATTTGCCATTTGATGCCCTGAGTGAAACGAGACCACCTTCGTGTTTCTATGATCTACTAGAGCGTTTCTAGACGTTGCTATGGTGTTCAGGGTGGTTGCTAAGGTATTTTTGGTAGTTGCTATGGTGTTACTAGGTGGTTGGTAGTTGTCAAAAATGTGGTTACTATGGAGTTTTTATAGAGTTCTTAAAATCGTTAATAACGAGTGCCTTCAGTACGGCCGAATAGGTACAAGCATGGAGCAATATCGCAAGGCCACGAGTGTAATATTGCTTTAAAAAATAAAAAAATAATTAAAAAATGTTTTTTTTTGGTTTAGGGTGGTTGCTAGGGAGCTCTTAGTGGTTGCTAGGGTGCTAAAACTGGTTGCTAGGGTGTGGCTATGAAGATTTTAGGCCATTACTTATTGGCTGCTTGATAATATAAATCCTCTGAGGGAGAGAGAGAGGGAGAGATGCAGGGGTGACAGGCCCTTTGGAGTCTGTGTGTGTGAAAACGTCGGTTGGGATTCAAATGTTTTTAGAACTCCCCATGTTAAGTCAATGGGACTTTTTTGGCCGCTTTTTCGTCCGCTGTGCGAACATCGTACACCCGATCGCTTAGAAAAGTCATAGCACACCTCTCCTCAATGAGCCGGTCGATTTGACACCTCACTCAGGGGTCTGAGACAAACGGTGCGGGGCGCATTAATCGCCAAACTTTTGTCCGGAATAATAAGAAGAAGAAGAATAATAAGTATGAGCAATAACAATAGTGATGCTTTTAAAAAAGCACCACTAACTAGAATGTACATTTCCTGAAGAAAATGTGAAGTGGTGCTTGCAGTGGCAAAATTCGCCACTTGGTTGCTACGGTGTTGTACATGATTGCATACGAGCCAACAACCATGTCTGTACGATGTTGTGGAGCTGAAATATGGCTTCTATATGTTGCAATATGGTTGCTAGGTGGCTCTAAACGGTTGCTAGAGTGTGAATACACAGTTACCATGGTGATATTTACATACTGGTTTCCCAACCGAAACAAAGAAACACACACCCATGTCTATACGATGTTCTGGTGCTGAGATATAGCTCATTCATGTGTTTGTACGGTTGCTAGGGTACTCCAAATTGTTGCTAAGGTTTGTTTATACAGTTTATGGGGTAATATTTAAAGATTATTTGCAGGTCTGGGTCAAAAAATGCCCAACTCTGTGTTTTTACAATGTTTTGTTGCTGAGATATGTCTTGTAAATGTTGTTCAATGGTTGCTAGGGACCTGTAACTGTTTTCTAGGGCGTGGCTATGAAGTTGTTATGTCACTACTTATTGGCTGCTTGATAGGATGAATCAAAAGAGCCCAACCCCAAGGCTCTATGACCTTCTGAGCCAAAGATATGATTTTGCTAATTTTGTGCCTATGTTAAGTCTATGGGACATTTTTCTGCAAATTTTTCGCCCGCCAGATGAACATCTTACACCCGATCGCTTAGAAAAGTCATAGCACACCTCTCCTCAATAAACCGGTCGATTTGACACCTCATTCAGGGGTCTGTGACAAACGGTGTGGGGCGAGTTACGCGCCGAAGTTTTGTCTAGGTGAATAGTAATCACAACACTAGAATGTACATTTCCTGAAGAAAATGTGAAGTGGTGCTTGCAGTGGCAAAATTCGCCACCCGGTTGCTAGGGTGTTGTACATGATTGCATACGAGCCAACAACCATGTCTGTACGATGTTGTGGAGCTGAAATATGGTTTCTATATGTTTCAATATGGTTGCTAGGTGGCTCTAAACGGTTGCTAGGGTGTGAATACACAGTTACCATGATGATATTTACAGATTGGTTTCCCAACCGAAACAAACAAGCACACCCCCATGTCTATACGATGTTCTGGTGCTGAGATATAGCTCATTCATGTGTTTGTACGGTTGCTAGGGTACTCCAAATGGTTGCTAAGGTTTGTTTATACAATTTATGGGGTAATATTTAAAGAGTGTATGGGAGTCTGGGTCAAAAAATGCCCAACTCTGTGTTTTTACAATGTTTTGTTGCTGAGATATGGCTTGTAAATGTTGTTCAATGGTTGCTAGGGGCCTGTAACTGGTTGCTAGGGCATGACTATGAAGTTTTTATGTCATTACTTATTGGCTGCTTGATAGGACGAATCAAAAGAGCCCAACCCCAAGCCTCTATGACCTTCTGAGCCAAAGATATGATTTTACAAATTTTGTGCCAATGTTAAGTCTATGGGACATTTTTCGGCTTATTTTTCGCCCGCCAGACGAACATCGTAGACCCGATCGCTTATAAAAGTCATAGCACACCTCACCAAAATAAACCGGTCGATTTGACACCTCATTCATGGATCTACGAGAAACGGTGCAGGGCGAGTTACGCGCCGAAGTTTTGTCTAGGTGAATAGTAATCACAACACTAGAATGTACATTTCCTGAAGAAAATGTGAAGTGGTGCTTGCAGTGGCAAAATTCGCCACCCGGTTGCTAGGGTGTTGTACATGATTGCATACAATCCATCAACCATGTCTGTACGATGTTGTGGAGCTGAAATATGTCTTTTATATGTTGCAAAATGGTTGCTAGGTGGCTCTAAACGGTTGCTAGGGACGGGTTACACAGTTACCATGGTGATATTTACAGACTGGTTTCCCAACTGAAACAAACACACCCCCATGTCTATACAATGTTCTGGTGATGAGATATAGCCCATTCATGTGTTTGTACGATTGCTAGGGTACTCCAAATGGTTGCTAAGGTTTGTTTATACAATTTATGGGGTAATATTTAAAGAGTGTATGCGAGTCTGGGTCAAAAAATGCCCAACTCTGTGTTTTTACAATGTTTTGTTGCTGATATATGACTTGTAAATGTTGTTCAATGGTTGCTAGGGGCCTGTAACTGGTTGCTAGGGTGTGACTATAAAGTTTTTATGTTACTACTTATTGGCTGCTTGATAGGACGAATCAAAAGAGCCCAACCCAAAGCCTCTATGACCTTCTGAGCCAAAGATATGATTTTACAAATTTTGTGCCAATGTTAAGTCTATGGGACATTTTTCGGCAAATTTTTTGCCCGCCAGACAAACATCTTACACCCGATCACTTATAAAAGTCATAGCACACCTCTCCTCAATAAACCGGTCGATTTGACACCTCATTCAGGGGTCTGTGACAAACGGTGTGGGGCGAGTTACGCGCCGAAGTTTTGTCTAGGTGAATAGTAATCACAACACTAGAATGTACATTTCCTGAAGAAAATGTGAAGTGGTGCTTGCAGTGGCAAAATTCGCCACCCGGTTGCTAGGGTGTTGTACATGATTGCATACAATCCATCAACCATGTCTGTACGATGTTGTGGAGCTGAAATATGTCTTTTATATGTTGCAAAATGGTTGCTAGGTGGCTCTAAACGGTTGCTAGGGACGGGTTACACAGTTACCATGGTGATATTTACAGACTGGTTTCCCAACTGAAACAAACACACCCCCATGTCTATACAATGTTCTGGTGATGAGATATAGCCCATTCATGTGTTTGTACGATTGCTAGGGTACTCCAAATGGTTGCTAAGGTTTGTTTATACAATTTATGGGGTAATATTTAAAGAGTGTATGCGAGTCTGGGTCAAAAAATGCCCAACTCTGTGTTTTTACAATGTTTTGTTGCTGATATATGACTTGTAAATGTTGTTCAATGGTTGCTAGGGGCCTGTAACTGGTTGCTAGGGTGTGACTATAAAGTTTTTATGTTACTACTTATTGGCTGCTTGATAGGACGAATCAAAAGAGCCCAACCCAAAGCCTCTATGACCTTCTGAGCCAAAGATATGATTTTACAAATTTTGTGCCAATGTTAAGTCTATGGGACATTTTTCGGCAAATTTTTTGCCCGCCAGACAAACATCTTACACCCGATCACTTATAAAAGTCATAGCACACCTCTCCTCAATAAACCGGTCGATTTGACACCTCATTCAGGGGTCTGTGACAAACGGTGTGGGGCGAGTTACGCGCCGAAGTTTTGTCTAGGTGAATAGTAATCACAACACTAGAATGTACATTTCCTGAAGAAAATGTGAAGTGGTGCTTGCAGTGGCAAAACTCGCCACTCGGTTGCTAGGATGTTGTACATGATTGCATACGAGCCAACAACCATGTCTGTACGATGTTGTGGAGCTGAAATATGGTTTCTATATGTTGCAATATGGTTGCTAGGTGGCTCTAAATGGTTGCTAGGGTGTGAATACAAAGTTACCATGGTGAAATTTACAGACTGTTTCCCAACCAAAACAAAAGAGCCAACCCCCATCTCTATATGATGTTCTGATGCAGAGACATGGGTCTTGATAAACGGTTGCTAGGGTCCTCTGTTTGGTTGCCAGGGAGTGACTTGGCAGGTGCCAATCATGAAACTCCAAAGGCTGATTGTCAGTATGAATGATTTAAACCAACTCCCATGCCTATGTGATATTCAGAATGGAAGATATCCCTCTTTGGAATTTGGTTGCTAAGGTACTCTGTTTGGTTGCTAGAGAGTGGCCTGGCAGCTGCCAATCATGAAACTCCAGAGGCTGCTTGTCATTATGATTGATATAAACCAACTCCCATGCCTCTGTGACATTCAGAATGGAAGATATCCCTCTTTGGATTTTGGTTGCTAGGGTACTCTGTTTGGTTGCTATGGAGTTGCTTGGCAGCTGCCACTGATGAAACTGCAAAGGCTTCTTGTCACTATGAATGATATAAACCAACTCCCATGCATATGTGACATTCAGAATGGAAGATATCCCTCTTTGGATTTTGGTTGCTAGGGTACTCTGTTTGGTTGCTATGGAGTTGCTTGGCAGCTGCCAATGATGAAACTACAATGGCTTCTTTTCACTATGAATGAAATAAACAAACTCCCATGCCTCTGTGACATTCAGACTGGAAGATGTCCCTCTTCGGATTTTGGTTGCTAGGGTACTCTGATTGGTTGCTAGGGAGTGGCTTGGCAGCTGCCAATCATGAAACTCCAAATGCTTCTTGTCACTATGAATTATATAAACCAACCCCCATCTCTATACGATGCTCTGATACAGAGATATAGGTCTTGCTAAATAGTTGCTAGGGTACTCTGTTTGGTTGCTATGGAGTGGCTTGGCAGCTGCTAATGATGAAACTCCAAAGGCTGCTTTTCAGTATGAATGATATAAACCAACTCCCATGCCTCTGTGATATTCAGAATAGAAGATATCCCTCTATGATTTTGGTTGCTAAGGTGCTCGACAATGGTTGCTAGGAAGGGGCTAGGAAGTGTTGAGGTGATTCATGATTGGCCATTTGATGCCCTGAGTGAAACGAGACCACCTTCGTGTTTCTATGATCTACTAGAGCGTTTCTAGACGTTTCTAGGGTGTTCAGGATGGTTGCTAAGGTATTTTTGGTAGTTGCTATGGTGTTACTAGGTGGTTGGTAGTTGTCAAAGATGTGGTTACTATGGAGTTTTTATAGAGTTTTTAAAATCTTTAATAACGAGTGCCTTCAGTACGGCACTCGGCCTGCGGCCTCGTGCCTATGGCCGATTAGGCACAAGCATGGAGCGATATCGAAAGGCCACGAGTGTAATATTGCTTTAAAAAATACAAAAAAATGTAAAAATCAATTTTTTTTGGTTTAGGGTGGTTGCTAGGGAGCTCTTAGTGGTTGCTAGGGTGCTGTAACTGGTTGCTAGGGTGTGGCTATGAAGATTTTAGGCCATTACTTATTGGCTGCTTGAAAATATAAATCCTCTGAGTGAGAGAGAGAGAGAGAGAGACGCAGGGGTGACAGGCCCTTTGGAGTCTGTGTGTGTGAAAACGTCGGTTTGGATTCAAATGTTTTTAGAACTCCCAATGTAAAGTCAATGGGGACTTTTTTGGCCGCTTTTTCGTCCGCTGTGCGAACATCGTACACCCGATCGCTTAGAAAAGTCATAGCACACCTCTCCTCAATGAGCCGGTTGATTTGACACCTCACTCAGGGGTCTGAGACAAATGGTGCGGGGCGCATTACGCGCCAAACTTTTGTCCAGAATAAGAATAATAATAATAATAAAAAAAAGAATAATAAGTATGAGCAATAACAATAGTGATGCTTTTAAAAAAGCACCACTAATAAGTATGAGCAATAACAATAGTGATGCTTTTAAAAAAGCACCACTAACTAGAATGTACATTTCCTGAAGAAAATGTGAAGTGGTGCTTGCAGTGGCAAAACTCGCCACTCGGTTGCTAGGGTGTTGTACATGATTGCATACGAGCCAACAACCATGTCTGTACGATGTTGTGGAGCTGAAATATGGATTCTATATTTTGCAATATGGTTGCTAGGTGGCTCTAAATGGTTGCTAGGGTGTGAATACACAGTTACCATGGTGATATTTACAGACTGTTTTACAACTGAAACTAATGAGCCAACCCCCATCTCTATACAATATTCTGATGCAGAGATGTAGGTCTTGTAAAATGGTTGCTAGGGTACTCTGTTTGGTTGCTATGGAGTTGCTTGGCAGCTGCTAATGATGAAACTGCAAAGGCTTCTTGTCAGTATGAATGATATAAACCAACTCCCATCTCTATACGATGTTCTGATGCAGAGATATATGTTTTGCTAAACGGTTGCAAGGGTACTCTGTTTGGTTGCTATGGAGTTGCTTGGCAGCTGCCAATCATGAAACTCCAAAAGCTGCTTGTCAGTATGAATGATATAATCCAACTCCCATGCCTCTGTGACATACAGACTGGAAGATATCCCTCTTTGGATTTTGGTTGTTAGGGTACTCTGTTTGGTTGCTAGGGAGTGTCTTGGTAGCTGCCAATCATGAAACTCAATGGCTGCTTGTCAATATGAATGATATAAACCAACTCCCATGCCTCTGTGACATTCAGAATGGAAGATATCCCTCTTTGGATTTTGGTTGCTAGGGTACTCTGTTTGGTTGCTAGGGAGTGTCTTGGCAGCTGCCAATCATGAAACTCAAAGGCTGCTTGTCGATATAAACCAACTCCAATGCCTCTGTGACATTCAGAATGGAAGATATCCCTCTTTGGATTTTGGTTGCTAGGGTACTCTGTTTGGTTGCTAGGGAGTGGTTTGGCAGCTGCCAATGATGAAACTCCAAAGGCTTCTTGTCAGTATGAATGATATAAACCAACTCCCATGCCTCTGTGACATTCAGAATGGAAGATATCCCTCTTTGGATTTTGGTTGCTATGGTACTCTGTTTGGTTGCTATGGAGTAGTTTGGCAGCTGCCAATGATGAATTTCCAAAGGCTTCTTGTCAGTATGAATGATATAAACCAACTCCCATGCCTCTGTGACATTCAGAATGGAAGATATGCCTCTTTGGATTTTGGTTGCTAGGGTACTCTGTTTGGTTGCTAGCGAGTGGCTTGTCAGCTGCCAATCATGAAACTCCAAAGGCTGCTTGTCAGTATGAATGATATAAACCAACTCCCATGCCTCTGTGACATTCAGAATGGAAGATATCCCTCTAGGATTTTGGTTGCTAAGGTGCTCGACAATGGTTGCTAGGGAGGGGCTAGGAAGAGTTGAGGTGATTCATGATTGGCTATTTACTGCCCCGAGTCAAATGAGACCACCCCCATGTTTCTATGACAATTCAGTCCTGAGATATCCCTTTGAACTCTTTCATTGGAAGTCTATGGGACTTGTTGCTAAGGTGCTCTAAATGGTTGCTAGGGCGTGGCTTGATAGCTTCACAATGATCATGAGAGACTGATTGGTCGTCTGAGTAAAATGAGCCCGCCCCCTTGTCTCTATGACACCGTTATCCAGAGCTATGTTCATTACAAAATCCCTATGCAATTTACCATAGTAGGAAAAGCATGTGTGTTTCACGGGACGTTCCTTCCCCATAGTAAGTCAATGGGGCAACTTTGGGCATCTCCTGCCCCCCAGGGGTGCAACTTTTACCCCATTGTGAGGTATGTTCTTACAGAGCCTGTCAGCCTCTTCAAATGTGGCAAATCACACATTTCTGCGAAATCCTCGCTCAGAGCTACGTGTGGTCAAAGTTCGTCGCAATGTTAAGTCAATGGGACTTTTTTGGCCGCTTTTTCGCCCCTGGGGCGAACACCGCACCCCCGATCGCTTATAAAAGTCATAGCACACCTCTCCTTAATGAGCCGGTCGATTTGACACCTCATTCATGGGTCTGAGACCAACGGTGCGGGGCGAGTTACGCGCCAAACTTTGTCCAGAATAATAATAATAATAAGAATAATAAGTATGAGCAATAACAATAGTGATGCCTTGCTTTCAGCAAGCACCACTAACTAGAATGTACATTTCCTGAAGAAAATGTGAAGTGGTGCTTGCAGTGGCAAAATTCGGCACGGTTGCTAGGGTTTTACTAGGTGGTTGCTATGGTGTTCTGGGAGGTTTCCAAGGTATTCTGGGTGGTTGCTAGGGCGTTGCTAAGTGGTTGCTAGGGTATTCAGTGTGGTTGCTAGGCAGTTGCTAAGGTGTTTACCATAGTTTACCATGATTTACCACGATTTACTATAGTTTACCATGATTTACTATAGTATGCCATGATTTACCATGTTCAAGTATGATTTACTGATTCAAGCATGATTTACCATAGTTTACCATGATTTACCACGATTTACCATAGTTTACCATAATTTACTATAGTATACCAGGATTTACCATGTTCAAGTATGATTTACTGATTCTAACATGATTTATCATAGTTTACCATGATTTATTATAGTATACCATGATTTACCATGTTCAAGTATGATTTACTGATTCTAGCATGATTTACCATAGTTTACCATGATTTACTATAGTATACCACAATTTACCATGTTCTAGTATAATTTACTGATTCTAGCATGATTTATCATAGTTACCATGATTTACCATGATTTACCATAGTTTACCATGATTTACTATAGTATACCATGATTTACCATGTTCAAGTATGATTTACTGATTCTAGCATGATTTACCATAGTTTACCATGATTTACAACGATTTACCACTAATTACCATAGTTTACCATGATTTACTATAGTATACCATGATTTACCATGTGCAAGTATGATTTACTGATTCAGGCATGATTTACCATAGTTTACCACAATTTACCACGATTTACTATAGTTTACCATGATTTACTATAGTATACCACGATTTACCATGTTCAATTATAATTTACTGATTCTAGCATGATTTACCATAGTTTACCATAGTTTACCATGATTTACTATAGTATACCATGATTTACCATGTTCAAGTATGATTTACTATGATTCTAGCATGATTTATCATAGTTTACCATGATTTACCATAGTTTACCATGATTTACCATAGTTCACCACGATTTACCATAGTTTACCATGATTTACCATGTTCAAGTATGATTTACTGATTCTAGCATGATTTACCATAGTTTACCATGATTTACCATAGTTTACCATTATTTACCACGATTTACCATAGTTTACCATGATTTACTATAGTATACCATGATTTACCATGTTCAAATATGATTTACTGATTCTAGCATGATTTACCATAGTTTACCATGATTTACCACGATTTACCATACTTTACCATGATTTACTATAGTATACCATGATTTACCATGTTCAAGTATGATTTACTGATTCTAGCATGATTTACCATAGTTTACCATGATTTACCACGATTTACCATACTTTACCATGATTTACTATAGTATACCATGATTTACCATGTTCCAGTATGATTTACTGATTCTAGCATGATTTATCATAGTTTACCATGATTTACCATAGTTTACCATGATTTACTATAGTATACCATGATTTACCACGATTTACCATAGTTTACTATGATTTACTATAGTATACCATGATTCACCATGTTTTAGTATGATTTACTATGATTCTAGGATCATTTACCATAGTTTACCATGATTTACTATAGTATACTATGATTTACCATGTTCAAGTATGATTTACTGATTCTAGCATAATTTACCATAGTTTACCATGATTTACTATAGTTTACCATGATTTACCATGATTTACCATAGTTTACCATGATTTACTATAGTATACCATGATTTACCATGTTCAAGTATGATTTACTATGATTCTAGCATGATTTACCATAGTTTACCATGATTTACCACGATTTACTATAGTTTACCATGATTTACTATAGTATACCATGATTTACCATGTTCAAGTATGATTTACTGATTCTAGCATGATTTACCATAGTTTACCATGATTTACCATAGTTTACCACGATTTACCACGATTTACCATGATTTACTATAGTATACCATGATTTACTATAGTATACCATGATATACCATGTTCAATTATGATTTACTGATTCTAGCATGATTTATCATAGTTTACCATGATTTACCATAGTTTACCATGATTTACCATAGTTTACCATGATTTACTATAGTATACCATGATTTACCATGTTCAAGTATGATTTACTATGATTCTAGCATGATTTACCATAGTTTACCATGATTTACCACGATTTACCATAGTGTACTATGATTTACTATAGTATACCATGATTTACCATGTTTTAGTATGATTTACTATGATTCAAGGTTGATTTACCATAGTTTACCATGATTTAGTCAAAAGAGCCAAGTCCCATCTCTATACTATGTTTTGATGCAGAGATATACGTTTTGCTAAACGGTTGCTAGGATACTCTCTTTGGTTGCTATGGAGTTACTTGGCAGCTGCCAATGATGAAATTCCAAAGGCTTCTTGTCAGTATGAATGATATAAACCAACTCCCATGCCTCTGTGACATTCAGAATGGAAGATATCCCTCTTTGGATTTTGGTTGCTAAGGTGCTCGACAATGGTTGCTAGGGAGGGGCTTGGAAGTGTTGAGGTGATTCATGATTGGCTGTTTACTGCCCCGAGTCAAATGAGACCACCCCCATGTTTCTATGACAATTCAGTCTGGAGATATCTCTTTGAACTCTTTCAATGGAAGTCTATGGAACTTGTTGCTAAGGGGCTCTAAATGGTTGCTAGGGCGTGGCTTGATAGCTTCACAATGATCCTGAGAGACTGATTGGTCGTCTGAGTAAAATGAGCCCTCCCCCTTGTCTCTATGACACTGTGATCCAGAGCTACGTTCAATACAAAGTCCCTATGCAATTTACCATAGTAGGAAAAGCATGTGTGTTTCACGGGACGTTCCTTCCCCATAGTAAGTCAATGGGGCAACTTTGGGCATCTCCTGCCCCCCAGGGGTGCAACTTTTACCCCATTGTGAGGTATGTTCTTACAGAGCCTGTCAGCCTCTTCAAATGTGGCAAATCACACATTTCTGCGAAATCCTCGCTCAGAGCTACGTGTGGTCAAAGTTCGTCGCAATGTTAAGTCAATGGGACTTTTTTGGCCGCTTTTTCGCCCCTGGGGCGAACACCGCACCCCCGATCGCTTATAAAAGTCATAGCACACCTCTCCTTAATGAGCCGGTCGATTTGACACCTCATTCATGGCTCTGAGACAAACGGTGCGGGGCGAGTTACGCGCCAAACTTTGTCCAGAATAATAATAATAATAAGAACTAGAATGTACATTTCCTGAAGAAAATGTGAAGTGGTGCTTGCAGTGGCAAAATTCGCCACTTGGTTGCTACGGTGTTGTACATGATTGCATACGAGCCAACAACCATGTCTGTACGATGTTGTGGAGCTGAAATATGGCTTCTATATGTTGCAATATGGTTGCTAGGTGGCTCTAAACGGTTGCTAGAGTGTGAATACACAGTTACCATGGTGATATTTACATACTGGTTTCCCAACCGAAACAAAGAAACACACACCCATGTCTATACGATGTTCTGGTGCTGAGATATAGCTCATTCATGTGTTTGTACGGTTGCTAGGGTACTCCAAATTGTTGCTAAGGTTTGTTTATACAGTTTATGGGGTAATATTTAAAGATTATTTGCAGGTCTGGGTCAAAAAATGCCCAACTCTGTGTTTTTACAATGTTTTGTTGCTGAGATATGTCTTGTAAATGTTGTTCAATGGTTGCTAGGGACCTGTAACTGTTTTCTAGGGCGTGGCTATGAAGTTGTTATGTCACTACTTATTGGCTGCTTGATAGGATGAATCAAAAGAGCCCAACCCCAAGGCTCTATGACCTTCTGAGCCAAAGATATGATTTTGCTAATTTTGTGCCTATGTTAAGTCTATGGGACATTTTTCTGCAAATTTTTCGCCCGCCAGATGAACATCTTACACCCGATCGCTTAGAAAAGTCATAGCACACCTCTCCTCAATAAACCGGTCGATTTGACACCTCATTCAGGGGTCTGTGACAAACGGTGTGGGGCGAGTTACGCGCCGAAGTTTTGTCTAGGTGAATAGTAATCACAACACTAGAATGTACATTTCCTGAAGAAAATGTGAAGTGGTGCTTGCAGTGGCAAAATTCGCCACCCGGTTGCTAGGGTGTTGTACATGATTGCATACGAGCCAACAACCATGTCTGTACGATGTTGTGGAGCTGAAATATGGTTTCTATATGTTTCAATATGGTTGCTAGGTGGCTCTAAACGGTTGCTAGGGTGTGAATACACAGTTACCATGATGATATTTACAGATTGGTTTCCCAACCGAAACAAACAAGCACACCCCCATGTCTATACGATGTTCTGGTGCTGAGATATAGCTCATTCATGTGTTTGTACGGTTGCTAGGGTACTCCAAATGGTTGCTAAGGTTTGTTTATACAATTTATGGGGTAATATTTAAAGAGTGTATGGGAGTCTGGGTCAAAAAATGCCCAACTCTGTGTTTTTACAATGTTTTGTTGCTGAGATATGGCTTGTAAATGTTGTTCAATGGTTGCTAGGGGCCTGTAACTGGTTGCTAGGGCATGACTATGAAGTTTTTATGTCATTACTTATTGGCTGCTTGATAGGACGAATCAAAAGAGCCCAACCCCAAGCCTCTATGACCTTCTGAGCCAAAGATATGATTTTACAAATTTTGTGCCAATGTTAAGTCTATGGGACATTTTTCGGCTTATTTTTCGCCCGCCAGACGAACATCGTAGACCCGATCGCTTATAAAAGTCATAGCACACCTCACCAAAATAAACCGGTCGATTTGACACCTCATTCATGGATCTACGAGAAACGGTGCAGGGCGAGTTACGCGCCGAAGTTTTGTCTAGGTGAATAGTAATCACAACACTAGAATGTACATTTCCTGAAGAAAATGTGAAGTGGTGCTTGCAGTGGCAAAATTCGCCACCCGGTTGCTAGGGTGTTGTACATGATTGCATACAATCCATCAACCATGTCTGTACGATGTTGTGGAGCTGAAATATGTCTTTTATATGTTGCAAAATGGTTGCTAGGTGGCTCTAAACGGTTGCTAGGGACGGGTTACACAGTTACCATGGTGATATTTACAGACTGGTTTCCCAACTGAAACAAACACACCCCCATGTCTATACAATGTTCTGGTGATGAGATATAGCCCATTCATGTGTTTGTACGATTGCTAGGGTACTCCAAATGGTTGCTAAGGTTTGTTTATACAATTTATGGGGTAATATTTAAAGAGTGTATGCGAGTCTGGGTCAAAAAATGCCCAACTCTGTGTTTTTACAATGTTTTGTTGCTGATATATGACTTGTAAATGTTGTTCAATGGTTGCTAGGGGCCTGTAACTGGTTGCTAGGGTGTGACTATAAAGTTTTTATGTTACTACTTATTGGCTGCTTGATAGGACGAATCAAAAGAGCCCAACCCAAAGCCTCTATGACCTTCTGAGCCAAAGATATGATTTTACAAATTTTGTGCCAATGTTAAGTCTATGGGACATTTTTCGGCAAATTTTTTGCCCGCCAGACAAACATCTTACACCCGATCACTTATAAAAGTCATAGCACACCTCTCCTCAATAAACCGGTCGATTTGACACCTCATTCAGGGGTCTGTGACAAACGGTGTGGGGCGAGTTACGCGCCGAAGTTTTGTCTAGGTGAATAGTAATCACAACACTAGAATGTACATTTCCTGAAGAAAATGTGAAGTGGTGCTTGCAGTGGCAAAATTCGCCACCCGGTTGCTAGGGTGTTGTACATGATTGCATACAATCCATCAACCATGTCTGTACGATGTTGTGGAGCTGAAATATGTCTTTTATATGTTGCAAAATGGTTGCTAGGTGGCTCTAAACGGTTGCTAGGGACGGGTTACACAGTTACCATGGTGATATTTACAGACTGGTTTCCCAACTGAAACAAACACACCCCCATGTCTATACAATGTTCTGGTGATGAGATATAGCCCATTCATGTGTTTGTACGATTGCTAGGGTACTCCAAATGGTTGCTAAGGTTTGTTTATACAATTTATGGGGTAATATTTAAAGAGTGTATGCGAGTCTGGGTCAAAAAATGCCCAACTCTGTGTTTTTACAATGTTTTGTTGCTGATATATGACTTGTAAATGTTGTTCAATGGTTGCTAGGGGCCTGTAACTGGTTGCTAGGGTGTGACTATAAAGTTTTTATGTTACTACTTATTGGCTGCTTGATAGGACGAATCAAAAGAGCCCAACCCAAAGCCTCTATGACCTTCTGAGCCAAAGATATGATTTTACAAATTTTGTGCCAATGTTAAGTCTATGGGACATTTTTCGGCAAATTTTTTGCCCGCCAGACAAACATCTTACACCCGATCACTTATAAAAGTCATAGCACACCTCTCCTCAATAAACCGGTCGATTTGACACCTCATTCAGGGGTCTGTGACAAACGGTGTGGGGCGAGTTACGCGCCGAAGTTTTGTCTAGGTGAATAGTAATCACAACACTAGAATGTACATTTCCTGAAGAAAATGTGAAGTGGTGCTTGCAGTGGCAAAACTCGCCACTCGGTTGCTAGGATGTTGTACATGATTGCATACGAGCCAACAACCATGTCTGTACGATGTTGTGGAGCTGAAATATGGTTTCTATATGTTGCAATATGGTTGCTAGGTGGCTCTAAATGGTTGCTAGGGTGTGAATACAAAGTTACCATGGTGAAATTTACAGACTGTTTCCCAACCAAAACAAAAGAGCCAACCCCCATCTCTATATGATGTTCTGATGCAGAGACATGGGTCTTGATAAACGGTTGCTAGGGTCCTCTGTTTGGTTGCCAGGGAGTGACTTGGCAGGTGCCAATCATGAAACTCCAAAGGCTGATTGTCAGTATGAATGATTTAAACCAACTCCCATGCCTATGTGATATTCAGAATGGAAGATATCCCTCTTTGGAATTTGGTTGCTAAGGTACTCTGTTTGGTTGCTAGAGAGTGGCCTGGCAGCTGCCAATCATGAAACTCCAGAGGCTGCTTGTCATTATGATTGATATAAACCAACTCCCATGCCTCTGTGACATTCAGAATGGAAGATATCCCTCTTTGGATTTTGGTTGCTAGGGTACTCTGTTTGGTTGCTATGGAGTTGCTTGGCAGCTGCCACTGATGAAACTGCAAAGGCTTCTTGTCACTATGAATGATATAAACCAACTCCCATGCATATGTGACATTCAGAATGGAAGATATCCCTCTTTGGATTTTGGTTGCTAGGGTACTCTGTTTGGTTGCTATGGAGTTGCTTGGCAGCTGCCAATGATGAAACTACAATGGCTTCTTTTCACTATGAATGAAATAAACAAACTCCCATGCCTCTGTGACATTCAGACTGGAAGATGTCCCTCTTCGGATTTTGGTTGCTAGGGTACTCTGATTGGTTGCTAGGGAGTGGCTTGGCAGCTGCCAATCATGAAACTCCAAATGCTTCTTGTCACTATGAATTATATAAACCAACCCCCATCTCTATACGATGCTCTGATACAGAGATATAGGTCTTGCTAAATAGTTGCTAGGGTACTCTGTTTGGTTGCTATGGAGTGGCTTGGCAGCTGCTAATGATGAAACTCCAAAGGCTGCTTTTCAGTATGAATGATATAAACCAACTCCCATGCCTCTGTGATATTCAGAATAGAAGATATCCCTCTATGATTTTGGTTGCTAAGGTGCTCGACAATGGTTGCTAGGAAGGGGCTAGGAAGTGTTGAGGTGATTCATGATTGGCCATTTGATGCCCTGAGTGAAACGAGACCACCTTCGTGTTTCTATGATCTACTAGAGCGTTTCTAGACGTTTCTAGGGTGTTCAGGATGGTTGCTAAGGTATTTTTGGTAGTTGCTATGGTGTTACTAGGTGGTTGGTAGTTGTCAAAGATGTGGTTACTATGGAGTTTTTATAGAGTTTTTAAAATCTTTAATAACGAGTGCCTTCAGTACGGCACTCGGCCTGCGGCCTCGTGCCTATGGCCGATTAGGCACAAGCATGGAGCGATATCGAAAGGCCACGAGTGTAATATTGCTTTAAAAAATACAAAAAAATGTAAAAATCAATTTTTTTTGGTTTAGGGTGGTTGCTAGGGAGCTCTTAGTGGTTGCTAGGGTGCTGTAACTGGTTGCTAGGGTGTGGCTATGAAGATTTTAGGCCATTACTTATTGGCTGCTTGAAAATATAAATCCTCTGAGTGAGAGAGAGAGAGAGAGAGACGCAGGGGTGACAGGCCCTTTGGAGTCTGTGTGTGTGAAAACGTCGGTTTGGATTCAAATGTTTTTAGAACTCCCAATGTAAAGTCAATGGGGACTTTTTTGGCCGCTTTTTCGTCCGCTGTGCGAACATCGTACACCCGATCGCTTAGAAAAGTCATAGCACACCTCTCCTCAATGAGCCGGTTGATTTGACACCTCACTCAGGGGTCTGAGACAAATGGTGCGGGGCGCATTACGCGCCAAACTTTTGTCCAGAATAAGAATAATAATAATAATAAAAAAAAGAATAATAAGTATGAGCAATAACAATAGTGATGCTTTTAAAAAAGCACCACTAATAATAAGTATGAGCAATAACAATAGTGATGCCTTGCTTTCAGCAAGCACCACTAATAACTAGAATGTACATTTCCTGAAGAAAATGTGAAGTGGTGCTTGCAGTGGCAAAACTCGCCACTCGGTTGCTAGGGTGTTGTACATGATTGCATACGAGCCAACAACCATGCCTCTACGATGTTGTGGAGCTGAAATATGGCTTCTATATGTTGCAATATGGTTGCTAGGTTGCTAGGGTGTGAATACACAGTTACCATGGTGATATTTACAGACTGTTTTCCAACTGAAACTAATGAGCCAACCCCCATCTCTATACAATATTCTGATGCAGAGATGTAGGTCTTGTAAAATGGTTGCTAGGGTACTCTGTTTGGTTGCAATGGAGATGCTTGTCAGCTGTCAATGATGAAATTCCAAAGGCTTCTTGTCAGTATGAATGATATAAACCAACTCCCATCTCTATACGATGTTCTGATGCAGAGATATACATTTTGCTAAACGGTTTCTAGGGTACTCTATTTGGTTGCTAGCGAGTGGCTTGTCAGCTGCCAATCATGAAACTCCAAAGGCTTCTTGTCACTATGAATGATATAAACCAGCTCCCATGCCTCTGCGACATTCAGAATGGAAGATATGCCTCTTTGGATATTGGTTGCTAGGGTACTCTGTTTGGTTGCTAGGGAGTGGCTTGTCAGCTGTCAATGATAAAATTCCAAAGGCTTCTTGTCAGTATGAATTATATAATCCAACTCCCATGCCTCTGTGACATTCAGAATGGAAGATATGCCTCTTTGTATTTTGGTTGCTAGGGTACTCTGTTTGGTTGCTATGGAGTTACTTGGCAGCTGCCAATGATGCAATTCCAAAGGCTTCTTGTCACTATGAATGATATAAACCAACTCCCATGCCTCTGTGACATTCAGAATGGAAGATATCCCTCTTTGGATTTTGGTTGCTAGGGTACTCTGTTTGGTTGCTAGGGAGTGTCTTGGCAGCTGCCAATCATGAAACTCAAAGGCTGCTTGTCAATATGAATGATATAAACCAACTCCCATGCCTCTGTGACATTCAGAATGGAAGATATCCCTCTTTGGATTTTTGTTGCTAAGGTGCTCGACAATTGTTGCTAGGGAGGGGCTTGGAAGTGTTGAGGTGATTCATGATTGGCTGTTTGCTGCCCTGAGTCAAATGAGACCACCCCCATGTTTCTATGACAATTCAGTCCGGAGATATCTCTTTGAACTCTTTCAATGGAAGTCTATGGAACTTGTTGCTAAGGGGCTCTAAATGGTTGCTAGGGCGTGGCTTGATAGCTTCACAATGATCCAGAGAGACTGATTGGTCATCTGAGTAAAATGAGCCCTCCCCCTTGTCTCTATGACACTGTGATCCAGAGCTACGTTCAATACAAAGTCCCTATGCAATTTACCATAGTAGGAAAAGCATGTGTGTTTCACGGGACGTTCCTTCCCCATAGTAAGTCAATGGGGCAACTTTGGGCATCTCCTGCCCCCCAGGGGTGCAACTTTTACCCCATTGTGAGGTATGTTCTTACAGAGCCTATCAGCCTCTTCAAATGTGGCAAATCACACGTTTCTGCGAAATCCTTGCTCAGAGCTACGTGTGGTCAAAGTTCGTCGCAATGTTAAGTCAATGGGACTTTTTTGGCCGCTTTTTCGCCCCTGGGGCGAACACCGTACCCCCGATCACTTATAAAAGTCATAGCACACCATTCCCGAATAATCCGCACGATTTGACGCCTCATTCGTGTGTCTGTGTCAAAAGCTGCGGGACGAGTTACGCGCCAAACTTTGTCCAGAATAATAATAATAAGAAGAATAATAAGTATGCAAGAGAACACTAATGATGCCTTGCTTTCAGCAAGCACCATTAATAATAACTAGAATGTACATTTCCTGAAGAAAATGTGAAGTGGTGCTTGCAGTGGCAAAACTCGCCACTCGGTTGCTAGGGTGTTGTACATGATTGCATACGAGCCAACAACCATGCCTCTACGATGTTGTGGAGCTGAAATATGGCTTCTAAATGTTGCAATATGGTTGCTAGGTGGCTCTAAATGGTTGCTAGGGTGTGAATACACAGTTACCATGGTGATATTTACAGACTGTTTTCCAACTGAAACTAATGAGCCAACCCCCATCTCTATACAATATTCTGATGCAGAGATGTAGGTCTTGTAAAATGGTTGCTAGGGTACTCTGTTTGGTTGCAATGGAGACGCTTGTCAGCTGTCAATGATGAAATTCCAAAGGCTTCTTGTCAGTATGAATGATATAAACCAACTCCCATCTCTATACGATGTTCTGATGCAGAGATATACATTTTGCTAAACGGTTTCTAGGGTACTCTATTTGGTTGCTAGCGAGTGGCTTGTCAGCTGCCAATCATGAAACTCCAAAGGCTTCTTGTCACTATGAATGATATAAACCAGCTCCCATGCCTCTGCGACATTCAGAATGGAAGATATGCCTCTTTGGATATTGGTTGCTAGGGTACTCTGTTTGGTTGCTAGGGAGTGGCTTGTCAGCTGTCAATGATAAAATTCCAAAGGCTTCTTGTCAGTATGAATTATATAATCCAACTCCCATGCCTCTGTGACATTCAGAATGGAAGATATGCCTCTTTGTATTTTGGTTGCTAGGGTACTCTGTTTGGTTGCTATGGAGTTACTTGGCAGCTGCCAATGATGCAATTCCAAAGGCTTCTTGTCACTATGAATGATATAAACCAACTCCCATGCCTCTGTGACATTCAGAATGGAAGATATCCCTCTTTGGATTTTGGTTGCTAGGGTACTCTGTTTGGTTGCTAGGGAGTGTCTTGGCAGCTGCCAATCATGAAACTCAAAGGCTGCTTGTCAATATGAATGATATAAACCAACTCCCATGCCTCTGTGACATTCAGAATGGAAGATATCCCTCTTTGGATTTTTGTTGCTAAGGTGCTCGACAATTGTTGCTAGGGAGGGGCTTGGAAGTGTTGAGGTGATTCATGATTGGCTGTTTGCTGCCCTGAGTCAAATGAGACCACCCCCATGTTTCTATGACAATTCAGTCCGGAGATATCTCTTTGAACTCTTTCAATGGAAGTCTATGGAACTTGTTGCTAAGGGGCTCTAAATGGTTGCTAGGGCGTGGCTTGATAGCTTCACAATGATCCAGAGAGACTGATTGGTCATCTGAGTAAAATGAGCCCTCCCCCTTGTCTCTATGACACTGTGATCCAGAGCTACGTTCAATACAAAGTCCCTATGCAATTTACCATAGTAGGAAAAGCATGTGTGTTTCACGGGACGTTCCTTCCCCATAGTAAGTCAATGGGGCAACTTTGGGCATCTCCTGCCCCCCAGGGGTGCAACTTTTACCCCATTGTGAGGTATGTTCTTACAGAGCCTATCAGCCTCTTCAAATGTGGCAAATCACACGTTTCTGCGAAATCCTTGCTCAGAGCTACGTGTGGTCAAAGTTCGTCGCAATGTTAAGTCAATGGGACTTTTTTGGCCGCTTTTTCGCCCCTGGGGCGAACACCGTACCCCCGATCACTTATAAAAGTCATAGCACACCATTCCCGAATAATCCGCACGATTTGACGCCTCATTCGTGTGTCTGTGTCAAAAGCTGCGGGACGAGTTACGCGCCAAACTTTGTCCAGAATAATAATAATAAGAAGAATAATAAGTATGCAAGAGAACACTAATGATGCCTTGCTTTCAGCAAGCACCATTAATAATAACTAGAATGTACATTTCCTGAAGAAAATGTGAAGTGGTGCTTGCAGTGGCAAAACTCGCCACTCGGTTGCTAGGGTGTTGTACATGATTGCATACGAGCCAACAACCATGCCTCTACGATGTTGTGGAGCTGAAATATGGCTTCTAAATGTTGCAATATGGTTGCTAGGTGGCTCTAAATGGTTGCTAGGGTGTGAATACACAGTTACCATGGTGATATTTACAGACTGTTTTCCAACTGAAACTAATGAGCCAACCCCCATCTCTATACAATATTCTGATGCAGAGATGTAGGTCTTGTAAAATGGTTGCTAGGGTACTCTGTTTGGTTGCTATGGAGATGCTTGTCAGCTGCTAATGATGAAACTGCAAAGGCTTCTTGTCAGTATGAATGATATAAACCAACTCCCATCTCTATACGATGTTCAGATGTAGAGATATACGTTTTGCTAAACGGTTGCTAGGGTACTCTATTTGGTTGCTAGCAAGTGGCTTGTCAGCTGCCAATCATGAAACTCCAAAGGCTTCTTGTCACTATGAATGATATAAACCAACTCCCATGCCTCTGTGACATTCAGAATGGAAGATATCCCTCTTTGGATTTTGGTTGCTAGGGTACTCTGTTTGGTTGCTAGGGAGTGTCTTGGCAGCTGTCAATCATGAAACTCAAAGGCTGCTTTTCAATATGAATGATATAAACCAACTCCCATGCCTCTGTGACATTCAGAATGGAAGATATCCCTCTTTGGATTTTGGTTGCTAAGGTGCTCGACAATGGTTGCTAGGGAGGGGCTTGGAAGTGTTGAGGTGATTCATGATTGGCTGTTTGCTGCCCCGAGTCAAATGAGACCACCCCCATGTTTCTATGACAATTCAGTCCGGAGATATCTCTTTGAACTCTTTCAATGGAAGTCTATGGAACTTGTTGCTAAGGGGCTCTAAATGGTTGCTAGGGCGTGGCTTGATAGCTTCACAATGATCCTGAGAGACTGATTGGTCGTCTGAGTAAAATGAGCCCTCCCCCTTGTCTCTATGACACTGTGATCCAGAGCTACGTTCAATACAAAGTCCCTATGCAATTTACTATAGTAGGAAAAGCATGTGTGTTTCACGGGATGTTCCTTCCCCATAGTAAGTCAATGGGGCAACTTTGGGCATCTCCTGCCCCCCAGGGGTGCAACTTTTACCCCATTGTGAGGTATGTTCTTACAGAGCCTGTCAGCCTCTTCAAATGTGGCAAATCACATGTTTCTGCGAAATCCTTGCTCAGAGCTATGTGTGGTCAAAGTTCGTCGCAATGTTAAGTCAATGGGACTTTTTTGGCCGCTTTTTCGCCCCTGGGGCGAACACCGTACCCCCGATCGCTTATAAAAGTCATAGCACACCATTCCCGAATAATCCGCACGATTTGACGCCTCATTCGTGTGTCTGTGACAAAAGCTGCGGGACGAGTTACGCGCCAAACTTTTGTCCGGAATAATAAGAAAAACTAGAATGTACATTTCCTGAAGAAAATGTGAAGTGGTGCTTGCAGTGGCAAAACTCGCCACTCGGTTGCTAGGGTGTTGTACATGATTGCATACGAGCCAACAACCATGCCTGTACGATGTTGTGGAGCTGAAATATGGCTTCTATATGTTGCAATATGGTTGCTAGGTGGCTCTAAATGGTTGCTAGGGTGTGAATACACAGTTACCATGGTGATATTTACAGACTGTTTTCCAACTGAAACTAATGAGCCAACCCCCATCTCTATATGATGTTCTGATGCAGAGATGTAGGTCTTGTAAAATGGTTGCTAGGGTACTCTGTTTGGTTGCTAGGGAGTGGCTTGGCAGCTGCCAATCATGAAACTCTAAAGGCTGCTAGTCAGTATGAATGATATAAACCAACTCCCATTCCTCTGTGACATTCAGAATGAAAGATATCCCTCTATGGATTTTGGTTGCTAAGGTGCTCGACAGTGATTGCTGGGGCGGGGCTAGCAAGTGTTGTGGTGTCTCATGAATGGCTGTTTGCTGCCCTGAGTCAAACTTGTCTTAACTCCATCTCTTTATGATGTTCTGATGCAGAGATATAGGTCTTGTAAAATGGTTGCTAGGGTACCCTGTTTGGTTGCTATGGAGTTGCTTGGCAGCTGCCAATGATGAAACTGCAAAGGCTTCTTGTCAGTATGAATGATATAAACCAACTCCCATGCCTCTGTGACATTCAGAATGGAAAATATCCCTCTTTGGATTTTGGTTGCTAAGGTGCTCGACAATGGTTGCTAGGGAGGGGCTAGGAAGTATTGAGGTGATTCATGATTGGCTGTTTGCTGCCCCGAGTCAAATGAGACCACCCCGTGTTTCTATGACAATTCAGTCTTGAGATATCCCTTTGATCTCTTTCAATGGAAGTCTATGGGACTTGTTGCTAAGGTGCTCTAAATGGTTGCTAGGGCGTGGCTTGATAGCTTCACACTGATTTTGAGGGACTGATTGGTCGTCTGAGTAAAATGAGGCCGCCCCCTTGTCTCTATGACAATGTGATCCAGAGCTACGTTCAATACAAAATCCCTATGCAATTTACCATAGTAGGAAAAGCATGTGTGTTTCACGGGACATTCCTTCCCCATAGTAAGTCAATGGGGCAACTTTGGGACGCTCTTGCCCCCCAGGGGTGCAACTTTTACCCCATTGTGAGGTATGTTCGTACAGAGCCTGTCAGCCTCTTCAGATGTGGCAAATCACACGTTTCTGCGAAATCCTCGCTCAGAGCTACGAGTGCTCAAAGTTCGTCGCAATGTTAAGTCAATGGGACTTTTTGGGACGCTTTTTCGCCCCTGGGGCGAACACCGTACAACCGATCGCTTAGAAAAGATATAGCACACCTCTCCTCAATGAGCCGGTCGATTTGACACCTCACTCAGGGGTCTGAGACAAACGGTGCGGGGCGAGTTACGCGCCAAACTTTGTCCAGAATAATAAGAATAATAACTAGAATGTACATTTCCTGAAGAAAATGTGAAGTGGTGCTTGCAGTGGCAAAACTCGGCACGGTTGCTAGGGTTTTACTAGGTGGTTGCTATGGTGTTCTGGGAGGTTTCCAAGGTATTCTGGGTGGTTGCTAGGGCGTTGCTAAGTGGTTGCTAGGGTATTCAGTGTGGTTGCTAGGCAGTTGCTAAGGTGTTTACCATAGTTTACCATGATTTACCACGATTTACTATAGTTTACCATGATTTACTATAGTATGCCATGATTTACCATGTTCAAGTATGATTTACTGATTCAAGCATGATTTACCATAGTTTACCATGATTTACCACGATTTACCATAGTTTACCATAATTTACTATAGTATACCAGGATTTACCATGTTCAAGTATGATTTACTGATTCTAGCATGATTTATCATAGTTTACCATGATTTACCACGATTTACCATAGTTTACCATGATTTATTATAGTATACCATGATTTACCATGTTCAAGTATGATTTACTGATTCAAGCATGATTTACCATAGTTTACCATGATTTACCACGATTTACCATAGTTTACCATGATTTACTATATTATACCATGATTTACCATGTTCAAGTATGATTTACTGATTCTAGCATGATTTACCATAGTTTACCATGATTTACCACGATTTACTATAGTTTACCATGATTTACTATAGTATGCCATGATTTACCATGTTCAAGTATGATTTACTGATTCAAGCATGATTTACCATAGTTTACCATGATTTACCACGATTTACCATAGTTTACCATAATTTACTATAGTATACCAGGATTTACCATGTTCAAGTATGATTTACTGATTCTAGCATGATTTATCATAGTTTACCATGATTTACCACGATTTACCATAGTTTACCATGATTTATTATAGTATACCATGATTTACCATGTTCAAGTATGATTTACTGATTCTAGCATGATTTACCATAGTTTACCATGATTTACTATAGTATGCCATGATTTACCATGTTCAAGTATGATTTACTGATTCAAGCATGATTTACCATAGTTTACCATGATTTACCACGATTTACCATAGTTTACCATAATTTACTATAGTATACCAGGATTTACCATGTTCAAGTATGATTTACTGATTCTAGCATGATTTATCATAGTTTACCATGATTTACCACGATTTACCATAGTTTACCATGATTTATTATAGTATACCATGATTTACCATGTTCAAGTATGATTTACTGATTCAAGCATGATTTACCATAGTTTACCATGATTTACCACGATTTACCATAGTTTACCATGATTTACTATATTATACCATGATTTACCATGTTCAAGTATGATTTACTGATTCTAGCATGATTTACCATAGTTTACCATGATTTACCACGATTTACTATAGTTTACCATGATTTACTATAGTATGCCATGATTTACCATGTTCAAGTATGATTTACTGATTCAAGCATGATTTACCATAGTTTACCATGATTTACCACGATTTACCATAGTTTACCATAATTTACTATAGTATACCAGGATTTACCATGTTCAAGTATGATTTACTGATTCTAGCATGATTTATCATAGTTTACCATGATTTACCACGATTTACCATAGTTTACCATGATTTATTATAGTATACCATGATTTACCATGTTCAAGTATGATTTACTGATTCTAGCATGATTTACCATAGTTTACCATGATTTACCACGATTTACTATAGTTTACCATGATTTACTATAGTATGCCATGATTTACCATGTTCAAGTATGATTTACTGATTCAAGCATGATTTACCATAGTTTACCATGATTTACCACGATTTACCATAGTTTACCATAATTTACTATAGTATAACAGGATTTATTATAGTATACCACAATTTACCATGTTCAAGTATGATTTACTGATTCTAGCATGATTTATCATAGTTTACCGTGATTTACCACGATTTACCATAGTTTACCATGATTTATTATAGTATACCACAATTTACCATGTTCTAGTATAATTTACTAATTCTAGCATGATTTATCATAGTTACCATGATTTACCATGATTTACCATAGTTTACCATGATTTACTATAGTATACCATGATTTACCATGTTCAAGTATGATTTACTGATTCTAGCATGATTTACCATAGTTTACCATGATTTACAATGATTTACCACTAATTACCATAGTTTACCATGATTTACTATAGTATACCATGATTTACCATGTGCAAGTATGATTTACTGATTCAGGCATGATTTACCATAGTTTACCACAATTTACCACGATTTACTATAGTTTACCATGATTTACTATAGTATACCACGATTTACCATGTTCAATTATAATTTACTGATTCTAGCATGATTTACCATGATTTACCATAGTTTACCATGATTTACTATAGTATACCATGATTTACCATGTTCAAGTATGATTTACTATGATTCTAGCATGATTTATCATAGTTTACCATGATTTACCATAGTTTACCATGATTTACCATAGTTCACCACGATTTACCATAGTTTACCATGATTTACCATGTTCAAGTATGATTTACTGATTCTAGCATGATTTACCATAGTTTACCATGATTTACCATAGTTTACCATTATTTACCACGATTTACCATAGTTTACCATGATTTACTATAGTATACCATGATTTACCATGTTCAAATATGATTTACTGATTCTAGCATGATTTACCATAGTTTACCATGATTTACCACGATTTACCATACTTTACCATGATTTACTATAGTATACCATGATTTACCATGTTCAAGTATGATTTACTGATTCTAGCATGATTTACCATAGTTTACCATGATTTACCACGATTTACCATACTTTACCATGATTTACTATAGTATACCATGATTTACCATGTTCCAGTATGATTTACTGATTCTAGCATGATTTATCATAGTTTACCATGATTTACCATAGTTTACCATGATTTACTATAGTATACCATGATTTACCACGATTTACCATAGTTTACTATGATTTACTATAGTATACCATGATTTGCCATGTTTTAGTATGATTTACTATGATTCTAGGATCATTTGCCATAGTTTACCATGATTTACTATAGTATACTATGATTTACCATGTTGAAGTATGATTTACTGATTCTAGCATAATTTACCATAGTTTACCATGATTTACTATAGTTTACCATGATTTACCACGATTTAGCATAGTTTACCATGATTTACTATAGTATACCATGATTTACCATGTTCAAGTCTGATTTACTGATTTTAGCATGATTTACCATAGTTTACCATGATTTACTATAGTATACCATGATTTACCATGTTCAAGTATGATTTACTATGATTCTAGCATGATTTACCATAGTTTACCATGATTTACCACGATTTACTATAGTTTACCATGATTTACTATAGTATACCATGATTTACCATGTTCAAGTATGATTTACTGATTCTAGCATGATTTACCATAGTTTACCATGATTTACCATAGTTTACCACGATTTACCACGATTTACCATAGTTTACCATGATTTACTATAGTATACCATGATTTACTATAGTATACCATGATACACCATGTTCAATTATGATTTACTGATTCTAGCATGATTAGATTAGATTAGATTAGATTAGATTCAACTTTATTGTCATTACACAAGTACAGGTACAAGGCAACGAAATGCAGTTTAGGTCTAACCAGAAGTGCAATAGCAGCAAGTGCAGGATATACAGTGGTTCCATAAGTGCAGAACATGGGTATGTACTGAATAAATATAGAGTTGAATACTATTATAAACAAAAATTTACAGATAGATTGTCCTATGAATATAATATACAGATAACTATTACTGTGAACAGAGTTTACAGCTAGATATGTACTGAATATAATAATATACAGATGGCTATTACTATAAACAGAATGTTTACAGATAGATATGTACTATGAATATATATACAGATGGCTGTTACTATAACAGAATGTGAGCATAATATACAGATGGCTATTACTATAAACAGAATTTAACAAATAGATATATGTATAAGTTAGGCTAATGAGCAGTATAACAATGGATTTAAAGTAGTGCAAATAAAGTTTGGACAGAAGCTATCCGAGTGAAAGTGCAGTGGAAAGTAATTGCATATTACAGTTAAGGTACGATATTGCAATGTATATATAAACAGTCGGTACTGTAAATAAACAGTCGGCAGTGCAAATTGAGCATATTCCAGTCAAGGTAGTAGTGCAAGATGCATATGTAAACAGTTGTTACTGTAATAACAGTCAGCAGTGCAAATGAACATTATAGTATTGCAAATAACAAAATGGAGGCAGGTGTGAGGAGGGAGAGGAGAGTCAATCAGTATATGAGGGGAGTGGGATCAATGAGGGTTAGAGTTTAATAAAGAGACAGCTCTGGGGAAAAAACTGTTCTTTAGTCTGCTGGTCCTGGTCCGGAGGCACCTGAAACGCCTGCCGGAGGGCAGGAGAGAAAACAGTCTGTGGGCTGGGTGAGAGGAGTCCTTAAGGATGCTGCGAGCTCGATGCAGACAGCGTTTCCTCTGGATGTGCTCGATGGCAGGTAGTGGAGTCCCAGTGATGCGCTGGGCGGTTTTCACCACCCGCTGCAGTGCCTTGCGCTCTGCAACAGAACAGCTCCCATACCACACTGTAGCACAGTTGGTCAGGATGCTTTCTATTGCGCAGCGATAGAAGTTCACCAGGATAGTGGAGGAAAGCTAATTCTTCCTCAGTGTCCTCAGGAAGAAAAGGCGCTGGTGAGCCTTCTTGACCAGGCTGGAGGTGTTGGTTGTCCAGGTCATGTCCGCCGAGATGTGGATCCCCAGGAACTTGAAACTGGAGACACGCTCAACAGCCATTCCATTGATGTGGATGGTGTCGTGTGTGCCTCTTGACACTTTCCTGAAGTCCACGATGAGCTCCTTCGTTTTGGTGGTGTTGAGGAGCTGGTTATTTTCGGTGCACCATGTGGCCAGGTGCTTGATCTCCTCCCTATAGGCAGTCTCATCGTTGTTGCTGATGAGACCAATCACCGTAGTGTCGTCCGCAAACTTGACGATGGAATTAGATCCGTACACAGGCTTGCAGTCGGAGGTGAAGAGGGAGTAGAGGAACGGGCTTAGCACACAGCCCTGTGGTACACCAGTGTTGAGTGTGATGGATGTGGAGCAGTTGGAGCCTGATCGAACATTCTGGGGTCTGTTGGTCAAGAAGTCCAAAATCCAGTTGCACATGGAGGTGTTGAAGCCCAGGTCTCCAAGTTTGGCTATTAACTTAGTTGGGATGACAGTGTTGAATGCTGAGCTGAAGTCAACAAACAGCATGCGTGCATAAGTGTTCTTATTGTCCAGATGTGTGAGCACAGAGTGCAGTGCCATGGAGACTGCATCCTCTGTGCTCCTATTGCTACGGTAGGCAAACTGGTGTGAGTCCAATGTGGATGGTAGAGAGTCTTTTAGGTGTGCCAGGACCAGCCGCTCAAAGCACTTCATTACGATGGGTGTGAGTGCTACAGGGCGGTAGTCATTAAGGCACTTCGGGCTGGAGTGTTTTGGCACTGGCACAATGGAAGTGCATTTAAAGCATGTTGGTACAGCTGCTTGGGCAAGAGACAGGTTGAAAATGTCTGTAAATACCCCAGCGAGCTGCTCCGCACATGCCCTGAGTACGCGTCCAGGGATGTTGTCTGGTCCAGCAGCCTTGTGCGCGCTGATCCTGCTCAGTGCATTGCAGACATCTGTGGAGGAGAGTGTGATCGGTGGGTGGTCAGCTGAGGATTTGAGCTTGGTGGCAGTTTCTCTGTTGTCTCTTTCAAAGCGAGCATAAAAGTCATTTAGCTCGTTCAGGAAGTTGACATCAGTGGCTGCGGGGGTGGAGTGAGAGGGTTTGTAGTCACTGATGGCCTGAATGCCCTGCCACATGCGCCGAGGGTCAGCGTTGGAAAAGTGTCCCTCTATCTTAAGCTTGTAGCAGTGCTTGGCCTCTTTGATGCCCCTTTTCAGATTTGCTCTGGATGTGCTATAGGCTTGTGCATCTCCTGATCTGAAGGCAGTATTGCGTGTCTTCAATAGGAGTCGCACTTCCCTGTTCATCCATGGCTTCTGATTTGGGTATGTGGTGATCTGCTTCTGGGTTGTAACACTGTCAATGGTGGTATTAATATAATCCAGTACAGAGGAGGTGTAGCAGTCAATGTCCGTGTGAGAGCCACTGGTGGCTTGAGAAGCAAACATACTCCAGTCTGTGTGTAGAAACCTTTCCTGGAGTGAGAAATCTGCCCCCGCAGGCCACACCTTGATGGTCTTCACTGATGGCTTCACGCGATTGATCAGAGGTGCATATTTGGGGGTGAGGAACAAAGAAAGGTGATCTGACTGTCCCAAGTGGGGGAGGGGTGTCGCGACGTAAGCTTCAGCCATGTTTGTGTAAACATGGTCTAAGGTTTTGTTTCCTCTGGTGTGACAGGAAACATACTGGTGAAATTTCGGTAGCACTGACTTTAAGTTTGAATGATTAAAATCACCCGCAACAATAAACGCAGCTTCCGGGTGAACGGTCTGTTGTTTACTGATGGCTGCGTGAAGTTCTTTCATAGCAAACTTGGCATCAGCATCCGGGGGAATATAGGCTGCAGTTATAATAGTGGAAGTGAACTCCCGCGGTAGATAAAACGGTCTACATTTAACCATGAGAAACTCAAGGTTAGCTGAACAATGTCTCCCAACAATAGCAGAGTTTGTGCACCAAGCTTTGTTAATGTAAATGCACAATCCACCACCTCTGGTCTTACCGGAGCCATCTAATGTTCTATCCGCCCGGAATGTATGGCGTCCCGCTAGCTCAATAGCGTTGTCCGGTATTCCGCTGTTTAACCATGTTTCCGTGAAAATTAGAACATTACAGTTCAAAAGTCTCTTGCTGTATGTGATGTTGAGTCGAATCTCCTCCATTTTGTTCAACAGCGACCGTACATTGGCAAGGAAAATGCTGGGTAAAGAGAGCCGGTGTGGTGTTAGCTTTAGCTTAGCTCTTAGTCCTCCGCGCTTCCCCCGCCTTTGTTTACGATCTCGCCGGCGCCTGCGAACACTTCCGCCCGGCCGGGCAGAGTGCATAGCCTCGGGTGATCTGGCGATCTCAGGAAGGAGTCGAAGGTTGTCCATAAAACTGTCGGAAATTCGCAAACCAATATCCAAAAGCTCACCTTGGGTGTACGATGTTAAGGCACAACTGTTCTGGACGAACAGACCCGAAATGAGCAAGAAAAATACTGCTAAATTACAGAATCTGGAGAGACCGCGAGCCTCGCGATGTACTCGCGCCGCCATCTTAATCATGAAAGATGATTAATCTTTGATTTATCATAGTTTACCATGATTTACCATAGTTTACCACGATTTACCACGATTTACCATAGTTTACCATGATTTACTATAGTATACCATGATTTACTATAGTATACCATGATATACCATGTTCAATTATGATTTACTGATTCTAGCATGATTTATCATAGTTTACCATGATTTACCATAGTTTACCATGATTTACCATAGTTTACCATGATTTACTATACTGCCCTACAAAGGCAAAAGACCTTAACTCACCAGAGTGTGAAACTGAGAAAAATGACTTTAAAGTTTTTTTGTTGTCCAGCCAATTGTATGATAGGTAGGACACTGAAAATTTGCCAAGTAGTTGTCATAATGAATATATTTATCTACATTAAAAAAAAAGAGCTCAAACTTGACCTTTGACCCTTATTCGGAAGTTACTGCATTCTGCCTTTGCATTATCTGCAAAACAATAATGGCTCATACAAAGGCAAAGTACCTTAACTTCTAATTTATTGACCATTTTGACTTTTATCACTCTATAAAAACATTTCTATGATAACAATGATAGTCTTAAAACAACATTTAGTGAGTTCTGTTTAGAAGGCTTAATATTACATCAATAGAATATTACAAAATAAAAAATAATGAGAAGGCTACCTGTACTGGATCGTTTTAAAACTTTATCGGTGTTCTTAATTTAAGTAAAATAACACTTTAAGAAGTTAAAGTAACCTTTCACAAATATTTCTTACATTTGAAAGATTTTAATTTGACACACACACACACACACAGAGGCCTCTGTTCTCTGACGTGCTCTCTGTTTACCGCTGCGGATTGAGGAACGCGCTGATTAGCCGGTTTCATATGTTGTGTGTGCAAAGATAAGCGCCAGTAAATTTAAAGTATATGCTTACCGGCCCAAAAAAACAGGATTTTAACTGTTTAACCGGACGTCTGCCTAGTAATAGCCTACGCACAGCGACACTTAAAATGTCAACCTCCGGACAACTTGCACTTTGATAGATTAGGTTAGCCAGCCGGCACATGATGGATTAAAACACATGATGGATTGTCTTCTCAGTGGATGTCGTTTTCCATGGATTTTGAGTTTGACCATGTTAAAAAAAAGGTAAGCTGCAATCTAAGTTATATCTGCTGGGTTCGTTTGTTTGCGTGGTAATGTTTTCTCCTCCCCTTAAGTTACTTCGTGAGGCGTCCCCAACCCACTTGCGTTGTTTTCTGTCAGTGAGTGCATGGACTGTCAGATTGGCTGGATATATCCAAGCTTTGATTTATGGTGTCTTACAGCTGACACACCATCTATTAACATTAGGCTATTTTTGGATCAGGAATAGTTGTGTTTTGTGTGTCAAGTAGCCTATCTTAGCCCAAGTTTGCATCGCTAGCTAGCTAACTAGGCTACCAGTATCCTAGCTGAATTTCACAAAATCTGAAGTAAATTGCATATCTAAAAAAAAAAAATTCTTCATGTAAGTTATCCATATCATCCTTACCTTGATCTTGGTGTTTGCGTTTCAAAACCATCTCCACTATCATTTCCCCGCGAGGATAGGCCATTATTAATGTTAGATAAAGTTAAAAACAACCACTGCAACAATTTTATTTTCACTTTATTTATTTAATGGTTGTGGCAAAAGTGCTTCAATTACATATAGGCATTAACGTTACACCGTAACTTCAGCGCGGCAAAATTTTAACGTTGGTAAAACAAAGGCAGAGTGCCTTAACTCCAACTGTAACTTGATTCCAGCATTCTAGAGTGCAGCGGAACAAAGCTAAAAGACCGTAACTGATGTTAAGGGCTTCTGCCTTTGCTTTACCTCTGCTTTTGGAAGTTATGACAAAAACAACATCTTATTTTTAGCAGAAAAGAACAAAATTGACTCAAGATATTTTTCCACATGATAAAACTGATGTCCATTGTTCCAAAAATGGCAATAACTCATTTTGACCAAAATTGAAGTTAAGGTCTTTTGCCTTTGCACGGCAGTATAGTATACCATGATTTACCATGTTCAAGTATGATTTACTATGATTCTAGCATGATTTACCATAGTTTACCATGATTTACCACGATTTACCATAGTGTACTATGATTTACTATAGTATACCATGATTTACCATGTTTTAGTATGATTTACTATGATTCAAGGTTGATTTACCATAGTTTACCATGATTTAGTCAAAAGAGCCAAGTCCCATCTCTATACTATGTTTTGATGCAGAGATATACGTTTTGCTAAACGGTTGCTAGGATACTCTCTTTGGTTGCTATGGAGTTACTTGGCAGCTGCCAATGATGAAATTCCAAAGGCTTCTTGTCAGTATGAATGATATAAACCAACTCCCATGCCTCTGTGACATTCAGAATGGAAGATATCCCTCTTTGGATTTTGGTTGCTAAGGTGCTCGACAATGGTTGCTAGGGAGGGGCTTGGAAGTGTTGAGGTGATTCATGATTGGCTGTTTACTGCCCCGAGTCAAATGAGACCACCCCCATGTTTCTATGACAATTCAGTCTGGAGATATCTCTTTGAACTCTTTCAATGGAAGTCTATGGAACTTGTTGCTAAGGGGCTCTAAATGGTTGCTAGGGCGTGGCTTGATAGCTTCACAATGATCCTGAGAGACTGATTGGTCGTCTGAGTAAAATGAGCCCTCCCCCTTGTCTCTATGACACTGTGATCCAGAGCTACGTTCAATACAAAGTCCCTATGCAATTTACCATAGTAGGAAAAGCATGTGTGTTTCACGGGACGTTCCTTCCCCATAGTAAGTCAATGGGGCAACTTTGGGCATCTCCTGCCCCCCAGGGGTGCAACTTTTACCCCATTGTGAGGTATGTTCTTACAGAGCCTGTCAGCCTCTTCAAATGTGGCAAATCACACATTTCTGCGAAATCCTCGCTCAGAGCTACGTGTGGTCAAAGTTCGTCGCAATGTTAAGTCAATGGGACTTTTTTGGCCGCTTTTTCGCCCCTGGGGCGAACACCGCACCCCCGATCGCTTATAAAAGTCATAGCACACCTCTCCTTAATGAGCCGGTCGATTTGACACCTCATTCATGGGTCTGAGACCAACGGTGCGGGGCGAGTTACGCGCCAAACTTTGTCCAGAATAATAATAATAATAAGAATAATAAGTATGAGCAATAACAATAGTGATGCCTTGCTTTCAGCAAGCACCACTAATAATAAGGTTAAATAGGATTTCAGTAAGTTGGCTTTCTCAAGCCAACTTAATAATAAGTATGCAAGAGAACACTAATGATGCCTTGCTTTCAGCAAGCACCATTAATAATAAGAAGAATAATAAGTATGAGCAATAACAATAGTGATGCCTTGCTTTCAGCAAGCACCACTAATAACTAGATGCGAAAGTTCGTTGAGACAAACTTTAAGTTGGCTTGAGAAAGTTTGGAGCAGAAAGTTTTTTGCTAGGCGGTTGCTAAGATGTTATGGGTGGTTGCTTTGGTGTTGCTAGGGTATTTTGGGCGGTTGCTAGGGTGTTCTGGGTGGTTGCTAGGTGGTTGCTAGGGTGTCCTGGGTGGTTGCTAGGGTCTTTTGGGTGGTTGCTAGGCGGTTGCTAGGATATTTTCGGTGGTTGCTAGGGTCTTTTGGGTGGTTGCTAGGGTATTTTGGGTGGTTGCTAGGGTATTTTTGGTGGTTGCTAGGGTCTTTTGGGTGGTTGCTAGGCGGTTGCTAGGGTGTTTTGGGTGGTTGCTAGGATATTTTGGGTGGTTGCTAGGGTCTTTTGGGTGGTTGCTAGGGTCTTTTGGGTGGTTGCTAGGGTGTTTTGGGTGGTTGCTAGGGTATTTTGGGTGGTTGCTAGGGTGTTCTGAGTGGTTGCTAGGCGGTTGCTAGGGTGTTCTGGGTGGTTGCTAGGGTCTTTTGGGTGGTTGCTAGGCGGTTGCTACGGTGTTTTGGGTGGTTGCTAGGATATTTTGGGTGGTTGCTAGGCGGTTGCTAGGGTGTTTTGGGTGGTTGCTAGGATATTTTGGGTGGTTGCTAGGGTCTTTTGGGTGGTTGCTAGGGTGTTCTGGGTGGTTGCTATGGTATTCAGGGCAGTTGATATGGTGTTACTAGGTGGTTGGTAGTTGTCACAGATGGTTACTATGGAGTTTTTATAGAGTTCTTAGCATGATCTTGGCATGATTTAACACTTAACTAATTGCTATTAGCATGTAGCTATTCACTGCTAGCATGTGTAGCATGTTGGAAGTGCTGTTTGCTAGCATGAGTCAAAAGAGCCAAAACTCATCTCTATACGATGTTCTGATACAGAGATATAGGTCTTGCAAAACAGTTGCTAGGGTACTCAAGTTTGGTTGCTATGGAGTTGCTTGGGAGCTGGAAGCATTAAACTTAAGAAGTTTAAAGTGGTTTGAAGTTTAAAGTAGTTTAAAGTAGTTTAAAGTTTATGATAGATATATAAATAAGTTAGATAGATACACACACACACACACACACACACACACACACACACACACACACACACACACACTCACTCAGACTACCTCGCTCACACACTCACTCAGACACACACACACACACACTCACTCAGACACACACACACACACACACACACACTCAGAGTTTATGAGTTTAGAGTTTATAAGTGTACGAGTTTTTGAGTTTAGAGTTTATAAGTTTAAATGAGTTTAGAGTTCAGAGTTTATTAATTTGTTTAAGAGTTTAAGAGTTCATAAGTCTATGAAATCATGAGTTTATTAGTTAATTAGTTATTAAATTTAAGTTAATTAGTTTATAAGTGTATGAGATTAGAGTTTATTAGTTTAAATGAGTTTCATTGGCTAATATATATAGAACGGCAGTTTGGTTTAGTCTTCAAGGTGTTTAGATTTGAATTTTTGTCGGTTGGTGAGTTTGAATCTGGATTTGAATTTTTTAGAACTCCCCAATGTAAGTCAATGGGAGTTTTTCCGAGTTTTGATCGTCATTTGTAGGAAAACCGTAAGTCCGATCAGTCTGAAAAGATAGAGCACACCGAGTCAGATCTGTTTGAGTGTCTGAGCCGATTTTAGAGTATGTAGAGTTAAAGCTCTAGGAGGAGTTTGAGTCAGATTTTTTAGTAAGAAGAATAATAATAATAACTAGATGCGAAAGTTCGTCGAGACAAACTTTAAGTTGGCTTGAGAAAGTTTGGACCGGAAAGTTTTTTGCTAGGCGGTTGTTAGGATGTTATGGGTGGTCGCTATGGTGTTGCTAGGTGGTTGCTAAGGTATTCTGGGTGGTTGCTAGGCGGTTGCTAGGGTGTTTTGGGTGGTTGCTAGGCGGTTGCTAGGGTCTTTTGTGTGGTTGCTAGGCGGTTGCTAGGTGGTTGCTAGGGTGTTCTGGGTGGTTGCTAGGATATTTTTGGTGGTTGCTAGGGTCTTTTGGGTGGTTGCTAGGCGGTTGCTAGGGTCTTTTGGGTGGTTGCTAGGGTCTTTTGGGTGGTTGCTAGGCGGTTGCTAGGGTGTTTTGGGTGGTTGCTAGGGTCTTTTGGGTGGTTGCTAGGCGGTTGCTAGGGTATTTTGGGTGGTTACTAGGGTGTTCTGGGTGGTTGCTAGGCAGTTGCTAGGGTGTTATGGGTGGTTGCTAGGGTGTTTTGGGTGGTTGCTAAGATATTTTGGGTGGTTGCTAAGGTCTTTTGGGTGGTTGCTAGGCGGTTGCTAGGGTATTTTGGGTGGTTGCTAGGGTGTTCTGGGTGGTTGCTAGGGTGGTCTGGGTGGTTCCTAGGCGGTTGCTAGGGTATTTTGGGTGGTTGCTAGAGTGTTCTGGGTGGTTGTTAGGCAGTTGCTATGGTGTTCTGAGTGGTTGCTATGGTGTTGCTAGGGTGTCCTAAGGTATTTTGGGTGGTTGCTAGGGTGTTCTGGGTGGTTGTTAGGCAGTTGCTACGGTGTTCTGAGTGGTTGCTATGGTGTTGCTAGGGTGTTCTAAGGTATTTTGGGTGGTTGCTAGGGTGTTCTGGGTGGTTGTTAGGCAGTTGCTAGGGTGTTCTGAGTGGTTGCTATGGTGTTGCTAGGGTGTCCTAAGGTATTTTGGGTGGTTGCTAGGGTGTTCTGAGTGGTTGCTATGGTGTTCTAAGGTATTTTGGGTGGTTGCTAGGGTGTTCTGGGTGGTTGCTATGGTGTTCCTAGGGTGTTCTAAGGTATTTTGGGTGGTTGCTAGGGTGTTCTGGGTGGTTGTTAGGCAGTTGCTAGGGTGTTCTGAGTGGTTGCTATGGTGTTGCTAGGTTGTTCTAAGGTATTTTGGGTGGTTGCTAGGGTGTTCTGAGTGGTTGCTATGGTGTTGCTAGGGTGTTCTAAGGTATTTTGGGTGGTTGCTAGGGTGTTCTGGGTGGTTGCTAGGCGGTTGCTAGGGTGTTCTGGGTGGTTGCTATGGTATTCAGGGCGGTTGATATGGTGTTACTAGGTGGTTGGTAGTTGTCACAGATGGTTACTATGGAGTTTTTATAGAGTTCTTAGCATGATCTTGGCATGATTTAACACTTAACTAATTGCTATTAGCATGAAGCTATTCACTGCTAGCATGTGTAGCATGTTGGAAGTGCTGTTTGCTAGCATGAGTCAAAAGAGCCAAAACTCATCTCTATATGATGTTCTGATACAGAGATATAGGTCTTGCAAAACAGTTGCTAGGGTACTCAAGTTTGGTTGCTATGGAGTTGCTTGGGAGCTGGAAGCATTAAACTTAAGAAGTTTAAAGTGGTTTGAAGTTTAAAGTAGTTTAAAGTAGTTTGAAGTTTATGATAGATATATAAATAAGTTAGATAGATACACACAAACACACACACACACACACTCACTCAGACACACACACACACACTCAGAGTTTATGAGTTTAGAGTTTATAAGTGTACAAGTTTTTGAGTTTAGAGTTTATAAGTTTAAATGAGTTTAGAGTTCAGAGTTTATTAATTTATGAGTTTAAGAGTTCATAAGTCTATGAATTCATGAGTTTATTAGTTAATTAGTTATTAAATTTAAGTTAATTAGTTTATAAGTGTATGAGATTAGAGTTTATTAGTTTAAATGAGTTTCATTGGCTAATATATATAGAACGGCAGTTTGGTTTAGTCTTCAAGGTGTTTAGATTTGAATTTTTGTCGGTTTGAATTTTTTAGAACTCCCCAATGTAAGTCAATGGGAGTTTTTGAATGAGTTTTTTTGAGTTTTGATCGTCATTTTTAGGAAAACCGTAAGTCCGATCAGTCTGAAAAGATAGAGCATACCGAGTCAGATCAGTTTGAGTGTCTGAGCCGAGTTTGGAGTATATAGAGTTAAAGCTCTAAGAGGAGTTTGAGTTGTAAATTTTTAGGGTCAGAATAATAATAATAACTAGATGCGAAAGTTCGTCGAGACAAACTTTAAGTTGGCTTGAGAAAGTTTGGAGGAGAACGTTTTTTTGCTGGGCGGTTGCTAGGATGTTTTGGGTGGTTGCTAGGCGGTTGCTAGGGTCTTTTGGGTGGTTGCTAGGGTGGTTGCTAGGTGGTTGCTAGGGTGTTATGGGTGGTTGCTAGGCTGTTCTGGTTGGTTGCTAGGCGGTTGCTAGGGTGTTATGGGTGGTTGCTATGGTGTTGCTAGGCGGTTGCTAAGGTATTCAGGGCGGTTGATATGGTGTTACTAGGTGGTTGGTAGTTGTCACAGATGGTTACTATGGAGTTTTTATAGAGTTCTTAGCATGATCTTGGCATGATTTAACACTTAACTAATCACTATTAGCATGTAGCTATTCACTGCTAGCATGTGTAGCATGTTGGAAGTGCTGTTTGCTAGCATGAGTCAAAAGAGCCAAACCTCATCTCTATACGATGTTCTGATACAGAGATATAGGTCTTACAAAACGGTTGCTAGGGTACTCGAGTTTGGTTGCTATGGAGTTGCTTGGGAGCTGGAAGATTTAAACTTAAGAAGTTTATAGTGGTTTGAAGTTTACAGTAGTTTACAGTAGTTTGAAGTTTGACAGATAGATAAATAAGTTAGATAGACACACACACACACACACACACACACACACTAACTCGCTCACACACTCACTCATAAACTCAGTGTGTGTGTCTGAGTTTAGAGTTTATAAGTGTATAAATTGATGAGTTTATAAGTGTATGAGTTCTTGAGTTTTGAGTTTATAAGTTTAAATCAGTTTAGAGTTTATAAGTTTAAATGAGATTAAGAGTTCAGAGTTTATTAATTTAAGAGCTTAAGAGTTCATAAGTTTATGAATTCATTAGTTTATAAGTTAATTAGTTTATAAGTGTTTATAGTTTAGAGTTTATTAGTTTAAATGAGTCTCAATGGCTCATATAGTATATAGAACGGCAGTTTGGTTTAGTCTTCAAGGTGTTTAGATTTAAATTTTTGTCGGTTTGAATTTTTTAGAACTCCCCAATGTAAGTCAATGGAGTTTTTGAATGAGTTTTTTCGAGTTTTGATCGTCATTTTTAGGAAAACCGTAAGTCCAATCAGTCTGAAAAGATAAAGCAACTCGAGTCAGATCAGTTTGAGTGTCTGAGCCGAGTTTGGAGTATGTAGCGTTAAAGCTCTAGGAGGAGTTAGTCTCAGATTTTTTTCCGCTCAGAAGAATAATAATAATAATAATAATAATAAGTTTAAATAGGATTTCAATATGTTGGCTCTCTCAAGCCAACTTAACTAGATGCGAAAGTTCGTCGAGACAAACTTTAAGTTGGCTTGAGAAAGTTTGGACCGGAAAGTTTTGTGCTAGGCGGTTGTTAGGATGTTATGGGTGGTCGCTATGGTGTTGCTAGGCGGTTGCTAAGGTATTCTGGGTGGTTGCTAGGCGGTTGCTAGGGTATTTTGGGTGGTTGCTAGGGTGTTTTGGGTGGTTGCTAGGGTCTTTTGTGTGGTTGCTAGGTGGTTGCTAGGGTGTTCTGGGTGGTTGCTAGGATATTTTTGGTGGTTGCTAGGGTCTTTTGGGTGGTTGCTAGGCGGTTGCTAGGGTCTTTTGGGTGGCTGCTAGGTGGTTGCTAGGGTGTTTTGGGTGGTTGCTAGGGTCTTTTGGGTGGTTACTAGGCGGTTGCTATGGTATTTTGGGTGGTTGCTAGGGTGTTCTGGGTGGTTGCTAGGCAGTTGCTAGGGTGTTTTTGGTGGTTGCTATGGTGTTGCTAGGTGGTTGCTAAGGTATTTTGGGTGGTTGCTAGGCGGTTGCTAGGGTGTTTTAGGTGGTTGCTAGGATATTTTGGGTGGTTGCTAGGATATTTTGGGTGGTTGCTAGGCGGTTGCTAGGGTCTTTTGGGTGGTTGCTAGGGTCTTTTGGGTGGTTGCTAGGCGGTTGCTAGGGTCTTTTGGGTGGTTGCTAGGGTCTTTTGGGTGGTTGTTAGGGTGTTCTGGGTGGTTGCTAGGCGGTTGCTAGGGTGTTCTGGTGGTTGCTAGGCTGTTTTTTGTGGTTGCTAGGATATTCTGGGTGGTTGCTAGGATATTTCTGGTGGTTGCTAGGATATTTTGGGTGGTTGCTAGGGTCTTTTGGGTGGTTGCTAGGGTCTTTTGGGTGGTTGCTAGGCGGTTGCTAGGGTTTCTGGGTGGTTGCTAGGGTATTTTGGGTGGTTGCTAGGGTGTTCTGGGTGGTTGCTAGGCGGTTGCTAGGGTGTTCTGGGGGGTTGCTATGGTATTCAGGGCAGTTGATATGGTGTTACTAGGTGGTTGGTAGTTGTCACAGATGGTTACTATGGAGTTTTTATAGAGTTCTTAGCATGATCTTGGCATGATTTAACACTTAAATAATTGCTATTAGCATGTAGCTATTCACTGCTAGCATGTGTAGCATGTAGGAAGTGCTGTTTGCTAGCATGAGTCAAAAGAGCCAAACCTCATCTCTGTACGATGTTCTGACACAGAGATATAGGTCTTGCAAACCGGTTGCTAGGGTACTCAAGTTTGGTTGCTATGGAGTTGCTTGGGAGCTGGGAGCTTTAAACTTAAGAAGTTTAAATTGGTTTAAAGTTTAAAGTAGTTTGAAGTTTATGACAGAGATAGATAGATAAATAAGTTATATAGATACACACACACACACACACACACACACACACACTCACTCACTCAGACTACCTCGCTCACACACTCACTCAGACACACACACACACACACACACACACTCTCAGAGTTTATGAGTTTAGACTTTATAAGTGTATAAATTGATGACTTTATAAGTGTATGAGTTTTTGAGTTTAGAGTTTATAAGTTTAAATGAGTTTAAGAGTTCATAAGTCTATGAATTCATGAGTTTATTAGTTAATTAGTTATTAAATTTAAGTTAATTAGTTTATAAGTGTATGAGATTAGAGTTTATTAGTTTAAATTAGTTTCATTGGCTAATATATATAGAACGGCAGTTTGGTTTAGTCTTCAAGGTGTTTAGATTTGAATTTTTGTCAGTTGGTGAGTTTGAATCTGGATTTGAATTTTTTAGAACTCCCCAATGTAAGTCAATGGGAGTTTTTCCGAGTTTTGATCGTCATTTTTAGGAAAACCGTAAGTCCGATCAGTCTGAAAAGATAGAGCACACCGAGTCAGATCTGTTTGAGTGTCTGAGCCGATTTTGGAGTATGTAGAGTTAAAGCTCTAGGAGGAGTTTGAGTCAGATTTTTTAGTAAGAATAATAATAATAATAACTAGATGCGAAAGTTCGTCGAGACAAACTTTAAGTTGGCTTGAGAAAGTTTGGAGCAGAATCTTTTTTGCTAGGTGGTTGCTAGGATGTTATGGGTGGTTGCTATGGTGTTGCTAGGGTATTTTGGGCGGTTGCTAGGGTGTTCTGGGTGGTTGCTAGGGTGTTATGAGTGGTTACTAGGATGTTTTGGGTGGTTGCTAGGGTATTTTGGGTGGTTACTATGGTGTTCTGGGTGGTTGCTAGGCGGTTGCTAGGGTATTTTAGGTGGTTGCTAGGGTGTTCTGGGTGGTTGCTAGGCGGTTGCTAGGATATTTTGGGTGGTTGCTAGGGTCTTTTGGGCGGTTGCTAGGGTGTTCTGGGTGGTTGCTAGGCGGTTGCTAGGATATTTTGGGTGGTTGCTAGGCTGTTTTGGGTGGTTGCTAGGGTATTCTGGGTGGTTGCTAGGCGGTTGCTAGGATATTTTGGGTGGTTGCTAGGGTCTGTTGGGTGGTTGCTAGGCGGTTGCTAGGGTATTTTGGGTGGTTGCTATGGTCTTTTGGGTGGTTGCTAGGCAGTTGCTAGGGTATTTTCGGTGGTTGCTAGGGTCTTTTAGGTGGTTGCTAGGCAGTTGCTAGGGTATTTTGGGTGGTTGCTAGGGTGTTCTGGGTGGTTGCTAGGCAGTTGCTAGGGTGTTCTGGGTGGTTGCTATGGTGTTGCTAGGGTGTTTTGGGTGGTTGCTAGGCGGTTGCTAGGGTGTTTTGGGTGGTTGCTTGGCGGTTGCTAGGGTGTTTTGGGTGGTTGCTAGGCGGTTGCTAGGGTCTTTTGGGTGGTTGCTAGGGTCTTTTGGGTGGTTGCTAGGGTGTTCTGGGTGGTTGCTAGGCGGTTGCTAGGGTCTTTTGGGTGGTTGCTAGGCGGTTGCTAGGGTGTTCTGGGTGGTTGCTAGGCTGTTTTGGGTGGTTGCTAGGATATTCTGGGTGGTTGCTAGGCGGTTGCTAGGATATTTCTGGTGGTTGCTAGGGTCTTTTGGGTGGTTGCTAGGCGGTTGATAGGATATTTCTGGTGGTTGCTAGGGTCTTTTGGGTGGTTGCTAGGCGGTTGATAGGATATTTCTGGTGGTTGCTAGGGTCTTTTGGGTGGTTGCTAGGCGTTTGCTAGGGTGTTTTGGGTGGTTGCTAGGGTCTTTTGGGTGGTTGCTAGGCAGTTGCTAGGGTATTTTCGGTGGTTGCTAGGGTCTTTTAGGTGGTTGCTAGGCAGTTGCTAGGGTATTTTGGGTGGTTGCTAGGGTGTTCTGGGTGGTTGCTAGGCAGTTGCTAGGGTGTTCTGGGTGGTTGCTATGGTGTTGCTAGGGTGTTTTGGGTGGTTGCTAGGCGGTTGCTAGGGTGTTTTGGGTGGTTGCTAGGCGGTTGCTAGGGTCTTTTGGGTGGTTGCTAGGCGGTTGCTAGGGTCTTTTGGGTGGTTGCTAGGGTCTTTTGGGTGGTTGCTAGGGTGTTCTGGGTGGTTGCTAGGCGGTTGCTAGGGTCTTTTGGGTGGTTGCTAGGCGGTTGCTAGGGTGTTCTGGGTGGTTGCTAGGCTGTTTTGGGTGGTTGCTAGGATATTCTGGGTGGTTGCTAGGCGGTTGCTAGGATATTTCTGGTGGTTGCTAGGGTCTTTTGGGTGGTTGCTAGGCGGTTGATAGGATATTTCTGGTGGTTGCTAGGGTCTTTTGGGTGGTTGCTAGGCGGTTGATAGGATATTTCTGGTGGTTGCTAGGGTCTTTTGGGTGGTTGCTAGGCGGTTGCTAGGGTGTTTTGGGTGGTTGCTAGGGTCTTTTGGGTGGTTGCTAGGCAGTTGCTAGGGTATTTTCGGTGGTTGCTAGGGTCTTTTAGGTGGTTGCTAGGCAGTTGCTAGGGTATTTTGGGTGGTTGCTAGGGTGTTCTGGGTGGTTGCTAGGCAGTTGCTAGGGTGTTCTGGGTGGTTGCTAGGGTGTTTTGGGTGGTTGCTAGGCGGTTGCTAGGGTCTTTTGGGTGGTTGCTAGGCGGTTGCTAGGGTCTTTTGGGTGGTTGCTAGGGTGTTCTGGGTGGTTGCTAGGCGGTTGCTAGGGTCTTTTGGGTGGTTGCTAGGCGGTTGCTAGGGTGTTCTGGGTGGTTGCTAGGCTGTTTTGGGTGGTTGCTAGGATATTCTGGGTGGTTGCTAGGCGGTTGCTAGGATATTTCTGGTGGTTGCTAGGGTCTTTTGGGTGGTTGCTAGGCGGTTGATAGGATATTTCTGGTGGTTGCTAGGGTCTTTTGAGTGGTTGCTAGGCGGTTGCTAGGGTGTTTTGGGTGGTTGCTAGGGTCTTTTGGGTGGTTGCTAGGCGGTTGCTAGGGTGTTTTGGGTGGTTGCTAGGGTCTTTTGGGTGGTTGCTAGGGTGTTCTGAGTGGTTGTTAGGCAGTTGCTAGGGTGTTCTGAGTGGTTGCTATGGTGTTGCTAGGGTGTTCTAAGGTATTTTGTGTGGTTGCTAGGGTGTTCTAAGTGGTTGCTATGGTGTTGCTAGGGTGTTCTAAGGTATTTTGGGTGGTTGCTAGGGTGTTCTGGGTGGTTGCTAGGCGGTTCCTAGGGTGTTCTGGGTGGTTGCTATGGTATTCAGGGCGGTTGATATGGTGTTACTAGGTGGTTGGTAGTTGTCACAGATGGTTACTATGGAGTTCTTAGCATGATCTTGGCATGATTCAACACTTAACTAATTGCTATTAGCATGTAGCTATTCACTGCTAGCATGTGTAGTATGTTGGAAGTGCTGTTTGCTAGCATGAGTCAAAAGAGCCAAACCTCATCTCTATACGATGTTCTGATACAGAGATATAGGTCTTACAAAACGGTTGCTAGGGTACTCGAGTTTGGTTGCTATGGAGTTGCTTGGGAGCTGGAAGATTTAAACTTAAGAAGTTTATAGTGGTTTGAAGTTTACAGTAGTTTGAAGTTTATGACAGAGATAGATAGATAAATAAGTTATATAGATACACACACACACACACACACACACACACACTCACTCAGACTACCTCACTCACACACTCACTCAGACACACACACACACACACACACACACACACACACACACACACTCTCAGAGTTTATGAGTTTAGAGTTTATAAGTGTATAAATTGATGAGTTTATAAGTGTACAAGTTTTTGAGTTTAGAGTTTATAAGTTTAAATGAGTTTAAGAGTTCAGAGTTTATTAATTTATGAGTTTAAGAGTTCATAAGTCTATGAATTCATGAGTTTATTAGTTAATTAGTTATTAAATTTAAGTTAATTAGTTTATAAGTGTATGAGATTAGAGTTTATTAGTTTAAATGAGTTTCATTGGCTAATATAAATAGAACGGCAGTTTGGTTTAGTCTTCAAGGTGTTTAGATTTGAATTTTTGTCGGTTGGTGAGTTTGAATCTGGATTTGAATTTTTTAGAATGCCCAATGTTAAGTCAATGGGAGTTTTTCCGAGTTTTGATCGTCATTTGTAGGAAAACCGTAAGTCCGATCAGTCTGAAAAGATATAGCACACCGAGTCAGATCTGTTTGAGTGTCTGAGCCGATTTTGGAGTATGTAGAATTAAAGCTCTAGGAGGAGTTTGAGTCAGATTTTTTAGTAAGAAGAAGAATAATAATAAGTTTAAATAGGATTTCAGTAAGTTGGCTCTCTCAAGCCAACTTAACTAGATGCGAAAGTTCGTCGAGACAAACTTTAAGTTGGCTTGAGAAAGTTTGGAGGAGAACGTTTTTTTGCTGGGCGGTTGCTAGGATGTTATGGGTGGTTGCTATGGTGTTGCTAGGGTATTTTGGGCGGTTGCTAGGGTGTTCTGGGTGGTTGCTAGGCGGTTGCTAGGGTGTTATGAGTGGTTACTAGGATGTTTTGGGTGGTTGCTAGGGTATTTTGGGTGGTTACTATGGTGTTCTGGGTGGTTGCTAGGCGGTTGCTAGGGTATTTTAGGTGGTTGCTAGGGTGTTCTGGGTGGTTGCTAGGGTGTTCTGGGTGGTTGCTAGGGTGTTCTGGGTGGTTGCTAGGTGGTTGCTAGGATATTTTGGGTGGTTGCTAGGGTATTCTGGGTGGTTGCTAGGCGGTTGCTAGGATATTTTGGGTGGTTGCTAGGCGGTTGCTAGGGTATTTTGGGTGGTTGTTATGGTCTTTTGGGTGGTTGCTAGGCGGTTGCTATGGTATTTTCGGTGGTTGCTAGGGTCTTTTAGGTGGTTGCTAGGCAGTTGCTAGGATATTTTGGGTGGTTGCTAGGGTGTTCTGGGTGGTTGCTAGGCAGTTGCTAGGGTGTTCTGGGTGGTTGCTATGGTGTTGCTAGGGTGTTTTGGGTGGTTGCTAGGCGGTTGCTAGGGTCTTTTGTGTAAAACTTGACCAGGGTAAAGTTGTTCGGCCCGATGAGATCTATATGTGTACCGAGTTTCATATTAATTCATGCGAGCGTGTTTGATATATGGATCAAGTTTTAGAACCCCGTTCAAGGGGGCGCTGTTGAGCCCCCCAGCCACGCCCGGGTACCAGCTTCAGCCCGTCCCTAATAGTCGTGGGTTCTGACCTGTGTGCAAAGTTTCAAGAGTTTTTGAGCACGTTAAGGACCCCAAAAGCCCCCGAACCCTTGAAGAACAATAATAATAATAATAATAATAATAATCCTAACGAAAACTTAAGGACCCCAAAAGCCCCTGAAACCTTGATTAACAATATAAAAGCAATAGTCAAATCCCCCCCTCCCCTCACACACACACAGACACAGAGAGAGGGAGAGAAAATTCTTCAGAAAATCCACATTCAAACCAAAATATCTCTCTTCCTGTTGGTCGGAGATGGTTCATGTAAATTAGAAAGTTGTCCGTCTTGATGAGAACAATACACATACAAAGTTTTGTGATTCTAGGAAAAACTAAACCAGGTTCACAGGTTTACATCTGCCGTGTGTCTACATTGTACACATAAAGTTTGAAGCAAATCGGGTAAAAATAAGACACTGATTTCAAAGCATTTTGAAAGTGATGTACTTCCTGCTGCCTGTTGGTGGCGCTATAACTTTGACTCACAATAGTCACATCTGTGCGATCGGCCTCTTACAACGAACACACTGCTGAAGTTTCATCAAGATCAGTTAATGTATGCAGAAGTTATAACACACTTCCTGTTTCATTTTTTCGCCATAAATTTGTTTCCTCGCCACGGCCAAACCGTTCGAGATATCAAAAATCCGTCCGCAATTTAGCATCCTCAATGTCTTGACTTCATGCACACCGAGTTTGGAGGCGAATCGATGAATTCCCTAGGAGGAGTACATTAAATTCCACAGCATGCGTTTCCAAACAACGCTAAATAGCCAACTTCCTGTTTGGCTGGCGTAAAACTTAGAGCACGAAAGTTGTTCGGCCCGATGAGATCTATATGTGTACCGAGTTTCATATTATTACATGCAAGCGTGTTTGATTTATGGACACGTGTTCGGATCCCGTTCCAGGGGGCGCTGTCGAGCCCCCCTGCCACGCCCGGGTACCAGCTTCAGTCCGGCCCTGATGGCCGCGGGTTCTGACGTGTGTGCAAAATTTCAAGAGTTTTCGAGCATGTTAAGAGCCCCAAAAGTGCCCGAAAGGTTGACAAAATAATAATAATAATAATAATAATAATAAATAATCCTACCGAAAACAATAGGGCCTTCGCCCTTTCAGGGCTTGGGCCCTAATAATCCTTAGAAGAACAATAGGGCTCTGCGCCCTTTCAGGGCTTGGGCCCTAATAATAATAATAATAAATAATCCTACCGGAAACAATAGGGCCTTCGCCCTTTCAGGGCTTGGGCCCTAATAATCCTACCGAAAACAATAGGGCCTTCGCCCTTTCAGGGCTTGGGCCCTAAATATAGCTGCGAGCAGCGATTGCGGGCCCAAGCCGGTGGAGAGAGAGAGATAAAAATGTAACAAAAAAAAAATATATATATATATATATACACATTATATATATGTAACAAAAAATAAATATATATATATATATATATATATATATATATGGCGAGGCGAGGAACGGGCAGAGAAGAGCGAACGTTTTTGGACATTCATCATATTGCATTGGTTTTCATTTCTTGTCCTCAAATCAAGCACTAATCTGTTTATTTTTAAGTCACACATTCTCCATTGATTAAAAAAGACAATCAAATGTATTTTTTAATGGTAGTATTATTTTATACAGAAATAAATGATTTATAATTCAGATGAGAATAAAGTTAGTGTTAATTAAAATTGTAAGGAAAACAAATATATTGATCTAAAATCTACTATCATTTGCTGCAAATAGGTTGACTATTTATATTTATTATTATATTTTATTACGGCTTTCAGGCCCTTCTAAAAAAGAAAAGTGGAAAAAAAATAAACACAGACCTACTTTTACCCTTATTTCTGAAGGCATTATTGTCTCGCGAGATCAATGCGATGTTTTGGCTGTCGTGGACGCTCTATATGGCTCTGCACGCCAGTTGAAAGGGTTGTTGGGACAGCGTCATTAAAAATGAATTTCATCCACTGGTCCCTGATAGTTTCGTCCGATTTTGGGAGATAAAACACATTTACATGTTTTTTATGGCAATCAACCACAGAGCAAGTCCGGTGTGCACTCGGTTTCTCCATCTTTCCCGACTGAACTGAATATGAGGGGGAGAGGGGAAGGGGGGGCTTCCTGCTGCGGTGTCCATATATGGTATATCCTACTACCTCATGACGTCAAGAGGGAGCTGAAATCAAAATCTCGTATTTGAGTGGGCATGCACGCGCGCTGGTTTATTTACCCTAAGGTAAACAAACGCTTCACTTTTAAATATCGGCTTCCCGGCCAGTGTATAATCGTTAGTCGATCATAACATACATTGATTCTCGTGGAAAAGTGAAAATTGCAGGTTATGACTCCTTTAAATGAAACTAAAATGCTCACGGCTGCATGGGCAATAACGCGTCTACAGCGAGGAACGAGCAGAACAGAGTGAATGTTTTTTAGTTCATTCCTACTGGACGACCGTATTTCACTTTCGCTTTTAAAGGGATACTCCACTTTAAAATGAAAATTCTGTCACCATATTCTCACCCTCATGTTGTTTTAATCCTTTATGAATTTCTTTCTTCTGCTGAACAGAAAGGAAGATATTTAGGAGAATGTCAGTAACCAGACAGTTTCTGATCCCATTGACTTCCATAGTAGGAAAAAAAAGTATACTATGGAAGTCAATGAGACCAGAAACTGTCTGGTTACTGACATTCTTCTAAATATCTTCCTTTCTGTTCAGCAGAAGAAAGAAATTAATAAAGGATTGAAACAACATGAGGGTGAGTATATGATGACAGAATTTTCCATTTAAAGTGGAGTATCCCTTTAAGTTCGCGATTTAAAAGCCCCCGCCGCGGTGTCACACATCAATTAACCAGTGGGAAAAAATTCTCAGTCACATCGCTATTATATTTATATATAAATACAATATACAATGGGCCTACCTGATTTTGAACACAAGAGGGCAGTATAGCCCTATGTATGACCTTTTTTTTTTTACTAAATAGCGCATTCTGGCTGATTTTAAACTTGTACATAATTCTTGAATTGAAAAAAACTGAATAAACCCAAAACTAGTTCTGTTTCGGTTTAGTTCTGATATTTGTATAATTTTATATAAAAATAAATGGTGTATAATTACATTTTAAGAAGATATGAGATGTTTTCTGATTCCTTTTTTGACATTATTTTAATCCCTCGCCATGTCAAAACCGTTTGAAATATTTAATATCCGTTCACAATTTAGCATCTTTAATGTATTTTCATCGTGTTAAAAAAGTTTGGTGTGAATAAAAAAAAAAAACACTTAGCAGGAGTGGGTAAAAAGCAGAGGCTGAATTTGCAAATAAATCCACATTCAAACCAAAATATCTGACTTCCTATTGGTTGAAGCTAATAACTGTATATTAGAAAGTTGTCCGGCTCGATGAGACCAATGTACGTACTGATTTTTAAAACTGTGGGTAAAACTAACCCCCCCACTTTTGTCAAAAGCATTTTGAAAGTGACACACTTCCTGCTGCCAGTTGGTGGCGCTATAACTTTGACTCACAATAGTTACATCCATCTGATCGGCCTCTTACCACGAACACACTGGTGAAGTTTCATCAAGATCCGTTAATGTATGCAGAAGTTATACCACTTCGTGTTTCTCTTTTCTCGCCATAAATTCGTTTCCTCGCCACGGCCAAACCGTTCGAGATATCAAAAATCCGTCCACAATTTAGAATCCTCAATGTCTTGGCTTCATGCACACCGAGTTTGGTGGGGATTGGATGAATTCTCTAGGAGGAGTACTTCGCATTCCACAGCAAGCGTTCTCCAAACAACCCATAATTTCCGACTTCCTGTTGGGCTGGCGTAAAACTTAGAGCACGAAAGTTGTTCAGCCCGATGTGATCTATATGTGTACCGAGTTTCATATCATTACATGCAAGTGTGTTTGATATATGGATCTAGTTTTAGAATCCCGTTCAAGGGGGCGCTGTTGAGCCCCCCTGCCACACCCGGGTACCAGCTTCTGCCCGGCCCTGATGGCCGCGAGTTCTGACCTGTGTGCAAAGTTTCAAGAGTTTTCGAGCACGTTAAGGGCCCCAAAAGCCCCTGAAACCTTGAAACACACTGAAATCAATTGGAAATTCCCTCCCACCCCTCACACACACAGAGACAGAGAGAGAGAGAGAGAAAATTCTCCAAAAAATCACATTCAAACCAAAATATCTGACTTCCTGTTGCTCTGAGCTAATAAGTGTGAATTAGAAAGTTGTCCGGCTTGATGAGAACAATATACATAACGATTTTTGTGACTCTACTTAAAACTAAGCCCCCATTTTTGACTAAAGGTGGCGCTACTGAGCCCCTCACCACGCCCGTTTCTGAAACTTTGCACATGTCTACTGGCTAATAAATGTGATGTGTCTGTCGAGTTTCATCCAATTTCAAGTATGTTAAGAGTCTCAAAAGCATCTGAAAAGAATATTAAAATTTGATGCGTTGCCACGGCAACAGTATTTAAGATATCAATAAACCTTTCACAGGTCTACATCTGCCGTGTGTCTACATTATACACATAAAGTTTGAAGCAAATCGGGTAAAAATAAGAGAGTGATTTCAAAGCATTTTGAAAGTGACACACTTCCTGCTGCCAGTTGGTGGCGCTATAACTTTGACTCACAATAGTCACATCCATGTGATCGGCCTCTTACAACGAACACACTGCGGAAGTTTCATCAAGATCAGTTAATGTATACAGAAGTTATAACACACTTCCTGTGTCCCTTATTCGCCATAAATTCGTTTCCTCGCCACGGCCAAACCGTTTGAGATATCAAAAATCCGTCCGCAATTTAGCATCCTCAATGTCTTGACTTCATGCTGACCGAGTTTGGTTGTGATTGGACGAATTTTCTAGGAGGAGTATTTCAAATTCCACAGCATGCGTTTCCAAACAACCCATAATAGCCTACTTCCTGTTGTGCTAGCGTAAAGCTAGCGTAAAACTTAGAGGACGAAAGTTGTTCGGCCCGATGAGATCTATATGTGTACTGAGTTTCATATTATTATATGCAAGCATGTTTGATTTATGGACCAAGTTTTCGGACACCATTCCAGGGGGCGCTGTCGAGCCCCCCTGCCACGCCCGGGTACCAGCTTCAGTCCGGCCCTGATGGCCGTGGGTTCTGACGTGTGTGCAAAATTTCAAGAGTTTTCGAGCATGTTAAGAGCCCCAAAAGTGCCCGAAAGGTTGACAAAATAATAATAATAATAAAATATAGCTGCGAGCAGCGATGGCGGGCCCAAGCCGGTGGCACCGCCATCCTGGTGCCTTTAGTTACACTAAAGCCACCGGGGTGGCGGTGTCACCGGCTTGGGCCCTCCATCGCTGCTCGCAGCTATATTTATTTATATATATATATATATATATATATATATATATATATATATATATATATATATATATATATATATAACAAAAAAATATATAATATATACATTATATATGTGTAACAAAAAATATATATATATATATATATATATATATATATATGGCGAGGCGAGGAACGGGCAGAGAAGAGCGAACGTTTTTGGACATTCATCATATTGCATTGGTTTTCATTTCTTGTCCTCAAACCGAGCACTAATCTGTTTATTTTTAAGTCACACATTCTCCATTGATTAAAAAAGACAATCAAATGTATTTTTTAATGGTAGTATTATTTTATACAGAAATAAATTATTTATAATTCAGATGAGAATAAAGTTAGTGTTAATTAAAATTGTAAGGAAAACAAATATATTGATCTAAAATATACTATAATTTGCTGCAAATAGGTTGACTATTTATATTTATTATTATATTTTATTACGGCTGTAATGAACCGGCTGCAATGCTGCAATGCACAGTGTGTGTGTGTGTGTGTGTGTGTGTGTGTGTGTGAGGCGTGGGCGCGATCGAACAGTGGAAACATAAAAACATAGGCTACTCCGTCGGTTTGTTCATACAGGACATCATTTAAACTGCACTGTGTTTACTTATATTTATGTACACTCGCAATAAAACACAACATTGTGCTTTTGTAAAAAAACATTCAAGCAATCCCACCCCCGAAATGGCGCTATTTTTTAAATGAAACTAAAATGCTCACGGCTGCATGGGCAATAACACGTCTACAGCGAGGAACGAGCAGAACAGAGTGAATGTTTTTTAGTTCATTCCTACTGGACGACCGTATTTCACTTTCGCTTTTAAAGGGATACTCCACTTTAAAATGAAAATTCTGTCACCATATTCTCACCCTCATGTTGTTTTAATCCTTTATGAATTTCTTTCTTCTGCTGAACAGAAAGGAAGATATTTAGGAGAATGTCAGTAACCAGACAGTTTCTGATCCCATTGACTTCCATAGTAGGAAAAAAATGTATACTATGGAAGTCAATGAGACCAGAAACTGTCTGGTTACTGACATTCTTCTAAATATCTTCATTTCTGTTCAGCAGAAGAAAGAAATTAATAAAGGATTGAAACAACATGAGGGTGAGTATATGATGACAGAATTTTCAATTTAAAGTGGAGTATCCCTTTAAGTTAGCGATTTAAAAGCCCCCGCCGCGGTGTCACACATCGATTAACCAGTGGGAAAAAAATTCTCAGTCACATCGCTATTATATTAATATATAAATACAATATGCAATGGGCCTACCTGATTTTGAACACAAGAGGGCAGTATAGCCCTATGTATGACTTTTTTTTTTACTAAATAGCGCATTCTGGCTGATTTTAAAATTGTACATATTTCTTGAATTGAAAAAAACTGAATAAACCCAAAACTAGTTCTGTTTCGGTTTAGTTCTGATATTTGTATAATTTTATATAAAAATAAATGGTGTATAATTACATTTTAAGAAGATATGAGATGTTTTCTGATTCCTTTTTTGACATTATTTTAATCCCTCGCCATGTCAAAACCGTTTGAAATATTTAATATCCGTTCACAATTTAGCATCTTTAATGTATTTTCATCGTGTTAAAAAAGTTTGGTGTGAATAAAAAAAAAAAAACACTTAGCAGGAGTGGGTAAAAAGCAGAGGCTGAATTTGCAAATAAATCCACATTCAAACCAAAATATCTGACTTCCTATTGGTCGAAGCTAATAATGGTATATTAGAAAGTTGTCCGGCTCGATGAGACCAATGTACGTACTGATTTTTGTAACTGTGGGTAAAACTAACCCCCCCACTTTTGTCAAAAGCATTTTGAAAGTGACACACTTCCTGCTGCCAGTTGGTGGCGCTATAACTTTGACTCACAATAGTTACATCCATCTGATCGGCCTCTTACCACGAACACACTGGTGAAGTTTCATCAAGATCAGTTAATGTATGCAGAAGTTATACCACTTCGTGATTCTCTTTTCTCGCCATAAATTCGTTTCCTCGCCACGGCCAAACCGTTCGAGATATCAAAAATCCGTCCGCAATTTAGAATCCTCAATGTCTTGACTTCATGCACACCGAGTTTGGTGGGGATTGGATGAATTCTCTAGGAGGAGTACTTCGCATTCCACAGCAAGCGTTTTCCAAACAACCCATAATAGCCGACTTCCTGTTGGGCTGGCGTAAAACTTGACCGGGGGAAAGTTGTTCGGCCCGATGAGATCTATATGTGTACCGAGTTTCATATTAATTAATGCAAGCGTGTTTGATCTATGGACCAAGTTTTGGGACCCCGTTCAAGGGGGCGCTGTTGAGCCCCCCTGCCACGCCCGGGTACCAGCTTCAGCCCGTCCCTGATGGCAGGGGGTTCTGACTTGGGTGCAAAGTTTCAAGAGTTTTTGAGCACGTTAAGGACCCCAAAAGCCCCTGAAACCTTGATTAACTATATAAAAGCAATAGTCAAATTCCCCCCTCCCCTCTCACACACAGAGACACAGAGAGAGGGAGAGAAAATTCTTCAGAAAATCCACATTCAAACCAAAATATCTCTCTTCCTGTTGGTCAGAGATCGTTCATGTAAATTAGAAAGTTGTCCGTCCTGATGAGAACAATACACATACCAAGTTTTGTTGCTGTTGATAAAACTAACCCCCCCACTTATGACTAAAGGTGGCGCTACTGAGCCCCTCACCACGCCCGTTTCTGAAACTTTGCACATGTCTACGGGCTAATAAATGTAATGTGTCTGTCAAGTTTCATCCAATTTCAAGTATGTTAAGAGTCTCAAAAGCATCAAAAAAGAATATTAAAGTTTGAAGCGTTGCCATGGCAACAGTATTAAAGATATCAAAAATCCTTTCACAGGTCTACATCTGCCGTGTGTTTACATTATACACATAAAGTTTGAAGCAAATCGGGTAAAAATAAGAGGGTGATTTCAAAGCATTTTGAAAGGGACACACTTCCTGCTGCCAGTTGGTGGTGCTATAACTTTGACTCACAATAGTCACATCCATGTGATCGGCCTCTTACAACGAACACACTGCTGAAGTTTAATCAAGATCAGTTAATGTATGCAGAAGTTATAACACACTTCCTGTTTCCATTATTCGCCATAAATTCGTGTCCTCGCCACAGCCAAACCGTTCGAGATATCAAAAATCCGTCCGCAATTTAGCACCCTCAATGTCTTGACTTCATGCACACCGAGTTTGGAGGCGAATCGATGAATTCCCTTGGAGGAGTACATTAAATTCCACAGCATGCGTTTCCAAACAACCCTAAATAGCCGACTTCCTGTTTGGCTGGTGTAAAACTTAGAGCACGAAAGTTGTTCGGCCCGATGAGATCTATATGTGTACCGAGTTTCATATTATTACATGCAAGCGTGTTTGATTTATGGACACGTGTTCGGATCCCATTCCAGGGGGCGCTGTCGAGCCCCCCTGCCACGCCCGGGTACCAGCTTCAGCCCGGCCCTGATGGCCGCGGGTTCTGACCTGCGTGCAAAGTTTCATGAGTTTTTGAGCACGTTAAAGGCCCCAAAAGCCCCCGAACCCTTGAAGAACAATAATAACTAGAATGTACATTTCCTGAAGAAAATGTGAAGTGGTGCTTGCAGTGGCAAAACTCGCCACTCGGTTGCTAGGGTGTTGTACATGATTGCATACGAGCCAACAACCATGCCTCTACGATGTTGTGGAGCTGAAATATGGCTTCTATATGTTGCAATATGGTTGCTAGGTGGCTCTAAATGGTTGCTAGGGTGTGAATACACAGTTACCATGGTGATATTTACAGACCGTTTTCCAACTGAAACTAATGAGCCAACCCCCATCTCTATACAATATTCTGATGCAGAGATGTAGGTCTTGTAAAATGGTTGCTAGGGTACTCTGTTTGGTTGCTATGGAGATGCTTGTCAGCTGCTAATGATGAAACTGCAAAGGCTTCTTGTCAGTATGAATGATATAAACCAACTCCCATCTCTATATGATGTTCTGATGCAGAGATATACGTTTTGCTAAACAGTTGCTAGGGTACTCTATTTGGTTGCTAGCGAGTGGCTTGTCAGCTGCCAATCATGAAACTCCAAAGGCTTCTTGTCACTATGAATGATATAAACCAACTCCCATGCCTCTGCGACATTCAGAATGGAAGATATGCCTCTTTGGATTTTGGTTGCTAGGGTACTCTGTTTGGTTGCTAGGGAGTGTCTTGGCAGCTCTCAATCATGAAACTCAAAGGCTGCTTGTCGATATGAATGTTATAAACCAACTCCCATGCCTCTGTGACATTCAGAATGGAAGATATCCCTCTTTGGATTTTGGTTGCTAAGGTGCTCGACAATGGTTGCTAGGGAGGGGCTTGGAAGTGTTGAGGTGATTCATGATTGGCTGTTTGCTGCCCCGAGTCAAATGAGACCACCCCCATGTTTCTATGACAATTCAGTCCGGAGATATCTCTTTGAACTCTTTCAATGTAAGTCTATGGATCTTGTTGCTAAGGGGCTCTAAATGGTTGCTAAGGCGTGGCTTGATAGCTTCACAATGATCCAGAGAGACTGACTGGTCATCTGAGTAAAATGAGCCCTCCCCTTTGTCTCTATGACACTGTGATCCAGAGCTACGTTCAATACAAAGTCCCTATGCAATTTACCATAGTAGGAAAAGCATGTGTGTTTCACGGGATGTTCCTTCCCTATAGTAAGTCAATGGGGCAACTTTGGGCATCTCCTGCCCCCCAGGGGTGCAACTTTTACCCCATTGTGAGGTATGTTCTTACAGAGCCTGTCAGCCTCTTCAAATGTGGCAAATCACACGTTTCTGCGAAATCCTTGCTCAGAGCTACGTGTGGTCAAAGTTCGTCGCAATGTTAAGTCAATGGGACTTTTTTGGCCGCTTTTTCGCCCCTGGGGCGAACACCGTACCCCCGATCACTTATAAAAGTCATAGCACACCATTCCCGAATGATCCGCACGATTTGACGCCTCATTCGTGTGTCTGTGACAAAAGCTGCGGGACGAGTTACGCGCCAAACTTTTGTCCGGAATAATAAGAAGAAAAATAATAATAATAATAAGTATGAGCAATAACAATAGTGATGCCTTGCTTTCAGCAAGCACCACTAATAATAATAATAAATATAGCTGCGAGCAGCGATTACGGGCCCAAGCCGGTGGCACCGCAACCCCGGTGCCTTTAGTTACCTAAAGGCACCGGGGTGGCGGTACCGCCGGCTTTGGCCCTCCATCGCTGCTCGCAGCTATATTTATATATATATATATATATATATATATATATATATATATATATATATATATATATATATATATATACATACATACATACATACACACACATACATATATATGTATATATATATATTATTGTTCAAAAGTTTGGGGTCAATAAGATTTTTAATGTTTTTAGGAGAAGTCTCTTCTGCTCACCAAGGCTGCATTTATTGATTAAAAATACAAACAAAAACAGTAATATTGTGAAATATTATTCCAATTTAAAACAGCTGTTTTCAATTTTAAAATATTTTACATAGTAATTCATTTCTGTGATCAAAGTTGAGTTTTCAGCATCATTACTCAAGTCTTCAGTGTCACATGATCCTTCAGAAATCATACTAATATGATGATTGATGCTCAATAAATATTCATTATTATTTTCAATGTTGAAAACAGTTGTGTACAGATTTTTTTTTTTTCAAAATGCTTCGATGAATGTAAAGTTCAAAAGAACAGCATATATTTCAAATATATATATTTTTAACATTATAAATGTCTTTACTGTAACTGTTGATCAGTTTAACTCATCCTTCATAAATAAAAGTACTGATTTATTTTATTTCTTTCCCCCAAAAATAAAATTTTAATTATTACTAACCACAAACTTTTGAGCGGTAGTGTTTAACGTTACAAAAGCTTTAGATTTCAGATAAATGCTGTTCTTTTGAACTTTCTATTCATCAAAGACTGTACACAACTGTTTTCGACATTTAAAATAATAATGAATGTTTCTTGAGTATCAATCATCATATTAGAATAATTTCTGAAGGATCATGTGACAGTGACGACTGGAGTAATGATGCTGAAAACTCAGCTTTGATCACAGGAATAAATAACAGTTTAAAATATATTAAAATAGAAAGCAGCTGTTTTAAATTGGAATACTATTTTACAATATTACTGTTTTTGTTTGTATTTTTAATTAAATAAATGCAGCCTTGGTGAGCAGAAGAAACTTCTCTGTTATGTGCGCGCCACAGACTGCACGCACGTCCGCTTAGAGTTCCGCCTTTTGCCTTCCGTCAATATTACGTTATTAGAAAAATATTTTTTTAGAGAATCGATTTTTTGACATTTGTGAATCGATTCAGAATCATCCACGTCCGCATCGCGATGCATCTAAGAATCAATTTTTTCTCCCACCCCTAGATTTCATACAACAGGTTAATAAACAGTTACAATTAAGTCACTTACATTTTAGATGCAATGTTGACTGTTTTTGTTCTGTTTCAGCAGCGAAAATAGTTAAACAAAGATCACGGCAGAACCATCACGCATCACGTGTTTTCTCATAACTGAACGATTCAGCATTTTTAACGAATCGGTTGACTCAAAGATTGAATGATCAATCCATAAACATCTGTCTTAATCATGATCGACTCATTCGAACGAATCGTTTGAACGAATGAATCAATGACTCGCTTATTAAGATGGATGCCTGGCGACACCTAATGGCGGTTTAGTGTTGTTTAAAAGCATCATTCTTTCCCACATGTGTGTGATTTCGCTGCATCCTGCGGTGGACGTCCAACCCGGCCACATCCAAGTGTGACGTCAGAAGCCACCACGCCCATGCCCAAATTGCTATATCATCCAGTTCGGCAGGTGGCGCTGTCACAAAAAACTAGGGTCCTGTTACCGGGGTCTTAAAGCTGCAGCATAGACAGTATATAAACGAGCTGCAGCCTCCGATTGAGCAGGAATATACTATTGATTTTAAGTAGTATAGTGAATGTGTTGCTCTGAACAACTGTGACATTGGTTATTTTAAGAAAAAGTTATCACGCTTGCATAGATGGGTCATTTTAGACCCATGTGTGTAAACTTGATGTATTAACACAAAATATTAAATTAAAATATTAATTTGTGACCAAGATATTTTGAACTATGATGATATTCTGATGTTATATTTTGATATGTTAAACTCATAAAACCTGTACAGAAGGGGAAGCGAGAGATTAACTGGTTTTTATGTATTAGAATATTGTGCAAAAGTTCATTTATTTCAGTAATTCAACATAGCTGTAAGCCATAATCATCAAATTTATAACACATAAAGGCTTGAAATATCTCACTTTGCATGTAATGAGACTATATTATATATTAGTATCAGCTTTTAGTTGAATTACTGAAAAAAATGAACTTTTGCACGATATTCTAATTTTTCGAGTTTCACCATATTGGTTCTTTAACTTAAGGTTTACATAAATTCCATTCTGCTGTTCTATTATTTGATTTCAAAGTCATTTGCTATAACAGGCATTAACTAATAACTGAATTCTTAATTTGGTTGTAAAAATGCAATATTTCTATAACCACATTTTTTTTAATTTAGAAGGGGTAACTATAAGTGCAGTTTGGAGTACATATAATTAAGAAAGTGACAAAAACTCGTTTTAGTTTAAGTATAGATGCTCCCTTATACGTTTATTATAGCAAAACCATGATTATTGATTGCCATTTGTGTAACAGAAATACAAGAGAAATACAAAAATATCATTTTAAGGTACATTGTTTACTTGTACTACCATGTCATTAACTTACAAAACCAGTGAGCAATGCAGAGGTAACGTATTGTCTAATACAGCTGTTGAGGGAGTAATTGTGAATTAGACCATTCCAAGCTTGCCAAAGCGTCACAATTTAACTGCACCAATAATCTGTTGCATCACACCTCTACACCAATAACCTCATCTTTATTATAAACCAATAACTATGATAACAACCGTAAATATATTTCCGACAGGAAGCAGCGCCACTTTGCGCATGCGTACAACAAATCGAGTCACGTGCCGTATTTGGACATGGGTGAGGCTTCCGACATCACACTTGGATGGGCGTGGCTTCTAACGTCACACTTGGATGTGGGCCGGGTTGGACGTCCACCGCAGGATGCAGCGAGCTGTACTTGGATTTGTGTGTGCAACATTATCATTATTTTTCTTTCACTATTATATTAGCGATTTAAAAGCACCCACTCGTGTCACACGTCGATTAACCGGTGGGAAAATATCCTCAGACACATACCTAATAAATGTATATTTAAATACAATATTGGCCTACCTGGTAAAAAGTTTTATATACTATTTTGATGTCCTTTTGGACACAAGAGGGCAGTATAGCCCTATGTTTGCTTTTTTGTTGAACCAAATAGCACTAAATAGCCTGTTTTTAACTTTTTCATTCTTCTTGAATTGCAAAAACAGAATAAAATGGGTTTAGTTGTGATATTTGTATACTTTTATATAGAAATAAATGGTATATAATTACATTTTTAGAAGATTTTTACTTTAATCCCTCGCCATAGCAAAACCGTTTGAGATATTTATTATCCATTCACAATTTAGCATATTTAATGTAGTTTCATCATGTTGAAAAAGTTTGGTACGAATAAAATAAATAGTTTAAGAGGAGTGGCTAAAAATTCAGAGGCTGATTTTGCAAAAAAATTCACATTCAGACCAAAATATCTGACTTCCTGATGGTCAGAGCTAATGACTTTAAATTAGAAAGTTATCCGGGTCGATGAGATCAATATATGAACTGAGTTTTTTTTTACTGTTGTTAAAACTAACCCCCCCACTTTTGTCAAAAGCATGTTGAAAGTGATACACTTCCTGCTGCCAGTTGGTGGCGCTATAACTTTGACTCACAATAGTTACATCCATCTGATCGGCCTCTTACCACGAACACACTGCTGAAGTTTCATCAAGATCAGTTAATGTATGCAGAAATTATTCCACTTCGTGTTTCTCTTTTCTCCCCATAAATTCGATTCCTCGCCACGGCCAAACCGTTCGAGATATCAAAAATCAGTCCGCAATTTAGCATCCTCAAAGTCTTGACTACATGCACACCGAGTTTGGAGGGGACACGGTGAATTTTCTAGGAGGAGTACTTCGCATTCCACAGGAAGCGTTTTCCAAACAACCAATAATAGCCGACTTCCTGTTGGGCTGGCGTAAAACTTGACCGGGGGAAAGTTGTTCGGCCCGATGAGATCTATATGTGTACCGAGTTTCATATTAATTCATGCAAGCGTGTTTGATCTATGTACCAAGTTTTGGGACCCCGTTCAAGGGGGCGCTGTTGAGCCCCCCTGCCACGCCCGGGTACCAGCTTCAGCCTGTCCCTGATGGCAGGGGGTTTTGACTTGTGTGCAAAGTTTCAAGAGTTTTTGAGCACGTTAAGGACCCCAAAAGCCCCTGAAACCTTGATTAACAATATAAAAGCAATAGTCAAATTCCCCCCTCCCCTCTCACACACAGAGACACAGAGAGAGGGAGAGAAAATTCTTCAGAAAATCCACATTCAAACCAAAATATCTCTCTTCCTGTTGGTCGGAGGTAGTTAATGTCAATTAGAAAGTTGTCCGTCTTGATGAGAACAATACACATACCAAGTTTTGTTGCTGTTGATCAAACTAACCCCCCCACTTATGACTAAAGGTGGCGCTACTGAGCCCCTCACCACGCCCGTTTCTGAAACTTTGCACATGTCTACTGGCTAATAAATGTGATGTGTCTGTCGAGTTTCATCCAATTTCAAGTATGTTAAGAGTCTCAAAAGCATCAAAAAAGAATATTAAAGTTTGAAGCGTTGCCACGGCAACAGTATTAAAGATATCAAAAATCCTTTCACAGGTCTACATCTGCCGTGTGTTTACATTATACACATAAAGTTTGAAGCAAATCGGGTAAAAATAAGAGGGTGATTTCAAAGCATTTTGAAAGGGACACACTTCCTGCTGCCAGTTGGTGGCGCTATAACTTTGACTCACAATAGTCACATCCATGTGATCGGCCTCTGACAACGAACACACTGTTGAAGTTTCATCAAGATCAGTTTATGTATGCAGAAGTTATAACACACTTCCTGTTTCCATTATTCGCCATAAATTCGTTTCCTCGCCACGGCCAAACCGTTTGAGATATCAAAAATCCGTCCGCAATTTAGCATCCTCAATGTCTTGACTTAATGCTGACCGAGTTTGGTGGCGATCGGGTGAATTCCCTAGGAGAAGTGTTTCAAATACCAGACCATGCGTTTCCAAACAACCCTTAATAGCCGACTTCCTGTTGGGCTGGCATAAAACTTAGAGCACGAAAGTTGTTCGGCCCGATGAGATCTATATGTGTACCGAGTTTCATATTATTACATGCAAGCGTGTTTGATTTATGGACCAAGTTTTCGGACCCCGTTCCAGGGGGCGCTGATGAGCCCCCTTGCCACGCCCGGGTACCAGCTTCAGCCCGGCCCTGATGGCCGCGGGTTCTGACCTGTGTGCAAAGTTTCAAGAGTTTTCGAGCATGTTAAGGGCCCCAAAAGTGCCCGAGAAGTAGAAAAAAATAATAATAATAATAATAAACAAATATAGCTGCGAGCAGCGATTGCGGGCCCAAGCCGGTGGCACCGCACCCTGGTGCCTTTAGTTACACTAAAGTCACCGGGGTGGCGGTGTCACCGGCTTGGGCCCTCCATCGCTGCTCGCAGCTATATTTATATATATATATATATATATATATATAAATAAATAAATGTAACAAATATATATATATATATATATATACATTATATATATGTAACAAAAAATAAATAAATAAATAAATATATATATATATATATATATATATATATATATATATATATATATATATATATATATATGGCGAGGCGAGGAACGGACAGAGAAGAGCGAACGTTTTTGGACATTCATCATATTGCATTGGTTTTCATTTCTTGTCCTCAAACCGAGCACTAATCTGTTTATTTTTAAGTCACACATTCTCCATTGATTAAAAAAGACAATCAAATGTATGTTTTAATGGTAGTATTATTTTATACAGAAATAAATTATTTATAATTCAGATGAGAATAAAGTTAGTGTTAATTAAAATTGTAATGAAAACAAATATATTCATCTAAAATCTACTATAATTTGCTGCAAATAGGTTGACTTTATATTTATTATTATATTTTATTACGGCTGTAATGAACCGGCTGCGATGTCAAGATTGCAATGCTGGAATGCACAGTGTGTGTGTGTGTGTGTGTGTGTGTGTGTGTGTGTGTGTGTGTGTGTGTGTGTGTGTGTGTGTGTGTGTGTGTGTGTGTGTGTGAGGCGTGGGCGCAATCGAACAGTGGAAACATAAAAACATAGGCTACTCCGTCGGTTTGTTCATACAGGACATCATTTAAACTGCACTGTGTTTACTTATATTTATGTACACTCGCAATAAAACACAACATTGTGCTTTTGTAAAAAAACATTCAAGCAATCCCACCCCCGTAATGGCGCTATTTTTTAAATGAAACTAAAATGCTCACGGCTGCACGGGCAATAACGCGACTTCGACCTCGTCTAACATACCCAGTGGCATTAGACAAAGTCTCCACCACAATACTGTCGCCGCAATTGCGGAAAGGCACACGGTCAGAAGACAAAGTTACATGCCTAGCGCGGTAAAAATCTCCGGCCTCGTTCCCCACAACACTAACACGCCTGCTAACTTCGCGATGAACACTCCGACTCCGGGAAACATTGTTTCCACCACTGACATTGGGCAAAGGACCATCTACAATGGGCAAAGGATTCACCGTTTGTGCTTGGTGTAGGGCTATACTTTCACTTTCAGAATCACCGTCATCTTCTGAAGGCAGATATTCCCCTTCAGAATAAGGGTCCACGAATAAAAGACCCAACAATTCATTGCGGGCAAGCTTTATTGATGCCATTAGATAATAATAATAATAATAATAATAATAATAATAATCTAAAGAAAATACTCGGCGATGTTGACAATATTGCTCTGATAAAATGGCTCACTCGCACAGTAGCTCCGCTTTTGTTCGTACTGATTCAATGCGCTCTAGCTCGAAGATTTTGTATAGAAACATGACTTTTTTTGAGTCAGGGATGAAGTATGACATGTCTGCCATCTAGTGCAGATTGCCCTATTTGACAAAATCTGCCGTTTTATTCAGTGCCGCATCTTGTCGAGTAAACTCGACCGTGGCGCCTAGAGGGTTAAACTTGTACAAAATTCTTGAATTGAAAAAAACTGAATAAACCCAAAACTAGTTCTGTTTCGGTTTAGTTCTGATATTTGTATAATTTTATATAAAAATAAATGGTGTATAATTAAATTTTAAGAAGATATGAGATGTTTTCTGATTCCTTTTTTGACATTATTTTAATCCCTCGCCATGTCAAAACCGTTTGAAATATTTAATATCCGTTCACAATTTAGCATCTTTAATGTATTTTCATCGTGTTAAAAAAGTTTGGTGTGAATAAAAAAAAAACTCTTAGCAGGAGTGGGTAAAAAGCAGAGGCTGAATTTGCAAATAAATCCACATTCAAACCAAAATATCTGACTTCCTATTGGTCGAAGCTAATAACTGTATATTAGAAAGTTGTCCGGCTCGATGAGACCAATGTATGTACTGATTTTTGTAACTGTGGGTAAAACTAACCCCCCCCACTTTTGTCAAAAGCATTTTGAAAGTGACACACTTCCTGCTGCCAGTTGGTGGCGCTATAACTTTGACTCACAATAGTTACATCCATCTGATCGGCCTCTTACCACAAACACACTGGTGAAGTTTCATCAAGATCAGTTAATGTATGCAGAAGTTATACCACTTCGTGTTTCTCTTTTCTCGCCATAAATTCGTTTCCTCGCCACGGCCAAACCGTTCGAGATATCAAAAATCCGTCCGCAATTTAGAATCCTCAATGTCTTGACTTCATGCACACCGAGTTTGGTGGGGATTGGATGAATTCTCTAGGAGGAGTACTTCGCATTCCACAGCAAGCGTTTTCCAAACAACCCATAATAGCCGACTTCCTGTTGGGCGGAGCTAATAACTTAGAGTGCGGAAGTTGTTCGGCCCGATGAGATCTATATGTGTACTGAGTTTCATATTAATTCATGCAAGCGTGTTTGATATATGGACCAAGTTTTCAGACCGTGTTCAAGGGGGCGCTGTTGAGCCCCCCTGCCACGCCTAGGTACGAGCTTCAGCCTGGCCCTGATGACCGTGGGTTCTGACCTGTGTGAAAAGTTTCAAGAGTTTTCGAGCATGTTAAGGGCCCCAAAAGCCCCTGAAACCTTGAAAAACAAAGATTAAATGGAATAGACAAATCCCCCCCCCCCCCCCCACACACACACAGACACAGAGAGAGAGAGAGAAAATTCTCCAGAAAATCCACATTCAAACCAAAATATCTGACTTCCTGTTGGTCTGAGGTAATAACTGTAAATTAGAAAGTTGTCCGGCTTGATGAGAACAATATACGTACCAAGTTTTGTGATTCTAGGAAAAACTAAGGCCCCATTTTTGACTAAAGGTGGCGCTACTGAGCCATTCCACCACGCCCGTTTCTGAAACTTTGCACATGTCTACTGGATAATAAATGTGATGTGTCTGTCGAGTTTCATGCATTTTCAAGCATGTGAAGAGTCTCAAAAGCATCCGAAAAGAATATTAAAGTTTGATGCGTTGCCACGGCAACAGTATCTAAGATATCAATAATCCTTTCACAGGTCTACATCTGCCGTGTGTCTACATTAAACACATAAAGTTTTAAGCAAATCGGGTAAAAATAAGAGGGTGATTTCAAAGCATTTTGAAAGTGACACATTTCCTGTTGCCAGTTGGTGGCGCTATAACTTTGACTCACAAAGGTCACATCCATGTGATCGGCCTCTTACATCGAACACACTGCTGAAGTTTCATCAAGATCATTCAATGTATGCAGAAGTTATAACACACTTCCTGTTTCTCTTTTCTCGCCATAAATTTGTTTCCTCGACACGGCCAAACCGTTCGAGATATCAAAAATCCCCTGGCAATTTTTCATCCTCTATGTCTTGACTTCATGCACACCGAGTTTGGTGGTTATCGGGTGAATTCTCTAGGAGGAGTATTTCAAATTCCAGAGGATGCGTTTTTCAAACAACCCATAATAGCTGACTTCCTGTTGGGCGGAGCTAATAACATAGAGTGTGGAAGTTGTTTGGCCCGATGAGATCTATATGTGTACCAAGTTTCATATTATTTCATATAAGCGTGTTTGATATATGGACCAAGTTTTCGGACCCCGTTCCAGGTGGCGCTGTCGAGCCCCCCTGCCACGCCCGGGTACCAGCTTCAGCCAGGCCCTGATGGCCGCGGGTTCTGACCCGTGTGCAAAGTTTCAAGAGTTTTTGAGCATGTTAAGGGCCCCAAAAGTGCCTGAATAGTCGTAAGAAAAATAATAATAATAATCCTTACGAAAACAATAGGGCCTTCGCCCTTTCAGGGCTTGGGCCCTAATAATAATCCTAACGAAAACAATAGGGCCTTCGCCCTTTGGGCTTGGGCCCTAAATATAGCTGCGAGCAGCGATTACGGGCCCAAGCCGGTGGCACCGCAACCCCGGAGCCTTTAGTTACCTAAAGGCACCGGGGATGGCGGTGCCGCCGGCTTTGGCCCTCCATCGCAGCTATATTTATATATATATATATATATATATGTATATAAATATCTATCTATCTATCTATCTATCTATATATATATATATATATATATATATATATATATATATACATATACACACACACACACACACACACACATACATATATATATATATATATATATATATACACGTAAATATATATATATATAAGACAGAAAATATTACTTGTCTTACCTTATTCTGATTTTTTGATACACTCAAAACATTCCACAACAAATCCTTTAAATTTAATGTAAAAATAAAAACGAAAGTAAGCAGTGTTGGTCTCACGTAACCCTCTCATTAGAATCAAAATGTTTCAATATTTGCAATGTATTTGGATGCTAAACTATTCTTTATTATAGGCTTTGTACTTCACTCGTGTTCCAATATCGATGGAAAAAATCATCCTCTTCACACGCACAAAAATGTGCTAGAAAGCAGAGCTCCACTGTGATGTTTCCAGTGAATGGTACAAATTGTACTACTGACTATTTAAACAGAGCAGTGTAATTCGTTTATGTTAGGTTGACTATTTTTATTATTATATTGTATTAGGGCTATAATGAACAGGCTGCGATGTCAAGATTGCAATTCTGGAATGTGTGTGTGTGTGTGACGCGGTTGCGGTTGAACAGTGGACACAAAAACATAAATAAAATGTTTTAGTTAATTCCTACATCCATAGGAATACATTAAAAATGCTCGCTCTACTCCGCACCATTATCAATGTCTGTGCGGACGTCTGTATTTTACTAGTATATAGTATACTATAGTTAGCGATTTAAAAGCACCCGCTCGTGTCACACGTCGATTAACCGATGGGAAAATATCCTCACAGTCATATACCTAATAAATTTATATTTAAATACAATAGGCCTACCTAGTAAAACGTTTTATATACTAGTTTGATATCCTTTTGGACACAAGAGGGCAGTATAGCCCTATGTTTGCTTTTTTGTTGAACCAAATAGCACTAAATAGCCTGTTTTTAACTTTTTCATACTTCTTGAATTGCAAAAACAGAATAAAATAGGTTTAGTTCTAATATTTGTATAATTTTATATAAAAATACATGGTGTATAATTACATTTTTAGAAGTTATGAGATGTTTCCTGCTTCCTTTTTGACATTAATTTAATCCCTCGCCATAGCAAAACCGTTTGAGATATTCAATATCCGTTTACAATTTAGCATCATTAATATATTTTTATCATGTTGAAAAAGTTTGGTGGGAATAAAATAAACCTTTTAGGAGGAGTAACTAAAAACTCAGAGGCTGATTTAACAAAAAATCCATATTCAGACCAAAATATCTGACTTCGTGTTGGTTGCAGCTAATGCCTGTAAATTAGAAAGTTGTCCGGCTCGATGAGACCAATATACGTACTGATTTTTGTAATTGTGGGTAAAACTAACCCCCCCACTTTTGTCAAAAACATTTTGAAAGTGACACACTTCCTGCTGCCAGTTGGTAGCGCTATAACTTTGACTCACAATAGTCACATCCATCTGATCGGCCTCTTACCACGAACACACTGCTGAAGTTTCATCAAGATCAGTTAATGTGTGCAGAAGTTATAACACTTCGTGTTTCTCTTTTCTCGCCATAAATTCGTGTCCTCGCCACGGCCAAACCGTTTGAGATATCAAAAATCCGTCTGCAATTTAGCATCCTCAATGTCTTGACTTTATGCACACCGAGTTTGGTGGCGATTTAATTAATTCTCTAGGAGAAGTGTTTCAAATTCCACAGCAAGCGTTCTCCAAACAACCCATAATTGCTGACTTCCTGTTGGGCTGGCATAAAATTTAGAGCACGAAAGTTGTTCGGCCCGATGAGATCTATATGTGTACCGAGTTTCATATCATTACATGCAAGTGTGTTTGATTTATGGACAAGTGTTCGGATCCCGTTCCAGGGGGCGCTGTTGAGCCCCCCTGACACGCCCGGGTACCAGTTTCAGCCCGGCCCTGATGGCCGCGGGTTCTGACCTGTGTGCAAAGTTTCAAGAGTTTTCGAGCACGTTAAAGGCCCCAAAAGCCCCTGAAACCTTGAAAAACAAAGATTAAATGGAATATACCCCCCCCCCCCCCTCCACACACACAGAGACGGAGAGAGAGAGAAAATTCTCCAGAAAATCCTCATTCAAACCAAAATATCTGACTTCCTGTTGGTCAAAGCCAATTACTATAAATTAGAAAGTTGTCCAGCTTGATGAGAACAATATACGTACCAAGTTTTGTGATTCTAGGAAAAACTAAGCCCCCATTTTTGACTAAAGGTGGCGCTACTGAGCCATTCCACCACGCCCGTTTCTGAAACTTTGCACATGTCTACTGGCTAATAAAAGGGATGTGTCTGTCGAGTTTCATGCAATTTCAAGCATGCTTAGAGTCTCAAAAGCATCAAAAAAGATTATTAATGTTTGATGCGTTGCCATGGAAACAGTATTAAAGATATCAAAAATCCTTTCACAGGTCTACATCTGCCGTATGTTTACATTATACACATAAAATTTGAATTAAATCGGGTAAAAATAAGAGGGTGATTTCAAAGCATTTTGAAAGTGACACACTTCCTGCTGCCAGTTGGTGGCGCTATAACTTTGACTCACAATAGTCACATCCATGTGATCGGCCTTTTACCACGAACACACTGCTGAAGTTTCATCAAGATCAGTTAATGTGTGCAGAAGTTATAACACACTTCCTGTTTCCATTATTCGCCATAAATTCGTTTCCTCGCCACGGGAAAACCGTTCGAGATATCAAAAATCCCCTGGCAATTTTTCATCCTCAATGTCTTGTCTTCATGCACACCGAGTTTGGTGGCGATCGGATGAATTCTCTAGGAGGAGTATTTCAAATTCCAGAGCATACGTTTTTCAAACAACCCATAATAGCCGACTTCCTGTTGGGTGGAGCTAATAACATAGAGTGCGGAAGTTGTTCGGCCTGATGAGATCTATATGTGTACCGAGTTTCATACTAATACGTTCTTGTATGTGTCCAAGATTTCAGATTCTGTTCCAGGGGGCGCTGTCGAGCCCCCCTGCCACGCCCGGGTACCAGCTTCAGCGCGGCCCTGATGGCCGCGGGTTCTGACCTGTGTGCAAAGTTTCAAGAGTTTTCGAGCATGTTAAGGGGCCCAAAAGTGCCCGAGAAGTAGAAAAAAATAATAATAAATATAGCTGCGAGCAGCGATTACGGGCCCAAGCCGGTGGCACCGCAACCCCGTGCCTTTAGTTACCTAAAGGCACCGGGGTGGCGGTACCGCCGGCTTTGGCCCTCCATCGCTGCTCGCAGCTATATTTATATATATATATATATATATATATACATACATACACACACATACATATATATGTATATATATATATATATATATATATATATATATATATATATTATTGTTCAAAAGTTTGGGGTCAGTAAGATTTTTAATGTTTTTAGGAGAAGTCTCTTCTGCTCACCAAGGCTGCATTTATTGATTAAAAATACAAACAAAAACAGTAATATTGTGAAATATTATTCCAATTTAAAACAGCTGTTTTCAATTTTAAAATATTTTACATAGTAATTCATTTCTGTGATCAAAGTTGAGTTTTCAGCATCATTACTCCAGTCTTCAGTGTCACATGATCCTTCAGAAATCATACTAATATGATGATTGATGCTCAATAAATATTCATTATTATTTTCAATGTTGAAAACAGTTGTGTACAGATTTTTTTTTTTCAAAATGCTTTGATGAATGTAAAGTTCAAAAGAACAGCATATATTTCAAATATATATATATATTTAACATTATAAATGTCTTTACTGTAACTGTTGATCAGTTTAACTCATCCTTCATAAATAAAAGTACTGATTTATTTTATTTCTTTCCCCCAAAAAATAAAATTTTAATTATTACTAACCACAAACTTTTGAGCGGTAGTGTTTAACGTTACAAAAGCTTTAGATTTCAGATAAATGCTGTTCTTTTGAACTTTCTATTCATCAAAGACTGTACACAACTGTTTTCGACATTTAAAATAATAATGAATGTTTCTTGAGTATCAATCATCATATTAGAATAATTTCTGAAGGATCATGTGACAGTGACGACTGGAGTAATGATGCTGAAAACTCAGCTTTGATCACAGGAATAAATAACAGTTTAAAATATATTAAAATAGAAAGCAGCTGTTTTAAATTGGAATACTATTTTACAATATTACTGTTTTTGTTTGTATTTTTAATCAAATAAATGCAGCCTTGGTGAGCAGAAGAAACTTCTCTGTTATGTGCGCGCCACAGACTGCATGCACGTCCGCTTAGAGTTCCGCCTTTTGCCTTCCGTCAATATTACGTTATTAGAAAAATATTTTTTTAGAGAATCGATTTTTTGACATTTGTGAATCGATTCAGAATCGTCCACGTCCGCATCGCGATGCATCTAAGAATCAATTTTTTCTCCCACCCCTAGATTTCATACAACAGGTTAATAAACAGTTACAATTAAGTCACTTACATTTTAGATGCAATGTTGACTGTTTTTGTTCTGTTTCAGCAGCGAAAATAGTTAAACAAAGATCACGGCAGAACCATCACGCATCACGTGTTTTCTCATAACTGAACGATTCAGCATTTTTAACGAATCGGTTGACTCAAAGATTGAATGATCAATCCATAAACATCTGTCTTAATCATGATCGACTCATTCGAACGAATCGTTTGAACGAATGAATCAATGACTCGCTTATTAAGATGGATGCCTGGCGACACCTAATGGCGGTTTAGTGTTGTTTAAAAGCATCATTCTTTCCCACATGTGTGTGATTTGTGTGTGCAACATTATCATTATTTTTCTTTCACTATTATATTAGCGATTTAAAAGCACCCACTCGTGTCACACGTCGATTAACCGGTGGGAAAATATCCTCAGACACATACCTAATAAATGTATATTTAAATACAATATTGGCCTACCTGGTAAAAAGTTTTATATACTATTTTGATGTCCTTTTGGACACAAGAGGGCAGTATAGCCCTATGTTTGCTTTTTTGTTGAACCAAATAGCACTAAATAGCCTGTTTTTAACTTTTTCATTCTTCTTGAATTGCAAAAACAGAATAAAATGGGTTTAGTTGTGATATTTGTATACTTTTATATAGAAATAAATGGTATATAATTACATTTTTAGAAGATTTTTACTTTAATCCCTCGCCATAGCAAAACCGTTTGAGATATTTATTATCCATTCACAATTTAGCATATTTAATGTAGTTTCATCATGTTGAAAAAGTTTGGTACGAATAAAATAAATAGTTTAAGAGGAGTGGCTAAAAATTCAGAGGCTGATTTTGCAAAAAAATTCACATTCAGACCAAAATATCTGACTTCCTGATGGCCAGAGCTATTGAATGTAAATTAGAAAGTTGTCCGGCTTGATGAGAACAATATAAAAACTATTTTTTCTTTACTGTAGTTAAAAGTAACCCCCCCCACTTTTGTCAAAAGCATGTTGAAAGTGACACACTTCCTGCTGCCAGTTGGTGGCGCTATAACTTTGACTCACAATAGCTACATCCATCTGATCGGCCTCTTACCACGAACACACTGCTGAAGTTTCATCAAGATCAGTTAATGTATGCAGAAGTTATTCCACTTCCGTGTTTCTCTTTTCTCGCCATAAATTCGATTCCTCGCCACAGCCAAACCGTTCGAGATATCAAAAATCCGTCCGCAATTTAGCATCCTCAAAGTCTTGACTACATGCACACCGAGTTTGAAGGGGACACGGTGAATTTTCTAGGAGGAGTATTTCACATTCCACAGCAAGCGTTTTCCAAACAACCCATAATAGCCGACTTCCTGTTGGGCTGGCGTAAAACTTGACCGGGGTAAAGTTGTTCGGCCCGATGAGATCTATATGTGTACCGAGTTTCATATTAATTCATGCGAGCGTGTTTGATATATGGATCAAGTTTTAGAACCCCGTTCAAGGGGGCGCTGTTGAGCCCCCCAGCCACGCCCGGGTACCAGCTTCAGCCCGGCCCTGGTGGCCGTGGGTTCTGACCTGTGTGCAAAGTTTCAAGAGTTTTTGAGCACGTTAAGGACCCCAAAAGCCCCTGAAACCTTGATTAACAATATAAAAGCAATAGTCAAATCCCCCCCTCCCCTCACACACACAGAGACACAGAGAGAGGGAGAGAAAATTCTTCAGAAAATCCACATTCAAACCAAAATATCTCTCTTCCTGTTGGTCGGAGATGATTCATGTAAATTAGAAAGTTGTCCGTCTTGATGAGAACAATACACATACCAAGTTTTGTGATTCTAGGAAAAACTAAGCCCCCATTTTTGACTAAAGGTGGCGCTACTGAGCCATTCCACCACGCCCGTTTCTGAAACTTTGCACATGTCTACTGGCTAATAAATGTGATGTGTCTGTTGAGTTTCATGCAATTTCAAGTATGTTAAGAGTCTCAAAAGCATCAAAAAAGAATATTAAAGTTTGATGCGTTGCCACGGCAACAGTCTCTAAGATATCAATAATCCTTTCACAGGTTTACATCTGCCGTGTGTCTACATTGTACACATAAAGTTTGAAGCAAATCGGGTAAAAATAAGACACTGATTTCAAAGCATTTTGAAAGTGATGTACTTCCTGCTGCCTGTTGGTGGCGCTATAACTTTGACTCACAATAGTCACATCTGTGCGATCGGCCTCTTACAACAAACACACTGCTGAAGTTTCATCAAGATCAGTTAATGTATGCAGAAGTTATAACACACTTCCTGTTTCATTTTTTCGGCATAAATTTGTTTCCTCGCCACGGCCAAACCGTTTGAGATATCAAAAATCCGTCCGCAATTTAGCATCCTCAATGTCTTGACTTCATGCACACCGAGTTTGGAGGCGAATCGATGAATTCCCTAGGAGGAGTACATTAAATTCCACAGCATGCGTTTCCAAACAACGCTAAATAGCCAACTTCCTGTTTGGCTGGCGTAAAACTTAGAGCACGAAAGTTGTTCGGCCCGATGAGATCTATATGTGTACCGAGTTTCATATTATTACATGCAAGCGTGTTTGATTTATGGACACGTGTTCGGATCCCGTTCCAGGGGGCGCTGTCGAGCCCCCCTGCCACGCCCGGGTACCAGCTTCAGTCCGGCCCTGATGGCCGCGGGTTCTGACGTGTGTGCAAAATTTCAAGAGTTTTCGAGCATGTTAAGAGCCCCAAAAGTGCCCGAAAGGTTGACAAAATAATAATAATAATAATAAATATAGCTGCGAGCAGCGATTACGGGCCCAAGCCGGTGGCACCGCAACCCCGGTGCCTTTAGTTACCTAAAGGCACCGGGGTGGCGGTACCGCCGGCTTTGGCCCTCCATCGCTGCTCGCAGCTATATTTATATATATATATATATATATATACATATATATATATATATATATATATATATACATACATACATACACACACATACATATATATATATATATATATATATATATATATATGTATATGTATATGTATGTATATATATATATATATATATATATACATACATACATACATACATATATATGTATATATATATATATATATATATATATATATACCGTTCAAAAGTTTGGGGTCAGGAAGATTTTTAATGTTTTTAGGAGAAGTCTCTTCTCCTCACCAAGGCTGCATTTATTGATTAAAAATACAAACAAAAACAGTAATATTGTGAAATATTATTCCAATTTAAAACAGCAGTTTTCAATTTTAAAATATTTTACATAGTAATTCATTTCTGTGATCAAAGTTGAGTTTTCAGCATCATTACTCCAGTCTTCAGTGTCACATGATCCTTCAGAAATCATACTAATATGATGATTGATGCTCAATAAATATTCATTATTATTTTCAATGTTGAAAACAGTTGTGTACAGATTTTTTTTTTTTTTAAATGCTTTGATGAATGTAAAGTTCAAAAGAACAGCATATATTTCAAATATATATATATTTTTTTAACATTATAAATGTCTTTACTGTAACTGTTGATCAGTTTAACTCATCCTTCATAAATAAAAGTACTGATTTATTTTATTTCTTCCCCCAAAAATAAAATTTTAATTATTACTAACCCAAAACTTTTGAGCGGTAGTGTTTAACGTTACAAAAGCTTTAGATTTCAGATAAATGCTGTTCTTTTGAACTTTCTATTCATCAAAGACTGTAAACAACTGTTTTCGACATTTAAAATAATAATGAATGTTTCTTGAGTATCAATCATCATATTAGAATAATTTCTGAAGGATCATGTGACAGTGACGACTGGAGTAATGATGCTGAAAACTCAGCTTTGATCACAGGAATAAATAACAGTTTAAAATATATTAAAATAGAAAGCAGCTGTTTTAAATTGGAATAATATTTTACAATATTACTGTTTTTGTTTGTATTTTTAATCAAATAAATGCAGCCTTGGTGAGCAGAAGAAACTTCTCTGTTATGTGCGCGCCACAGACTGCACGCACGTCCGCTTAGAGTTCCGCCTTTTGCCTTCCGTCAATATTACGTTATTAGAAAACAATTTTTTTACAGAATCTATTTTTTGACATTTGTGAATCGATTCAGAATCGTCCACGTCCGCATCGCGATGCATCTAAGAATAATTTTTTTCTCCCACCCCTAGATTTCATACAACAGGTTAATAAACAGTTACAATTAAGTCACTTACATTTTAGATGCAATGTTGACTGTTTTTGTTCTGTTTCAGCAGCGAAAATAGTTAAACAAAGATCACGGCAGAACCATCACGCATCACGTGTTTTCTCATAACTGAACGATTCAGCATTTTTAACGAATCGGTTGACTCAAAGATTGAATGATCAATCCATAAACATCTGTCTTAATCATGATCGACTCATTCGAACGAATCGTTTGAACGAATGAATCAATGACTCGCTTATTAAGATGGATGCCTGGCGACACCTAATGGCGGTTTAGTGTTGTTTAAAAGCATCATTCTTTCCCACATGTGTGTGATTTGTGTGTGCAACATTATCATTATTTTTCTTTCACTATTATATTAGCGATTTAAAAGCACCCACTCGTGTCACACGTCGATTAACCGGTGGGAAAATATCCTCAGACACATACCTAATAAATGTATATTTAAATACAATATTGGCCTACCTGGTAAAAAGTTTTATATACTATTTTGATGTCCTTTTGGACACAAGAGGGCAGTATAGCCCTATGTTTGCTTTTTTGTTGAACCAAATAGCACTAAATAGCTAACTTTTTAACTAAATAGCTAACTAAATAACTTTTTCATTCTTCTTGAATTGCAAAAACAGAATAAAATGGGTTTAGTTGTGATATTTGTATACTTTTATATAGAAATAAATGGTATATAATTACATTTTTAGAAGATTTTTACTTTAATCCCTCGCCATAGCAAAACCGTTTGAGATATTTATTATCCATTCACAATTTAGCATATTTAATGTATTTTCATCATGTTGAAAAAGTTTGGTACGAATAAAATAAATAGTTTAAGAGGAGTGGCTAAAAATTCAGAGGCTGATTTTGCAAAAAAATTCACATTCAGACCAAAATATCTGACTTCCTGATGGCCAGAGCTATTGAATGTAAATTAGAAAGTTGTCCGGCTTGATGAGAACAATATACAAACTATTTTTTCTTTACTGTAGTTAAAAGTAACCCCCCCACTTTTGTCAAAAGCATGTTGAAAGTGACACACTTCCTGCTGCCAGTTGGTGGCGCTATAACTTTGACTCACAATAACTACATCCATCTGATCGGCCTCTTACCACGAACACACTACTGAAGTTTCATCAAGATCAGTTAATGTATGCAGAAGTTATTCCACTTCCGTGTTTCTCTTTTCTCGCCATAAATTCGATTCCTCGCCACAGCCAAACCGTTCGAGATATCAAAAATCCGTCCGCAATTTAGCATCCTCAAAGTCTTGACTACATGCACACCGAGTTTGAAGGGGACACGGTGAATTTTCTAGGAGGAGTATTTCACATTCCACAGCAAGCGTTTTCCAAACAACCCATAATAGCCGACTTCCTGTTGGGCTGGCGTAAAACTTGACCGGGGTAAAGTTGTTCGGCCCGATGAGATCTATATGTGTACCGAGTTTCATATTAATTCATGCGAGCGTGTTTGATATATGGATCAAGTTTTAGAACCCCGTTCAAGGGGGCGCTGTTGAGCCCCCCAGCCACGCCCGGGTACCAGCTTCAGCCCGGCCCTGATGGCCGTGGGTTCTGACTTGTGTGCAAAGTTTCAAGAGTTTTTGAGCACGTTAAGGACCCCAAAAGCCCCTGAAACCTTGATTAACAATATAAAAGCAATAGTCAAATCCCCCCTCCCCTCACACACACACAGACACAGAGAGAGGGAGAGAAACTTCTTCAGAAAATCCACATTCAAACCAAAATATCTCTCTTCCTGTTGGTCGGAGATGGTTAATGTCAATTAGAAAGTTGTCCGTCTTGATGAGAACAATACACATACCAAGTTTTGTTGCTGTTGATAAAACTAACCGCCCCATTTATGACTAAAGGTGGCGCTAATGAGCCCCTCACCACGCCCGTTTCTGAAACTTTGCACATGTCTACGGGCTAATAAATGTGATGTGTCTGTCGAGTTTCATCCAATTTCAAGTATGTTAAGAGTCTCAAAAGCATCAAAAAAGAATATTAAAGTTTGAAGCGTTGCCATGGCAACAGTATTAAAGATATCAAAAATTCTTTCACAGGTCTACATCTGCCGTGTGTTTACATTATACACATAAAGTTTGAAGCAAATCGGGTAAAAATAAGAGGGTGATTTCAAAGCATTTTGAAAGTGACACACTTCCTGCTGCCAGTTGGTGGCGCTATAACTTTGACTCACAATAGTCACATCAATGTGATCGGCCTCTGACCACGAACACACTGCTGAAGTTTTATCAAGATCAGTTAATGTATGCAGAATTTATAATACACTTCCTGTGTCCCATTATTCGCCATAAATTCGTTTCCTCGCCTTGGCCAAACCGTTCGAGATATCAAAAATCCGTCCGCAATTTATAATCCTCAATGTCTTGACTTCATGCACACCGAGTTTTGAGGCGAATGGATGAATTTCCTAGGAGGAGTACATCAAATTCCACAGCATGCGTTTTCCAAACAACCCATAATAGCCGACTTCCTGTTGGGCTGGCGTAAAACTTAGAGCACGAAAGTTGTTCAGCCCAATAAGATCTATATGTGTACCGAGTTTCATATTAATTCATGCAAGAGTGTTTGGTATATGGACCAAGTTTTCGGACCGCACTCGGACCCCATTCAAGGGGGCGCTGTCGAGCCCCCCTGCCACGCCCAGGTACCATCTTCAGCCCGGCCCTAATGGCCGCAGCTTCTGACCTGTGTGCAAAGTTTCATGAGTTTTTGAGCACGTTAAAGGCCCCAAAAGCCCCCGAACCCTTGAACAATAATAATAATAATAATAATAATAATAATCCTAACGAAAACAATAGGGCCTTCGCCCTTTCAGGGCTTGGGCCCTAATAATAATAATAATAATAAATAATCCTACCGGAAACAATAGGGCCTTCGCCCTTTCAGGGCTTGGGCCCTAATAACAAATAATCCTACCGAAAACAATAGGGCTCTTCGCCCTTTCAGGGCTTGGGCCCTAATAATCCTTAGAAGAACAATAGGGCTCTGCGCCCTTTCAGGGCTTGGGCCCTAATAATAAATATAGCTGCGAGCAGCGATTGCGGGCCCAAGCCGGTGGCACCGCCACCCTGGTGCCTTAGTGTAGGCACCGGGGTGGCGGTACCGCCGGCTTTGGCCCTCCATCGCTGCTCGCAGCTATATTTATATATATATATATATATATATATATATATATATATATTATACAAACATATACACACATATATATGTATTTATATATGTGTATATATATATATATATATATATATATATATATATATATATATATATATATATATATATATATATATACACCGTTCAAAAGTTTGGGGTCAGGAAGATTTTTTATGTTTTTAGGAGAAGTCTCTTCTGCTCACCAAGGCTGCATTTATTTGAATAAAAATACAAACAAAAACAGTAATATTGTGAAATATTATTCCAATTTAAAACAGCTGTTTTCTATTTTAAAATATTTTACACTGTAATTAATTTATGTGATCAAAGCTGAGTTTTCAGCATCATTACTCCTGTCTTCAGTGTCACATGATCCTTCAGAAATCATTCTAATATGATGATTGATGGTCAATAAATATTAATTATTATTTTCAATGTTGAAAACAGTTGTGTACAGATTTTTTTTCAAAATGCGTTGATGAATGTAAAGTTCAAAAGAACAGCATTTATTTCAAATATAATTTTTTTTAACATTATAAATGTATGTACTGTAACTTTTGATCAGTTTAACTCATTCTCGATGAATAAAAGTATTGATTTATTTTATTTCTTTCCCCCAAAATTTAAATTTAAATTATTACTGACCCCAAACTTCTGAACGGTAGTGTTTAATGTTACAAAAGCTTTAGATTTCAGATAAATGCTGTTCTTTTGAACTTTCTATTCATCAAAGACTGTACACAACTGTTTTCGACATTTAAAATAATAATGAATGTTTCTAGAGCATCAATCATCATATTAGAATAATTTCTGAAGGATCATGTGACAGTGACGACTGGAGTAATGATGCTGAAAACTCAGCTTTGATCACAGGAATAAATAACAGTTTAAAATATATTAAAATAGAAAGCAGCTGTTTTAAATTGGAATACTATTTTACAATATTACTGTTTTTGTTTGTAATCAAATAAATGCAGCCTTGGTGAGCAGAAGAAACTTCGCTTAAAAATCTTACTGACCCCAAATTTTTGAACAGTAGTGTATATATATTATATAAAAATGTAAGGGATAAGACACAGATAATTTTACTTGCCTGACCTGATTAGAACAATGAAAAAACTTAAATGAAAAAATAACTTGGGAATCACTAAAACGAGGGCGCGATTGTACAGTGGACACATAAAAACATTCTCTGTCATTTTGTTTGGAACATCATTCAAACTGCAAAGTGTTAACTTATATTTTTGTACAGTAGCAATAAAACACAACATTGTGCATTTTTAAAATACATTCAAGCAATCCGCCCCGAAAATGAAACTAAAATGCTCACGGGCCACGGCTGCACAGGCATTCATAATGGTGCGCGTCCTCAGCGAGGAACGAGCAGAACAGAGTCAACGTTTTTTAGGTCATTGCTCCTTCCATAGGAATTTATTGAAAAAGCTCGCTCTGCTCCGCACCATTATCAATGTCCGTGCGGACGAACATATTTTACTTTCGTTTTTAAGTTAGCGATTAAAAAGCCCCCAGCGGTGTCACACGTCAGTTAACCGGTGGTAAAATATTCTCACTGTCACATACCTAGTATATTTTTATATAGATATAATAGGCCTACCTGATTTTGAACACAAGAGGGCAGTATAGCACTATGTTTGACTTTATTTATTTATTATTTAGACTAAACAACCATTCTGGCAGTTTTTAAACTTAAACTTCATTCTTAAATTGAAAAAAAAGAATAAAATGAGTTAAGTTCTGATATTTGTATACTTTTATATAGTAATAAATGGTGTATAATTACATTTTTAGAATATATGAGCCTTTTACTGTTTACTTTTTAGACAATACTTTAATCCCTCGCCATAGCAAAACCGTTTGAGATATTTATTATCCGTTCACAATTTAGCATCATTAATATATTTTTATCATGTTGAAAAAGTTTGGTGGGAATAAAATAAACCACTTCGATAAAGGTGGCTAAAAATTCAGAGGCTGATTTTGCAAAAAAATCCACATTCAGACCAAAATATTTGACTTCCTGATGGTCAGAGCTAATGACTTTAAATTAGAAAGTTGTCCGGGTCGATGAGATCAATATATGAACTGAGTTTTTTTTACTGTAGTTAAAACTAACCCCCCCACTTTTGTCAAAAGCATGTTGAAAGTGACACACTTCCTGCTGCCAGTTGGTGGCGCTATAACTTTGAATCACAATAGCCACATCCATCTGATCGGCCTCTTACCACGAACACACTGGTGAAGTTTCATCAAGATCAGTTAATGTATGCAGCAGTTATTCCACTTCGTGTTTCTCTTTTCTCGCCATAAATTCGATTCCTCGCCACGGCCAAACCGTTCGAGATATCAAAAATCCGTCCGCAATTTAGCATCCTCAAAATCTTGACTACATGCACACCGAGTTTGGAGGGGACACGGTGAATTTTCTAGGAGGAGTATTTCACATTCCACAGCAAGCGTTTTCCAAACAACCCATAATAGCCGACTTCCTGTTGGGCTGGCGTAAAACTTGACCAGGGGAAAGTTGTTCGGCACGATGAGATCTATATGTGTACCGAGTTTCATATTAATTCATGCAAGCGTGTTTGATATATGGACCAAGTTTTAGAACCCCGTTCAAGGGGGCGCTGTTGAGCCCCCCTGCCACGCCCGGGTACCAGCTTCAGCCCGGCCCTGATGGCCGTGGGTTCTGACCTGTGTGCAAAGTTTCAAGAGTTTTTGAGCACGTTAAGGACCCCAAAAGCCCCTGAAACCTTGATTAACAATATAAAAGCAATAGTCAAATCCCCCCCCCCTCCCCTCACACACACACAGACACAGAGAGAGGGAGAGAAAATTCTTCAGAAAATCCACATTCAAACCAAAATATCTCTCTTCCTGTTGGTCGGAGATGGTTAATGTCAATTAGAAAGTTGTCCGTCTTGATGAGAACAATACACATACCAAGTTTTGTTGCTGTTGATAAAACTAACCGCCCCATTTATGACTAAAGGTGGCGCTACTGAGCCCCTCACCACGCCCGTTTCTGAAACTTTGCACATGTCTACGGGCTAATAAATGTGATGTGTCTGTCGAGTTTCATCCAATTTCAAGTATTTTAAGAGTCTCAAAAGCATCAAAAAAGAATATTAAAGTTTGAAGCGTTGCCATGGCAACAGTATTAAAGATATCAAAAATCCTTTCACAGGTCTACATCTGCCGTGTGTTTACATTATACACATAAAGTTTGAAGCAAATCGGGTAAAAATAAGAGGGTGATTTCAAAGCATTTTGAAAGTGACACACTTCCTGCTGCCAGTTGGTGGCGCTATAACTTTGACTCACAATAGTCACATCAATGTGATCGGCCTCTGACCACGAACACACTGCTGAAGTTTTATCAAGATCAGTCAATGTATGCAGAAGTTATAATACACTTCCTGTGTCCCATTATTCGCCATAAATTCGTTTCCTCGCCTTGGCCAAACCGTTCGAGATATCAAAAATCCGTCCGCAATTTATCATCCTCAATGTCTTGACTTCATGCACACCGAGTTTTGAGGCGAATGGATGAATTTCCTAGGAGGAGTACATCAAATTCCACAGCATGCGTTTTCCAAACAACCCATAATAGCCGACTTCCTGTTGGGCTGGCGTAAAAAGTAAAAGTACGAAAGTTGTTTGGCCCGATGAGATCTATATGTGTACCGAGTTTCATATTATTACATGCAAGCGTGTTTGATTTATGGACCAAGTTTTCGGACCCCGTTCCAGGGGGCGCTGTCGAGCCTCCCTGCCACGCCCGTGTCCCAGCTTCAGCCCGGCCCTAATGGCCGCGGGTTCTGACCCGTGTGCAAAGTTTCAAGAGTTTTCGAGCACGTTAAGGGCCCCAAAAGTGCCCGAAAGGTTGATAAAAAATAATAATAAAATATAGCTGCGAGCAGCGATTGCGGGCCCAAGCCGGTGGCACCGCCACCCTGGTGCCTTTAGTTACACTAAAGCCACCGGGGTGGCGGTGTCACCGGCTTGGGCCCTCCATCGCTGCTCGCAGCTATATTTATATATATATATATATATATATATATATATATATATATATATATATATATATATATACATATACATATATATATATATATATATATATAAAAATGTAACAAAAAAAAAATATATATATATATATATATACATTATATATATGTAACAAAAAAAAAAAAATATATATATATATATATATATATATATGGCGAGGAACGTGCAGAGAAGAGCGAACGTTTTTGGACATTCATCATATTGCATTGGTTTTCATTTCTTGTCCTCAAACCGAGCACTAATCTGTTTATTTTTAAGTCACACATTCTCCATTGATTAAAAAAGACAATCAATGTATTTTTTAATGGTAGTATTATTTTATACAGAAATAAATTATTTATAATTCAGATGAGAATAAAGTTAGTGTTAATTAAAATTGTAAGGAAAACAAATATATTGATCTAAAATCTACTATCATTTGCTGCAAATAGGTTGACTATTTATATTTATTATTATATTTTATTACGGCTGTAATGAACCGGCTGCGATGTCAAGATTGCAATGCTGGAATGCACAGTGTGTGTGTGTGAGGCGTGGACGCGATCGAACAGTGGAAACATAAAAACATAGGCTACTCCGTCGGTTTGTTCATACAGGACATCATTTAAACTGCACTGTGTTTACTTATATTTATGTACACTCGCAATAAAACACAACATTGTGCTTTTGTAAAAAAACATTCAAGCAATCCCACCCCCGAAATGGCGCTATTTTTTAAAGGAGTCATAACCTTGTATTACATTGGATACCTACTGCTGTATTATAGTCTTTCAGGCCCTTCTAAAAAAGAAAAGTGGAAAAAAAATAAACACAGACCTACTTTTACCCTTATTTCTGAAGGCATTATTGTCTCGCGAGATCAATGCGATGTTTTGGCTGTCTTGGACGCTCTATATGGCTCTGCACGCCAGTTGAAAGGGTTGTTGGGACAGCGTCATTAAAAATGAATTTCATCCACTGGTCCCTGATAGTTTCGTCCGATTTTGGGAGATAAAACACATTTGCATGTTTTTTATGGCAATCAACCAGCAAGTCCGGTGTGCACTCGGTTTCTCCATCTTTCCCGACTGAACTGAATATGAGGGGGAGAGGGGAAGGGGGGGCTTCCTGCTGCGGTGTCCATATATGGTATATCCTACTACCTCATGACGTCAAGAGGGAGCTGAAATCAAAATCTCGTATTTGAGTGGGCGTGCACGCGCGCTGGTTTATTTACCCTGAGGTAAACAAACGCTTCACTTTTAAATATCGGCTTCCCGGCCAGTTTATAATCGTTAGTCGATCATAACATACATTGATTCTCGTGGAAAAGTGAAAATTGCAGGTTATGACTCCTTTAAATGAAACTAAAATGCTCACGGCTGCATGGGCAATAACGCGTCTACAGCGAGGAACGAGCAGAACAGAGTGAATGTTTTTTAGTTCATTCCTACTGGACGACCGTATTTCACTTTCGCTTTTAAAGGGATACTCCACTTTAAAATGAAAATTCTGTCACCATATTCTCACCCTCATGTTGTTTTAATCCTTTATGAATTTCTTTCTTCTGCTGAACAGAAAGGAAGATATTTAGAAGAATGTCAGTAACCAGACAGTTTCTGATCCCATTGACTTCCATAGTAGGAAAAAAATGTATACTATGGAAGTCAATGAGACCAGAAACTGTCCGGTTACTGACATTCTTCTAAATATCTTCCTTTCTGTTCAGCAGAAGAAAGAAATTAATAAAGGATTGAAACAACATGAGGGTGAGTATATGATGACAGAATTTTCAATTTAAAGTGGAGTATCCCTTTAAGTTAGCGATTGAAAAGCCCCCACCGCGGTGTCACATATCGATTAACCAGTGGGAAAAAATTCTCAGTCACATCGCTAATATATTTATATATAAATACAATATACAATGGGCCTACCTGATTTTGAACACAAGAGGGCAGTATAGCCCTATGTATGACTTTTTTTTTTACTAAATAGCGCATTCTGGCTGATTTTAAACTTGTACATAATTCTTGAATTGAAAAAAACTGAATAAACCCAAAACTAGTTCTGTTTCGGTTTAGTTCTGATATTTGTATAATTTTATATAAAAATAAATGGTGTATAATTAAATTTTAAGAAGATATGAGATGTTTTCTGATTCCTTTTTTGACATTATTTTAATCCCTCGCCATGTCAAAACCGTTTGAAATATTTAATATCCGTTCACAATTTAGCATCTTTAATGTATTTTCATCGTGTAAAAAAGTTTGGTGTGAATAAAAAAAAAAACACTTAGCAGGAGTGGGTAAAAAGCAGAGGCTGAATTTGCAAATAAATCCACATTCAAACCAAAATATCTGACTTCCTATTGGTCGAAGCTAATAACTGTATATTAGAAAGTTGTCCGGCTCGATGAGACCAATGTACGTACTGATTTTTGTAACTGTGGGTAAAACTAACCCCCCCACTTTTGTCAAAAGCATTTTGAAAGTGACACACTTCCTGCTGCCAGTTGGTGGCGCTATAACTTTGACTCACAATAGTTACATCCATCTGATCGGCCTCTTACCACGAACACACTGGTGAAGTTTCATCAAGATCAGTTAATGTATGCAGAAGTTATACCACTTCGTGTTTCTCTTTTCTCGCCATAAATTCGTTTCCTCGCCACGGCCAAACCGTTCGAGATATCAAAAATCCGTCCGCAATTTAGAATCCTCAATGTCTTGACTTCATGCACACCGAGTTTGGTGGGGATTGGATGAATTCTCTAGGAGGAGTACTTCGCATTCCACAGCAAGCGTTTTCCAAACAACCCATAATAGCCGACTTCCTGTTGGGCTGGCGTAAAACTTGACCAGGGGAAAGTTGTTCGGCCCGATGAGATCTATATGTGTACCGAGTTTCATATTAATTAATGCAAGCGTGTTTGATCTATGGACCAAGTTTTGGGACCCCCGTTCAAGGGGGCGCTGTTGAGCCCCCCTGCCACGCCCGGGTCCCAGCTTCAGCCCGTCCCTGATGGTAGGGGGTTCTGACTTGTGTGCAAAGTTACAAGAGCTTTTGAGCACGTTAAGGACCCCAAAAGCCCCTGAAACCTTGATTAACAATATAAAAGCAATAGTCAAATCCCCCCCTCCCCTCACACACACAGAGACACAGAGAGAGGGAGAGAAAATTCTTCAGAAAATCCACATTCAAACCAAAATATCTCTCTTCCTGTTGGTCAGAGATAGTTCATGTAAATTAGAAAGTTGTCCGTCTTGATGAGAACAATACACATACCAAGTTTTGTTGCTGTTGATAAAACTAACCCCCCCACTTATGACTAAAGGTGGCGCTACTGAGCCCCTCACCACGCCCGTTTCTGAAACTTTGCACATGTCTACTGGCTAATAAATGTGATGTGTCTGTCGAGTTTCATCCAATTTCAAGTATGTTAAGAGTCTCAAAAGCATCAAAAAAGAATATTAAAGTTTGAAGCGTTGCCATGGCAACAGTATTAAAGATATCAAAAATCCTTTCACAGGTCTACATCTGCCGTGTGTTTACATTATACACATAAAGTTTGAAGCAAATCGGGTAAAAATAAGAGGGTGATTTCAAAGCATTTTGAAAGGGACACACTTCCTGCTGCCAGTTGGTGGCGCTATAACTTTGACTCACTATAGTCACATCCATGTGATCGGCCTCTTACAACGAACACACTGCTGAAGTTTAATCAAGATCAGTTAATGTATGCAGAAGTTATAACACACTTCCTGTTTCCATTATTCGCCATAAATTCGTGTCCTCGCCACAGCCAAACCGTTCGAGATATCAAAAATCCGTCCGCAATTTAGCATCCTCAATGTCTTGACTTCATGCTGACTGAGTTTGGAGGCGAATGGATGAATTCCCTAGGAGGAGTACATTAAATTCCACAGCATGCGTTTCCAAACAACCCATAATAGCCGACTTCCTGTTGGGCTGGCGTAAAAAGTAGAAGTACGAAAGTTGTTTGGCCCGATGAGATCTATATGTGTACCGAGTTTCATATTATTACATGCAAGCGTGTTTGATTTATGGACCAAGTTTTCGGACCCCGTTCCAGGGGGCGCTGTCGAGCCTCCCTGCCACGCCCGTGTCCCAGCTTCAGCCCGGCCCTAATGGCCGCGGGTTCTGACCCGTGTGCAAAGTTTCAAGAGTTTTCGAGCACGTTAAGGGCCCCAAAAGTGCCCGAAAGGTTGAAAAAAAAATAATAATAAATAATCCTTAGAAGAACAATAGGGCTCTGCGCCCTTTCAGGGCTTGGGCCCTAATAATCCTTAGAAGAACAATAGGGCTCTGCGCCCTTTCAGGGCTTGGGCCCTAATAATCCTAACGAAAACAATAGGGCCTTCGCCCCTTCAGGGCTTGGGCCCTAATAATAATAAATAATCCTACCGGAAACAATAGGGCCTTCGCCCTTTCAGGGCTTGGGCCCTAATAATCCTAACGAAAACAATAGGGCCTTCGCCCCTTCAGGGCTTGGGCCCTAATAATAATAATCCTACCGGAAACAATAGGGCCTTCGCCCTTTCAGGGCTTGGGCCCTAATAATAATAATATATATATATATATATATATATATATATATATATATATATATATATATATATATATAATATAGCTGCGAGCAGCGATTACGGGCCCAAGCCGGTGGCACCGCAACCCCGGTGCCTTTAGTTACTTAAAGGCACCGGGGTGGCGGTACCGCCGGCTTTGGCCCTCCATCGCTGCTCGCAGCTATATTTATATATATATATATATATATATATATATATATATATATATATATATATATATTCATATATACAAACATATATATATATATATGTATTTATATATGTGTGTATATATATATATATATATATATATACCGTTCAAAAGTTTGGGGTCAGGAAGATTTTTAATGTTTTTAGGAGAAGTCTCTTCTGCTCACCAAGGCTGCATTTATTGATTAAAAATACAAACAAAAACAGTAATATTGTGAAATATTATTCCAATTTAAAACAGCTGTTTTCAATTTTAAAATATTTTACATAGTAATTAATTTCTGTGATCAAAGTTGAGTCTTCAGCATCATTACTCCAGTCTTCAGTGTCACATGATCCTTCAGAAATCATACTAATATGATGATTGATGCTCAATAAATATTCATTATTTTCAATGTTGAAAACAGTAGTGTACAGATTTTTTTTTTTTCAAAATGCTTTGATGAATGTAAAGTTCAAAAGAACAGCATATATTTCAAATATATATTTTTTTAACATTATAAATGTCTTTACTGTAACTGTTGATCAGTTTAACTCATCCTTCATAAATAAAAGTACTGATTTATTTTATTTCTTTCCCCCAAAAATAAAATTTTAATTATTACTAACCCAAAACTTTTGAGCGGTAGTGTTTAACGTTACAAAAGCTTTAGATTTCAGATAAATGCTGTTCTTTTGAACTTTCTATTCATCAAAGACTGTAAACAACTGTTTTCGACATTTAAAATAATAATGAATGTTTCTTGAGTATCAATCTTCATATTAGAATAATTTCTGAAGGATCATGTGACAGTGACGACTGGAGTAATGATGCTGAAAACTCAGCTTTGATCACAGGAATAAATAACAGTTTAAAATATATTAAAATAGAAAGCAGCTGTTTTAAATTGGAATAATATTTTACAATATTACTGTTTTTGTTTGTATTTTTAATCAAATAAATGCAGCCTTGGTGAGCAGAAGAAACTTCTCTGTTATGTGCGCGCCACAGACTGCACGCACGTCCGCTTAGAGTTCCGCCTTTTGCCTTCCGTCAATATTATGTTATTAGAAAAATATTTTTTTAGAGAATCGATTTTTTGACATTTGTGAATCGATTCAGAATCGTCCACGTCCGCATCGCGATGCATCTAAGAATCGATTTTTTCTCCCACCCCTAGATTTCATACAACAGGTTAATAAACAGTTACAATTTAGTCACTTACATTTTAGATGCAATGTTGACTGTTTTTGTTCTGTTTCAGCAGCGAAAATAGTTAAACAAAGATCACGGCAGAACCATCACGCATCACGTGTTTTCTCATAACTGAACGATTCAGCATTTTTAACGAATCGGTTGACTCAAAGATTGAATGATCAATCCATAAACATCTGTCTTAATCATGATCGACTCATTCGAACGAATCGTTTGAACGAATGAATCAATGACTCGCTTATTAAGATGGATGCCTGGCGACACCTAATGGCGGTTTAGTGTTGTTTAAAAGCATCATTCTTTCCCACATGTGTGTGATTTGTGTGTGCAACATTATCATTATTTTTCTTTCACTATTATATTAGCGATTTAAAAGCACCCACTCGTGTCACACGTCGATTAACCGGTGGGAAAATATCCTCAGACACATACCTAATAAATGTATATTTAAATACAATATTGGCCTACCTGGTAAAAAGTTTTATATACTATTTTGATGTCCTTTTGGACACAAGAGGGCAGTATAGCCCTATGTTTGCTTTTTTGTTGAACCAAATAGCACTAAATAGCCTGTTTTTAACTTTTTCATTCTTCTTGAATTGCAAAAACAGAATAAAATGGGTTTAGTTGTGATATTTGTATACTTTTATATAGAAATAAATGGTATATAATTACATTTTTAGAAGATTTTTACTTTAATCCCTCGCCATAGCAAAACCGTTTGAGATATTTATTATCCATTCACAATTTAGCATATTTAATGTAGTTTCATCATGTTGAAAAAGTTTGGTACGAATAAAATAAATAGTTTAAGAGGAGTGGCAAAAAATTCAGAGGCTGATTTTGCAAAAAAATTCACATTCAGACCAAAATATCTGACTTCCTGATGGCCAGAGCTATTGAATGTAAATTAGAAAGTTGTCCGGCTTGATGAGAACAATATACAAACTATTTTTTCTTTACTGTAGTTAAAAGTAACCCCCCCACTTTTGTCAAAAGCATGTTGAAAGTGACACACTTCCTGCTGCCAGTTGGTGGCGCTATAACTTTGACTCACAATAGCTACATCCATCTGATCGGCCTCTTACCACGAACACACTGCTGAAGTTTCATCAAGATCAGTTAATGTATGCAGAAGTTATTCCACTTCCGTGTTTCTCTTTTCTCGCCATAAATTCGATTCCTCACCACAGCCAAACCGTTCGAGATATCAAAAATCCGTCCGCAATTTAGCATCCTCAAAGTCTTGACTACATGCACACCGAGTTTGAAGGGGACACGGTGAATTTTCTAGGAGGAGTATTTCACATTCCACAGCAAGCGTTTTCCAAACAACCCATAATAGCCGACTTCCTGTTGGGCTGGCGTAAAACTTGACGGGGGTAAAGTTGTTCGGCCCGATGAGATCTATATGTGTACCGAGTTTCATATTAATTCATGCGAGCGTGTTTGATATATGGATCAAGTTTTAGAACCCCGTTCAAGGGGGCGCTGTTGAGCCCCCCAGCCACGCCCGGGTACCAGCTTCAGCCCGGCCCTGATGGCCGTGGGTTCTGACCTGTGTGCAAAGTTTCAAGAGTTTTTGAGCATGTTAAGGACCCCAAAAGCCCCTGAAACCTTGATTAACAATATAAAAGCAATAGTCAAATCCCCCCCCCTCCCCTCACACACACACACAGACACAGAGAGAGGGAGAGAAAATTCTTCAGAAAATCCACATTCAAACCAAAATATCTCTCTTCCTGTTGGTCGGAGATGGTTAATGTCAATTAGAAAGTTGTCCGTCTTGATGAGAACAATACACATACCAAGTTTTGTTGCTGTTGATAAAACTAACCGCCCCATTTATGACTAAAGGTGGCGCTACTGAGCCCCTCACCACGCCCGTTTCTGAAACTTTGCACATGTCTACGGGCTAATAAATGTGATGTGTCTGTCGAGTTTCATCCAATTTCAAGCATCTTAAGAGTCTCAAAAGCATCCAAAAAGAAAATTAAAGTTTGATGCGTTGCCACGGCAACAGTATCTAAGATATCAATAATCCTTTCACAGGTCTACATCTGCCGTGTGTTTACATTATACAGATAAAGTTTGAAGCAAATCGGGTAAAAATAAGAGGGTGATTTCAAAGCATTTTGAAAGTGACACACTTCTTGCTGCCAGTAGGTGGCGCTATAATTTTGACTCACAATAGTCACATCAATGTGATCAGCCTCTGACCACGAACACACTGCTGAAGTTTTATCAAGATCCGTCAATGTATGCAGAAGTTATAATACACTTCCTGTGTCCCATTATTCGCCATAAATTTGTTTCCTCGCCACAGCCAAACCGTTCGAGATATCAAAAATCCCCTGGCAATTTTTCATCCTCAATGTCTTGACTTCATGCACACAGAGTTTGGTGCTGCCCGGGTGAATTCCCTAAGAGAAGTGTTTCAAATTCCTAAGCATGCGTTTCCAAACAACCCTAAATAGTCGACTTCCTGTTGGGCTGGCGTAAAACTTAGAGCATGAAAGTTGTGCGGCCCGATGAGATCTATATGTGTACCGAGTTTCATATTATTACATGCAAGCGTGTTTGATTTATGGACCAAGATTTCGGACCCTGTTCCAGGGGGCGCTGTCGAGCCCCCCTGCCACGCCCGGGTACCAGCTTCAGCCCGGCCCTGATGGCCGCGGGTTCTGACTCGTGTGCAAAGTTTCAAGAGTTTTTGAGCATGTTAAGGGCCCCAAAAATGCCTAAATAGTCGTAAGAAAAATAATAATAAATATAGCTGCGAGCAGCGATTACGGGCCCAAGCCGGTGGCACCGCAACCCCGGTGCCTTTAGTTACCTAAAGGCACCGGGGTGGCGGTACCGCCGGCTTTGGCCCTCCATCGCTGCTCGCAGCTATATTTATATATATATATATATATATATATATATATATATATATATATATATATATATATATATATATATATATATATACACACCGTTCAAAAGTTTGGGGTCAGGAAGATTTTTTATGTTTTTAGGAGAAGTCTCTTCTGCTCACTAAGGCTGCATTTATTTGATTAAAAATACAAACAAAAACAGTAATATTGTGAAATATTATTCCCATTTAAAACAGCTGTTTTCCATTTTAAAATTTTTTACACTGTAATTAATTTATGTGATCAAAGCTGAGTTTTCAGCATCATTACTCCTGTCTTCAGTGTCACATGATCCTTCAGAAATCATTCTAATATGATGATTGATGGTCAATAAATATTAATTATTATTTTCAATGTTGAAAACAGTTGTGTACAGATTTTTTTTCAAAATGCGTTGATGAATGTAAAGTTCAAAAGAACAGCATTTATTTCAAATACAAATTTTTTTTAACATTATAAATGTCTGTACTGTAACTTTTGATCAGTTTAACTCATTCTCGATGAATAAAAGTATTGATTTATTTTATTTCTTTCCCCCAAAATTTAAATTTAAATTATTACTGACCCCAAACTTCTGAACGGTAGTGTTTAATGTTACAAAAGCTTTAGATTTCAGATAAATGCTGTTCTTTTGAACTTTCTATTCATCAAAGACTGTACACAACTGTTTTCGACATTTAAAATAATAATGAATGTTTCTTGAGCATCAATCATCATATTAGAATAATTTCTGAAGGATCATGTGACAGTGACGACTGGAGTAATGATGCTGAAAACTCAGCTTTGATCACAGGAATAAATAACAGTTTAAAATATATTAAAATAGAAAGCAGCTGTTTTAAATTGGAATACTATTTTACAATATTACTGTTTTTGTTTGTATTTTTAATCAAATAAATGCAGCCTTGGTGAGCAGAAGAAACTTCTCTGTTATGTGCGCGCCACAGACTGCACGCACGTCCGCTTAGAGTTCCGCCTTTTGCATTCCGTCAATATTACGTTATTAGAAAAATATTTTTTTAGAGAATCGATTTTTTGACATTTGTGAATCGATTCAGAATCGTCCACGTCCGCATCGCGATGCATCTAAGAATCAATTTTTTCTCCCACCCCTAGATTTCATACAACAGGTTAATAAACAGTTACAATTAAGTCACTTACATTTTAGATGCAATGTTGACTGTTTTTGTTCTGTTTCAGCAGCGAAAATAGTTAAACAAAGATCACGGCAGAACCATCACGCATCACGTGTTTTCTCATAACTGAACGATTCAGCATTTTTAACGAATCGGTTGACTCAAAGATTGAATGATCAATCCATAAACATCTGTCTTAATCATGATCGACTCATTCGAACGAATCGTTTGAACGAATGAATCAATGACTCGCTTATTAAGATGGATGCCTGGCGACACCTAATGGCGGTTTAGTGTTGTTTAAAAGCATCATTCTTTCCCACATGTGTGTGATTTGTGTGTGCAACATTATCATTATTTTTCTTTCACTATTATATTAGCGATTTAAAAGCACCCACTCGTGTCACACGTCGATTAACCGGTGGGAAAATATCCTCAGACACATACCTAATAAATGTATATTTAAATACAATATTGGCCTACCTGGTAAAAAGTTTTATATACTATTTTGATGTCCTTTTGGACACAAGAGGGCAGTATAGCCCTATGTTTGCTTTTTTGTTGAACCAAATAGCACTAAATAGCCTGTTTTTAACTTTTTCATTCTTCTTGAATTGCAAAAACAGAATAAAATGGGTTTAGTTGTGATATTTGTATACTTTTATATAGAAATAAATGGTATATAATTACATTTTTAGAAGATTTTTACTTTAATCCCTCGCCATAGCAAAACCGTTTGAGATATTTATTATCCATTCACAATTTAGCATATTTAATGTAGTTTCATCATGTTGAAAAAGTTTGGTACGAATAAAATAAATAGTTTAAGAGGAGTGGCAAAAAATTCAGAGGCTGATTTTGCAAAAAAATTCACATTCAGACCAAAATATCTGACTTCCTGATGGCCAGAGCTATTGAATGTAAATTAGAAAGTTGTCCGGCTTGATGAGAACAATATACAAACTATTTTTTCTTTACTGTAGTTAAAAGTAACCCCCCCACTTTTGTCAAAAGCATGTTGAAAGTGACACACTTCCTGCTGCCAGTTGGTGGCGCTATAACTTTGACTCACAATAGCTACATCCATCTGATCGGCCTCTTACCACGAACACACTGCTGAAGTTTCATCAAGATCAGTTAATGTATGCAGAAGTTATTCCACTTCCGTGTTTCTCTTTTCTCGCCATAAATTCGATTCCTCACCACAGCCAAACCGTTCGAGATATCAAAAATCCGTCCGCAATTTAGCATCCTCAAAGTCTTGACTACATGCACACCGAGTTTGAAGGGGACACGGTGAATTTTCTAGGAGGAGTATTTCACATTCCACAGCAAGCGTTTTCCAAACAACCCATAATAGCCGACTTCCTGTTGGGCTGGCGTAAAACTTGACGGGGGTAAAGTTGTTCGGCCCGATGAGATCTATATGTGTACCGAGTTTCATATTAATTCATGCGAGCGTGTTTGATATATGGATCAAGTTTTAGAACCCCGTTCAAGGGGGCGCTGTTGAGCCCCCCAGCCACGCCCGGGTACCAGCTTCAGCCCGGCCCTGATGGCCGTGGGTTCTGACCTGTGTGCAAAGTTTCAAGAGTTTTTGAGCATGTTAAGGACCCCAAAAGCCCCTGAAACCTTGATTAACAATATAAAAGCAATAGTCAAATCCCCCCCCCTCCCCTCACACACACACACAGACACAGAGAGAGGGAGAGAAAATTCTTCAGAAAATCCACATTCAAACCAAAATATCTCTCTTCCTGTTGGTCGGAGATGGTTAATGTCAATTAGAAAGTTGTCCGTCTTGATGAGAACAATACACATACCAAGTTTTGTTGCTGTTGATAAAACTAACCGCCCCATTTATGACTAAAGGTGGCGCTACTGAGCCCCTCACCACGCCCGTTTCTGAAACTTTGCACATGTCTACGGGCTAATAAATGTGATGTGTCTGTCGAGTTTCATCCAATTTCAAGCATCTTAAGAGTCTCAAAAGCATCCAAAAAGAAAATTAAAGTTTGATGCGTTGCCACGGCAACAGTATCTAAGATATCAATAATCCTTTCACAGGTCTACATCTGCCGTGTGTTTACATTATACAGATAAAGTTTGAAGCAAATCGGGTAAAAATAAGAGGGTGATTTCAAAGCATTTTGAAAGTGACACACTTCTTGCTGCCAGTAGGTGGCGCTATAATTTTGACTCACAATAGTCACATCAATGTGATCAGCCTCTGACCACGAACACACTGCTGAAGTTTTATCAAGATCCGTCAATGTATGCAGAAGTTATAATACACTTCCTGTGTCCCATTATTCGCCATAAATTTGTTTCCTCGCCACAGCCAAACCGTTCGAGATATCAAAAATCCCCTGGCAATTTTTCATCCTCAATGTCTTGACTTCATGCACACAGAGTTTGGTGCTGCCCGGGTGAATTCCCTAAGAGAAGTGTTTCAAATTCCTAAGCATGCGTTTCCAAACAACCCTAAATAGTCGACTTCCTGTTGGGCTGGCGTAAAACTTAGAGCATGAAAGTTGTGCGGCCCGATGAGATCTATATGTGTACCGAGTTTCATATTATTACATGCAAGCGTGTTTGATTTATGGACCAAGATTTCGGACCCTGTTCCAGGGGGCGCTGTCGAGCCCCCCTGCCACGCCCGGGTACCAGCTTCAGCCCGGCCCTGATGGCCGCGGGTTCTGACTCGTGTGCAAAGTTTCAAGAGTTTTTGAGCATGTTAAGGGCCCCAAAAATGCCTAAATAGTCGTAAGAAAAATAATAATAAATATAGCTGCGAGCAGCGATTACGGGCCCAAGCCGGTGGCACCGCAACCCCGGTGCCTTTAGTTACCTAAAGGCACCGGGGTGGCGGTACCGCCGGCTTTGGCCCTCCATCGCTGCTCGCAGCTATATTTATATATATATATATATATATATATATATATATATATATATATATATATATATATATATATATATATATATATATATATACACACCGTTCAAAAGTTTGGGGTCAGGAAGATTTTTTATGTTTTTAGGAGAAGTCTCTTCTGCTCACTAAGGCTGCATTTATTTGATTAAAAATACAAACAAAAACAGTAATATTGTGAAATATTATTCCCATTTAAAACAGCTGTTTTCCATTTTAAAATTTTTTACACTGTAATTAATTTATGTGATCAAAGCTGAGTTTTCAGCATCATTACTCCTGTCTTCAGTGTCACATGATCCTTCAGAAATCATTCTAATATGATGATTGATGGTCAATAAATATTAATTATTATTTTCAATGTTGAAAACAGTTGTGTACAGATTTTTTTTCAAAATGCGTTGATGAATGTAAAGTTCAAAAGAACAGCATTTATTTCAAATACAAATTTTTTTTAACATTATAAATGTCTGTACTGTAACTTTTGATCAGTTTAACTCATTCTCGATGAATAAAAGTATTGATTTATTTTATTTCTTTCCCCCAAAATTTAAATTTAAATTATTACTGACCCCAAACTTCTGAACGGTAGTGTTTAATGTTACAAAAGCTTTAGATTTCAGATAAATGCTGTTCTTTTGAACTTTCTATTCATCAAAGACTGTACACAACTGTTTTCGACATTTAAAATAATAATGAATGTTTCTTGAGCATCAATCATCATATTAGAATAATTTCTGAAGGATCATGTGACAGTGACGACTGGAGTAATGATGCTGAAAACTCAGCTTTGATCACAGGAATAAATAACAGTTTAAAATATATTAAAATAGAAAGCAGCTGTTTTAAATTGGAATACTATTTTACAATATTACTGTTTTTGTTTGTATTTTTAATCAAATAAATGCAGCCTTGGTGAGCAGAAGAAACTTCTCTGTTATGTGCGCGCCACAGACTGCACGCACGTCCGCTTAGAGTTCCGCCTTTTGCATTCCGTCAATATTACGTTATTAGAAAAATATTTTTTTAGAGAATCGATTTTTTGACATTTGTGAATCGATTCAGAATCGTCCACGTCCGCATCGCGATGCATCTAAGAATCAATTTTTTCTCCCACCCCTAGATTTCATACAACAGGTTAATAAACAGTTACAATTAAGTCACTTACATTTTAGATGCAATGTTGACTGTTTTTGTTCTGTTTCAGCAGCGAAAATAGTTAAACAAAGATCACGGCAGAACCATCACGCATCACGTGTTTTCTCATAACTGAACGATTCAGCATTTTTAACGAATCGGTTGACTCAAAGATTGAATGATCAATCCATAAACATCTGTCTTAATCATGATCGACTCATTCGAACGAATCGTTTGAACGAATGAATCAATGACTCGCTTATTAAGATGGATGCCTGGCGACACCTAATGGCGGTTTAGTGTTGTTTAAAAGCATCATTCTTTCCCACATGTGTGTGATTTGTGTGTGCAACATTATCATTATTTTTCTTTCACTATTATATTAGCGATTTAAAAGCACCCACTCGTGTCACACATCGATTAACCGGTGGGAAAATATCCTCAGACACATACCTAATAAATGTATATTTAAATACAATATTGGCCTACCTGGTAAAAAGTTTTATATACTATTTTGATGTCCTTTTGGACACAAGAGGGCAGTATAGCCCTATGTTTGCTTTTTTGTTGAACCAAATAGCACTAAATAGCCTGTTTTTAACTTTTTCATTCTTCTTGAATTGCAAAAACAGAATAAAATGGGTTTAGTTGTGATATTTGTATACTTTTATATAGAAATAAATGGTATATAATTACATTTTTAGAAGATTTTTACTTTAATCCCTCGCCATAGCAAAACCGTTTGAGATATTTATTATCCATTCACAATTTAGCATATTTAATGTAGTTTCATCATGTTGAAAAAGTTTGGTACGAATAAAATAAATAGTTTAAGAGGAGTGGCTAAAAATTCAGAGGCTGATTTTGCAAAAAAATTCACATTCAGACCAAAATATCTGACTTCCTGATGGCCAGAGCTATTGAATGTAAATTAGAAAGTTGTCCGGCTTGATGAGAACAATATACAAACTATTTTTTCTTTACTGTAGTTAAAAGTAACCCCCCCACTTTTGTCAAAAGCATGTTGAAAGTGACACACTTCCTGCTGCCAGTTGGTGGCGCTATAACTTTGACTCACAATAGCTACATCCATCTGATCGGCCTCTTACCACGAACACACTGCTGAAGTTTCATCAAGATCAGTTAATGTATGCAGAAGTTATTCCACTTCCGTGTTTCTCTTTTCTCGCCATAAATTCGATTCCTCGCCACAGCCAAACCGTTCGAGATATCAAAAATCCGTCCGCAATTTAGCATCCTCAAAGTCTTGACTACATGCACACCGAGTTTGAAGGGGACACGGTGAATTTTCTAGGAGGAGTATTTCACATTCCACAGCAAGCGTTTTCCAAACAACCCATAATAGCCGACTTCCTGTTGGGCTGGCGTAAAACTTGACCGGGGTAAAGTTGTTCGGCCCGATGAGATCTATATGTGTACCGAGTTTCATATTAATTCATGCGAGCGTGTTTGATATATGGATCAAGTTTTAGAACCCCGTTCAAGGGGGCGCTGTTGAGCCCCCCAGCCACGCCCGGGTACCAGCTTCAGCCCGGCCCTGATGGCCGTGGGTTCTGACCTGTGTGCAAAGTTTCAAGAGTTTTTGAGCATGTTAAGGACCCCAAAAGCCCCTGAAACCTTGATTAACAATATAAAAGCAATAGTCAAATCCCCCCCCTCCCCTCACACACACACAGACACAGAGAGAGGGAGAGAAAATTCTTCAGAAAATCCACATTCAAACCAAAATATCTCTCTTCCTGTTGGTCGGAGATGGTTAATGTCAATTAGAAAGTTGTCCGTCTTGATGAGAACAATACACATACCAAGTTTTGTTGCTGTTGATAAAACTAACCGCCCCATTTATGACTAAAGGTGGCGCTACTGAGCCCCTCACCACGCCCGTTTCTGAAACTTTGCACATGTCTACGGGCTAATAAATGTGATGTGTCTGTCGAGTTTCATCCAATTTCAAGCATCTTAAGAGTCTCAAAAGCATCCAAAAAGAAAATTAAAGTTTGATGCGTTGCCACGGCAACAGTATCTAAGATATCAATAATCCTTTCACAGGTCTACATCTGCCGTGTGTTTACATTATACAGATAAAGTTTGAAGCAAATCGGGTAAAAATAAGAGGGTGATTTCAAAGCATTTTGAAAGTGACACACTTCTTGCTGCCAGTAGGTGGCGCTATAATTTTGACTCACAATAGTCACATCAATGTGATCAGCCTCTGACCACGAACACACTGCTGAAGTTTTATCAAGATCCGTCAATGTATGCAGAAGTTATAATACACTTCCTGTGTCCCATTATTCGCCATAAATTTGTTTCCTCGCCACAGCCAAACCGTTCGAGATATCAAAAATCCCCTGGCAATTTTTCATCCTCAATGTCTTGACTTCATGCACACAGAGTTTGGTGCTGACCGGGTGAATTCCCTAAGAGAAGTGTTTCAAATTCCTAAGCATGCATTTCCAAACACCCCTAAATAGTCGACTTCCTGTTGGGCTGGCGTAAAACTTAGAGCATGAAAGTTGTGCGGCCCGATGAGATCTATATGTGTACCGAGTTTCATATTATTACATGCAAGCGTGTTTGATTTATGGACCAAGTTTTCGGACCCTGTTCCAGGGGGCGCTGTCGAGCCCCCCTGCCACGCCCGGGTACCAGCTTCAGCCCGGCCCTGATGGCCGCGGGTTCTGACTCGTGTGCAAAGTTTCAAGAGTTTTTGAGCATGTTAAGGGCCCCAAAAATGCCTAAATAGTCGTAAGAAAAATAATAATAAATATATATAAATATAGCTGCGAGCAGCGATTGCGGGCCCAAGCCGGTGGCACCGCCACCCCGGTGCCTTTAGTTACCTAAAGGCACCGGGGATGGCGGTGCCACCGGCTTTGGCCCTCCATCGCTGCTCGCAGCTATATTTATATATATATATATATATATATATATATATATATATATATATATATACACACACACACACACATATATATATTTTATTTTGCGATGTATATTTATATATTTTTTTTGCGATGTATTTGGATGCTAAACTATTCTTTATTATAGGCTTTGTACTTCACTCGTGTTCCAATATCGATGGAAAAAATCATCCTCTTCACGCGCGCAAAAATGTGCTTGGAAACATCACAGTGGAGCTCTGCTTACTGTGAATGGTACAGATTGTACTACTGACTATTTAAACAGAGCAGTGTAATTCGTTTATGTTAGGTTGACTATTTTTATTATTATATTGTATTAGGGCTATAATGAATGTCAAGATTGCAATTCTGGAATGTGTGTGTGACGCGGTTGTGGTTGAACAGTGGACACAAAAACATAAATAAAATGTTTTAGTTAATTCCTACATCCATAGGAATACATTGAAAATGCTCGCTCTACTCCGCACCATTATCAATGTCTGTGCGGACGTCTGTATTTTACTAGTATATAGTATACTATAGTTAGCGATTTAAAAGCCCTCAGCGGTGTCACATGTCGATTAACCGGTGGGAAAATTTTTATCACAGTCACATCCCTAATATATTTATATATAAATACAATAGGCCTACCTGAAAGAGAATTTTACTTGCCCGACCAAAGTATAGCCTGATTAGAACGTCAATAACAAAAAAATAACTTATCAATTTATTAATAAGTTATTAATAACTTAATCACTAAAACGAGAGATTATTCTAATTTCATTACATTCATTTTAAGTTGCAATCAGCAGTTAATAATAAATGTATTACTGATCAATGGTAACAAGGTTGCACTGCTGAGGCTCATGCTGCTTCTCCAGGAGAATTGTAAACAAATGAGCGCAGCACACAAAAAAGCAACCCAGTTAACAACATACTGACTATAAAAATTACAAATATGGAGTTTTTATATATTTTATAACATATGATAGAGTTAAGCAACCTCACTTGACGAGTAGGCAACTATTTCCTGAATACAATCACGATTGAAACTGTGACATTGATTTCATACAACAGGTTAATAAACAGTTACAATTAAGTCACTTACATTTTAGATGCAATATTGACTGTTTTTGTTCTGTTTCAGCAGCAAAAATAGTTAAACAAAGATCACAGCAACTTGTTTTCTCATTACTGAATGATTCAGCATTTTGAAACGAATCGCTTGACTCAAAGATTCAATGGTCAATCCATAAACATCTGTCTCAATCATGAATGACTCAGTCATTGGAATGAATTGTTTGAACGAATGAATCAATGACTCGCTCATTAAGATGGTCGCCTGGCGACACCTAATGGCGGTTTAGTGTTATGTTTAAAAGTATCATTCTTTCCAACGTGCACCATTATCAATGTCCGTGCGGACGTCCGTTTTTTTACTTTCACTTTTATATTAGCGATTTAAAAGCACCCGCTCGTGTCACACGTCGCTTAACCGATGGGAAAATATCCTCACAGTCATATACCTAATAAATTTATATTTAAATACAATAGGCCTACCTAGTAAAACGTTTTATATACTATTTTGATATCCTTTTGGACAGAAGAGGGCAGTATAGCCCTATGTTTGCTTTTTTGTTGAAACAAATAGCACTAAATAGCCTGTTTTTAACTTTTTCATACTTTTTGAATTGCAAAAACAGAATAAAATAGGTTTAGTTCTAATATTTGTATAATTTTATATAAAAATAAATGGTGTATAATTAAATTTTAAGAATATATGAGATGTTTTCTGATTCCTTTTTTGACATTATTTTAATCCCTCGCCATGTCAAAACCGTTTGAAATATTTAATATCCGTTCACAATTTAGCATCTTTAATGTATTTTCATCGTGTTAAAAAAGTTTGGTGTGAATAAAAAAAAAACACTTAGCAGGAGTGGGTAAAAAGCAGAGGCTGAATTTGCAAATAAATCCACATTCAAACCAAAATATCTGACTTCCTATTGGTCGAAGCTAATAACTGTATATTAGAAAGTTGTCCGGCTCGATGAGACCAATGTACGTACTGATTTTTAAAACTGTGGGTAAAACTAACCCCCCCACTTTTGTCAAAAGCATTTTGAAAGTGACACACTTCCTGCTGCCAGTTGGTGGCGCTATAACTTTGACTCACAATAGTTACATCCATCTGATCGGCCTCTTACCACGAACACACTGGTGAAGTTTCATCAAGATCCGTTAATGTATGCAGAAGTTATACCACTTCGTGTTTCTCTTTTCTCGCCATAAATTCGTTTCCTCGCCACGGCCAAACCGTTCGAGATATCAAAAATCCGTCCGCAATTTAGAATCCTCAATGTCTTGACTTCATGCACACCGAGTTTGGTGGGGATTGGATGAATTCTCTAGGAGGAGTACTTCGCATTCCACAGCAAGCGTTCTCCAAACAATCCATAATTGCCGACTTCCTGTTGGGCTGGCGTAAAACTTAGAGCACGAAAGTTGTTCAGCCCGATGTGATCTATATGTGTACCGAGTTTCATATCATTACATGCAAGTGTGTTTGATTTATGGACAAGTGTTCGGATCCCATTCCAGGGGGCGCTGTTGAGCCCCCCTGCCACGCCCGGGTACCAGCTTCAGCCCGGCCCTGATGGCCGCGGGTTCTGACCTGTGTGCAAAGTTTCAAGAGTTTTCGAGCACGTTAAAGGCCCCAAAAGCCCCTGAAACCTTGAAAAACAGGAATTTTAAACAAATCTCACTCAAAAGACAAATCCCCCCACCCCTCACACACACAGAGACGCAGAGGCAGAGAGAGAGAGGGAGAGAATTCTACAAAAAATCACATTCAAACCAAAATATCTCACTTCCTGTTGGTCACAGCTTATGACTATAAATTAGAAAGTTGTCCGGCTTGATGAGAACAATATACATAACGATTTTTGTGACTCTACTTAAAACTAAGCCCCCATTTTTGACTAAAGGTGGCGCTACTGAGCCCCTCACCACGCCCGTTTCTGAAACTTTGCACATGTCTACCGGCTAATAAATGTGATGTGTCTGTCGAGTTTCATCCAATTTCAAGTATGTTAAGAGTCTCAAAAGCATCTGAAAAGAATATTAAAGTTTGATGCGTTGCCACGGCAACAGTATTTAAGATATCAATAAACCTTTCACAGGTCTACATCTGCTGTGTGTCTACATTATACACATAAAGTTTGAAGCAAATCGGGTAAAAATGAGAGGGTGATTTCAAAGCATTTTGAAAGTGACACACTTCCTGCTGCCAGTTGGTGGCGCTATAACTTTGACTCACAATAGTCACATCCATGTGATCGGCCTCTTACAACGAACACACTGCGGAAGTTTCATCAAGATCAGTTAATGTATGCAGAAGTTATAACACACTTCCTGTTTATCTTTTCTCGCTATAAATTCGTTTCATCGCCACGGCCAAACCGTTCGAGATATCAAAAATCCGTCCGCAATTTAGCATCCTCAATGTCTTGACTTCATGCTGACCGAGTTTGGTGTGGATTGGATCAATTCCCTAGGAGGAGTACATTAAATTCCACAGCATGCGTTTTTCAAACAACCCATAATAGCTGACTTCCTGTTGGGCAGAGCTAATAACGTAGAGTGCGAAAGTTGTTCGGCCCGATGAGATCTATATGTGTACCGAGTTTCATACTAATACGTTCTTGTATGTGTCCAAGATTTAAGATTGTGTTCTAGGGGGCGCTGTCGAGCCCCCCTGCCACGCCCGGGTACCAGCTTCAGCCCGGCCCTAATGGCCGCGGGTTCTGACCTGTGTGCAAAGTTTCATGAGTTTTTGAGTCTGTTAAGGGTCCCAAAAGCCCCCGAACCCTTGAACAACAATAATAATAATAATAATCCTAACGAAAACAATAGGGCCTTCGCCCTTTCAGGGCTTGGGCCCTAATAATCCTACCGAAAACAATAGGGCCTTCGCCCTTTCAGGGCTTGGGCCCTAATAATCCTACCGAAAACAATAGGGCCTTCGCCCTTTCAGGGCTTGGGCCCTAATAATCCTACCGAAAACAATAGGGCCTTCGCCCTTTCAGGGCTTGGGCCCTAATAATAATAAATAATCCTACCGGAAACAATAGGGCCTTCGCCCTTTCAGGGCTTGGGCCCTAATAATAATCCTAACGAAAACCTTTCAGGGCTTGGGCCCTAATACCGGAAACAATAGGGCCTTCGCCCTTTCAGGGCTTGGGCCCTAATAATCCTACCGAAAACAATAGGGCCTTCGCCCTTTCAGGGCTTGGGCCCTAATAATCCTAACGAAAACAATAGGGCCTTCGCCTCTTCAGGGCTTGGGCCCTAATAATAATAAATAATCCTACCGGAAACAATAGGGCCTTCGCCCTTTCAGGGCTTGGGCCCTAATAATAATAAATAATCCTACCGGAAACAATAGGGCCTTCGCCCTTTCAGGGCTTGGTCCCTAATAATCCTAACGAAAACAATAGGGCCTTCGCCCCTTCAGGGCTTGGGCCCTAATAATAATAATCCTAACGAAAACAATAGGGCCTTCGCCCTTTCAGGGCTTGGGCCCTAATAATCCTTAGAAGAACAATAGGGCTCTGCGCCCTTTCAGGGCTTGGGCCCTAATAATAATAATCCTAACGAAAACAATAGGGCCTTCGCCCTTTCAGGGCTTGGGCCCTAATAATAATAATAATAATAATAATCCTAACGAAAACAATAGGGCCTTCGCCCTTTGGGCTTGGGCCCTAAAAAAAAAAATCCTTCCGGAAACAATAGGGCCTTCGCCCTTTCAGGACTTGGGCCCTAAATATAGCTGCGAGCAGCGATTGCGGGCCCAAGCCGGTGGCACCGCCACCCTCGAGCAGCTATATTTATATATATATATATATATATATATATATATATATATATATATATATATATATATAATTCAATTTTTGGATGCTAAACTATTCTTTATCATAGGGTTTGTACTTCACTCACATTCCAATATTGAAGGGAAAAATTATCCTCTTCACATGCGCAAAAATATGCTTGGAAACATCACGGTTGAGCGGTGATTACTGTGAATAGTATGAATTGTACTACTGACTTTTTAAACAGAGCAGTGTAATTTTTATATGTTAGGTTGACTTTTATTATAATATTTTATTAAGGCTATAATGAACAGGCTGCGATGTCAAGATTGCAATGCTGGAATGTGTGTGTGTGTGTGTGTGGCGCGGGCACGATTGAACAGTGGACACATAAAAACATACTCCGTCATTTTTTTAATACAGGACATCATTCAAACTGCAGAGTGTTTGTGTACACTCGCAATAAAACACAACATTGTGCTTTTGTAAGATAAATTCAAGCAATCCTCCCCCCGAAAGGCGCTAATTTTAAAATTAAACTAAAATGCTCACGGCTGCACGGGCATTCATAACGGTGCGTGTTCACGGCGAGGAATGAGCAGAACAGAGTCGACGTTTTTTAGTTCATTCATACTTCCACACATTACAGTTTTAGTTAGTTATCGTTTTTTTGTAATGCCTCGTTTTTATTTTTATTTCAGTTAACGACAATGTTTTTTCCCACCTAGTTTTCGTTTTTTCGTTCGTTTTCGTTAACGATTATAACCTTGCTTGGGCCAAGAGAGAATTGTGGACAGATGTGAAGACTTGGAAGTGGCTGGATTGGACAGTGGCTGGTACTGTGAAATGCCAGATATCTTCACACAACCTAGGATGCCTGTGAATAGGAGTAACATCCCAAGACAGGAAGATTTGCATAAATGGCCTCATTTGAAACATGTACTTGCCAGAGATAGATACAGATGTGGAGCTTCTGATAGGCATGAATGTACCCAGAGCTTTGGAGCCACTTGAAATCATCCAGAGTGTGGACGAAGGGCCGCATGCCATCAAGACAATGCTTGGTTGGATGGTCAAGTCAAGTCAAGTCATCTTCATTTATATAGCGCTTTTAACAATGTAGATTGTTCCAAAGCGGCTTTACAGAGATACAAGGATAGTTAAGTAACAGAGATTGTTTTGGCTTTATAGCAGTTCTTGAATAAAGTTATTTTCCAGCTAAAGTTAATTTGATTGATTCACTTCCGTCGCAACGATCTTTAGTTATTAACTTAGGAGCCGCTAACACGAAACCGTTTTAACAGGAAACTCTACACAGACTTTAAACGCGAAACCTGTGAGAACGCTGATGGCGTGCACATGCGTATTACGAGTTCAGTCTATTGGTATGCGCGTTTGAATATATGTGCGTAGGTTTGTAATTCCTTACAAACCAAGCCTTAAAAAAAACTACTTGTCTGGCCTTAACATTTTTTATATAGAATTGTATCACTTCGGGGTAGATACGCAGACCAAATTTTCCCGACAACACTTTATCTGTAGAGTGGTAAAGGGATCCTCCATAAGGAGAAACTAGTTGGCACTTTAGCACCCCGCTATGACATTGGGTCCAGGCGCAGGTCCTTCATCAGATCTGGATACAGCCTGGATCCGGCAGGCTGCGGGAAAACCTTGGGATAAACAAAAACACTAAAGTTAGCGTAGATGCCATTCTTCTTATGATGTAACGAGTACATCAGGATTTATGGGAAGTGTTCCCGGTTCCGGCTGACCTGATCTATGCAGCCTAACATTGAATTATAGAAGTCTATAATGTGTTATGTGCATGTTAGGTCAAAGAGATGTGTTTTTAGTCTAGCTTTGAACTGACAGAGTGTGTCTGCTTACCGGACAATGGTAGGATGATGGTAGGAAGACTCAATGGTAGGAAGACTGAAGACATGGTAAATGGACCCCTTGGTGGAGAATGTTGTGATGGACCTGATGTGCATCAGTCTGCATTTACCATCAACAGAACTTCTGCTGTAACACTTGATGATCTCTGGAAACAACAGTTCAAGACAGACTTTCCAGAGTGCAGTCAGGAGGAACAGCTAGGACTTTCAAGGGGGGATATCCCACACCACGGGGTATACCATCCGAAGAAAGGAAAGATCAGAGTTGTCTTTGATTGTGCAGCATCATTTTAAGGCGCATCACTCAACGCACAACTCCTGAACAGTCCTGATTTGACTAGTGCGTTGATTGGAGTCCTGACCAGGTTTAGGAAAGAGCTTGTTGTTCTGATGTCTGACACTGAGGCGATGTTTCATCAGGTTCAAGTTCCAGAGGAGGATGCAGACCTGTTGAGATTTCTTTGGTGGTCCAGTGGAGACTTCAGTCAGTGTATGGAGGAGTACAGGATGGTTGTCCATTTGTTTGGGGCAACATCTTCTTCAAGCTGCGCTAATTTTGCTCTACAAAGGTGCGCAGAAGAAAACAAAGACTTCTTCAGCCAGCAAGTGATTGAGACCATCATGTACAGTTTCTATGTGGATGACTGCCTTGCTTCTGTAGCCTCAGAACAGGAAGCTATATCCCTCTACAAAGGCCTTAAAGCCATCTGTGCCAAGGGTGGCTTTCATCTAAAGAAATGGATAAGCAACAATCGCAGTGTGTTGGCCTCAATACCTGAGGAGGAGAGAGCAAAGGAAGTTAAAGACCTGGATCTGGACCATGACTGTGTACTGTGTAGGGTAATCTCAGGCCCTTCTCACCTGTTGACAGAGCACTGGGAGTGTGTTGGTGCGTCGAGTTTGACACCTTTAAGTTCAGTATAGAGGGATCCTTTCAACTGTCAGCTCTTTCTACGACCCTCTGGGGATCCTAGCTCCTGTGGTTTTCACAGCTAAAAGAATTCTAAAGAAGAGAAGAGGATCTGTGTCGGAGTCGGTTAGGATGGAATGATGTCACACCAGTAGCAGTTGCCCAGGAATGGACAGACTGGTTGAAGGAGCTACATCAGTTGGAAGGTTTCAGCATCAGACGATGTTTAAAACCTCTGAACTTTGGAGAAGCAGCCACTTCTCAGTTGCATCATTTTGCAACAACCATTATGTCTTTATATATCTTTAATTCTCTTCTTTTAAATGAAGTAATTTATATAAAAAATAAATATTCTCTGTTTATTTAATCTGAAAGAGAGAGATGTCAGTCGTTCTCAGTTCAGCTCATTATAGCTCATTAAGTGCTAATGTGAACACGCCCACGGAGAGCGCACACTATTCAAACGCAAATGATCTGAGGCAATACATGCAAATGTGTTAACGCCCACATCAGCTGGATAAAACACATCAAGTTTAATCAGACTCGTGCACTTTACGTCGTCTTGCTTCGTTGTGAGGAATAATCCTGGGAAATCTACCTCAGAAGTGCTGGTTTAGTTTCACTTCGAGGAGCAATGGATCCAGCTGAGGACTGTGAATAGCAAGTTCTTTATTCTTAAGTGCTTTGTTCTAATCGCGATATGCAATAGTGTCTGTAAACCGCAAAAAGACTGTTTAAATATGAATCGCGTGTCTGTGTGTGAATGAATGAATGGCACATGTTTACTACAGTAAGTACTACAGTTACTATTACAGTAGTAAACAACAGCGCACATCTGTGCCATTCATTCACACTTGCACTTACATTAGTAAACATGTTATTTTTACGTGAACACATCTACTAGTTTAGCTTTTACCAAACTATATTGCTATACTGAGATGAGTAAAAATCGACTGAAATATGTTGAAATAAAATGTCTTTGTATAAGCAACGTATTAAACTGCAAATTTCCATTGGGAGAACAGAGTTATGTTGAAATTAAAAAGATGCCTAGGCCATGCTGTTTAATAATGTGAACATTAACAACCATGTTATATGTCCAGTATGTCTTTCGGAATTTTGAGAGTAGCCTAAAATTCTATTGAGGTTCTGAGCCTGTTGATCGCATCACAGATCCATTGATTTTGGTTGGATTTTTATATTTTTTTCTGTGGAATGAGTATACTGTTTGGTGAAAAGAATGGCATATTGACTGATGTCATAACTTGGGGGAATAGTTGATTGCCAATGAAGTAAAGATGAAAATATTGGAAAAAAGTCAGAAAACGCCTTATTTTTTTGCATTAAATTGAGCAAAAATTAAGAGTTATGGTTTCATTGGATGTTGTCACTACATGCGTTCTGTGCATCTGGAATGCATTTATTGACAGCTTACCCAACCCACTGAGGATTTGAGGAAAATTGTCATTTTCCCAAATTTTCTATCAAAAAATGAAGGGTACCATGAAAATGGCCACAATGTTTTTTCTGCAATGTTTCCGGCAGAGCAGACCCTCCAATTATTGGTTCTTAGTGTCAAAGTTAACAGAAAAAAACACCAAACCATGTCAGGTTCAACCCATTTTATTGAGCTCTTGAGACTAGTCGGCTCCCCGACTAGTAGGGGAAAGAGGGGTTAATAAATTGTATTACACTCTGGAAAGCTACCGTCTACACTTTAAGTCCTGCAGCCTCACCAGTCGTTGCTAAAAAGAAAACACATCAAGGCAGATTAAACCATACTTAAATTAATAAAGACAGAAATTAATCGTACTAGGAGTGGGGACCTAGATCCTGTCATTTTCCTAGCCGTCCAGGATATTACAGAAGAAATACTTACCCCTATATTCTAGTGAAATTTCCGGCTACATGAAGAATATAAAGAAAGACATTGGAATGATTTACATTTCTGCTTCTTTTCTAAATGAATGACAGGACCTTAGCTGTCATTTAAAACAATTCTCAAATACACTTTGCATGGCCTCTGAGGTATCTATTCTTGTGAGCTGATTCATACTGCCCTCTTAAGGCACTTTATATGTGAATGAATTTTCATCTCCAAGGATACAGAAACAACAGGATACTATTTCTGAAACAAAGACCCTCCAGATGTTTCAAAAAATCATGTGCAAATGATATTTGAATAACCATGAGTGTGCCTGCTGACTCAAGCTGTTTTACTTGTCACAGTGGCTATGGGTTTGACATAAAATACCTTGACCCTGATTAAGTCAGGATCATCGTGAGAGGTCACTGTATGGCCCGTAGCGCTTGTGTGTGTGTGGCATTATTGAATTTATGAAAGATGTTTATCTTTGCCTGAAATCTTTCCACATAGTAACTTGTGGAAACAAACAGCAGTTTTGAATTGCTTTAATATTGGAGTAGCTTTCATAAGCCTTCGCTCTGACAGATTTGTGGCAATGAAGATGGGGTTTAGATGGTTACAGACACGCTCTCACCTACTGAGCTATAATGAATTACGACTATGCCACCCCAGCCTTAACCCAGCTGGGGAAATACCCCTAAGAAAAAGGGGGCACACAAGTTCGTTTCTCCCTCCCACAATCACAAGACACTGAGACGTGAATACGTACGAACATATATACAATTCTTTATTTAATGTCATAAATAATTTAAAACAGGGTATTAGAATCAGTCAAACAACGGGGCTGGACGGCCAGGCCACTACTTGGTATATGAGCAACACAGTTCAATCAATAAACAGACATGTCACTCTCATAACGGAGCTGGGGTGCACCATTAGCTGGGCAGGCTGAGCAGTAGGCCTCAAATCAGCCTGCAAGGAGTACACCGTGCCCAAAACTTCCACAGCACACACACACACACACACTTGCGAAATCCACTACAAGAAAACCTCTACCGCACACTCAAAGGAGAACTTCGATCTGTCACCATGCACCGGATGGCTAGCCTGCCCGCTTTTGGATCACCCCTGCTCCTGGAAAAGAAAGAGAAAACTATTTAACAAAAGAATATAAATACAGCCTATACAAAAACAGCATTAATTGTCACTGATATTGCCAGCCATAGGCAGTTAATGCCAAATAAACACACAGAACCAATGTACTGTTGCTTACCGACAATAAGGGCTAATAACACAAAACAAAATAAATCAATTATATCCAAATCAAACCATAACCCAAATATCACAATAAAAAAAGAAAACAAACCAAAAACCAAGCAGCCGTACGCAGCCCAGCTATATACCACACAGCTGCCCGCAAGAACAGTGGTCAAAAACAGCTATCCACAACACAAAATAGAAACAAACAAAAGAAAACCAAAATGAAAACAAGACAACTGTAAACAAAACTACTAGAAGCAAAACAGCAGCGTCGAGGCCAAACCACGTTGCAATCAACCGCCCACTTTAATGGCTGTAATAGCAAATTTCAATTTTCAATGAGAAACACAGCATCAACAGGTGTAAGAAACATTCAAGAAGCAAAATTGTAATAATGAGAAAAGGGTTTATTCTTTGAGGATTCTTTTCACAACCGCAGCCACCCAGCTGTGAAACAGAAATCCTATTGACATAAAACTGAGACATTTTATACAGGTTTCTAACATCTTGACCACACCTACTTAGTTTTCTGTAATTTTCCAAAGGATATCTTCTATCTTCCACTGGCCTGGACTGGTTTTCTACCCCCCTGAGCAGGTCACACTGTTCTTTGTCCCTGAGGAGCCAAAAGGCCTTCATTTACGACCTAAATTACCTCCTGCATCCCTCAGGAGGGGGCATGGGACCCTACTTTATTACTATACGACACCCTGTATTACTAAAACTCTTTCTCGTGCCTAGGTGTTATTACATCTGCTCTTTCCTGCCCCCAATACAGCTGTTAGAAACCTTCACAGAAACACATGACTAAATGAGATTTAACAGTTTTGGAAAACAAAATACATATAAGAAATAATGAATTTCCACCACATGGCCTAAAATACACAAGAAACAGGATTAAAACCACGCTTTCACTTTAAAAGGGACATAGAGACATGAATGGGTTTACATACTGATCAGCAGGACTTCCGTTCAAATATCCGGCAGACCATTCCCTCATCCCATTCACTATACAGAGGAATTCACGCGTCATTTACAAAATAAATACAGTCCCGTGCCCGCATCCACACAATACAATAGACCTACCGCGCAGGAGAGCAGCAGTCACTCACAGCATGCTGTGTTATACGTGCGATCGACTCTTTTATAAACTGGAACTACAGCGGCGATGTAGAGAAAAAACCCTTGAGCAGTACCTTCAAACAGACACCAGCTGGGTAGAAAAGTCAGTAAACACGCACACACAATCTAGACGCCAAACCCTAACTATGGCAAACAAACACATACCTCCCACACAGAGCAATCGAGCACCAGCAACCAGGACACCGATATGAATACAAAGATGACGCAATATCCTACCACTCTGGGGATGCCCTTTATATAGTCCAAATAAGGCCGCTAACTAATAATGGGGCGGAGTGAGGCTTAAAGGAGTACTTCACCACAATCTACCCCCCGCTTTTACATCGCCGACCCGACGATGGACAACCGCCCCACCTCAGTTCCAAGGCCTAAAAATGGCCGCTACAGAATTAGATACAGAGTCAGTGGAGGGTACAATCCTCCCGGTACGAGGAAGGTGATAAAGATTGGAATGTTGACCAGCCGTTACTCGTCCGGTTCATCGTACTAGAGTCTCTCTCTCCTCCGACTGTCCACTCACCAAAGGAACCAAAACCGGTGTGAGGCCGGCTGCCACCATCCCTGACTCACCAAGGGAACTTACTGGTCCAGATAGAGCCACATCTAAAACACCTTCTGGTGACTGAAGTCCTGTTTGCATGGTCCGGTCTAATCTCTCCGATTCCCCACCCAATGCAACTGGACCTCCGGGTATCACGCCAACCAAGTCCACTTCGTCCTCTTCTTCCTCTTCCTGTCCTAACACTAATGGCTCTAACTGCTCCCCCAAAGATGCTTCCGCCAAAACACCTCTCTGGAGTCGCCCTTTAAGCAATTACCGATGTACATTCCTTACCTTACTCAAGTCACCCCTCGGTGCAATGGAATAGACCCCACCACCTTCCTTGGGAGCCCGCACCACCAGATACTCGATTGGACTCCACAGGTCCTGAATCTTATGGCGACCCTTGTGGCCCTGCTCTCTTAAGTAAACCAACTGCCCCTCTACCAAGGGTACATGCCGGACCCGCTGATCATGTCTTGCTTTACGTCTCCCTGCTGCTATCTGTAAATGCTCTCGTGCATTCTCAAAAGCCACTTGTAACCTGGCTTGATGTTCCCGAACCCATTCGTGCACACTGCCAGCCACTGGTTCCTGTACCCTACCCAACAGGAAATTGTGGTTCCTGTCCAAACATCAAAAGATGGGGGGACTCACCAGTAGATTGATGTGGAGTGGTGTTATAGTAAAAGAGAACTTGGGGCAAACATGCAACCCAATCTCTCTTTCTAGATACCGGCAGAGTGCGCAACAAATTATGGAGGGTCCGGTTAAAACGCTCACACTGACCGTTTCCAGCTGGATGGTAAGGGGTCGTGCGAGATTTCTCCACTCCATACAGTCCACAGAGCTGGAGGATCAGTAGAGACTCAAAATTACGTCCCTGGTCCGAATGCAAGCGACCTGGAATGCCAAATTTATAAAACCATTCATTAACCAAGACCTGCGCCACGGTTTCGGCCCGTTGGTCCCGAGTAGGAACAGCAAGAGTGTATTTACTGAAGACGTCAGTCATAACAAGCACATTTTCTACTCCTGACCTAGATGGCTCCAATAAGGTAAAATCAATGGCCAGAATTTCGTTTGGCCTCGAAGCCAATAGATGACCCATAAAACTCTGAGATACTGGTTGCGCGTCTTTAGCAACTTGGCACCTTTCACATTCCTGGCACCAACGGGCCACATCTGAGGCCAAACCGGGCCAATAACACAGCTGTCGAACCAGTTCAGCAGTTCGCTCAATGCCCTGATGTCCATGACACTGATGTAACTGTGTCAGCACTTCTGACTTCAACACAGCAGGCAATAACAACTGCAAGACCTCCTCCCCACCGTTAGGACAATAGACTCTACGATAAAGTACCTGGTCTCGCTCCACGAAACGATCCCACTGACAGAGCAACTTCCGGGCCTTAATCGACATCTGCTGACGTTCATCCATCCCTGGACGGGCCTTTCGCTTCCAAAAGGGCAAAATCTCAGAGATAACCGGGTCTACTAACTGCATTTGACGAAAATCCGCCCCCGAACAACTAGGCAAGATAGTAATCGCTGATTGTTGTACCTCAACCACCCGCTCGGCTTCCCGCCCTTTCTGTAAAATAGCCGGCACTTCACTTCCCAGCACTAGTCCACCCAGCACTTCATTCCCCGGAGGATTCTGTCGGGAAAGGGCATCAGCATTCTTGTTACTTTTCCCTGACTTATAACGGATCTGAAAGTTGAATGCGGACAGCTGGGCTGCCCAACGCTGCTCTGTAGCGCCCAGTTTTGCGGTGGACAGGTGGCTCAGTGGATTATTGTCTGTAAAAACCACACACTGACTGCCCAACAAATACTCTCTAAATTTTTCAGTCATGGCCCACTTGAGCGCCAAGAACTCCAGCTTCATGGAGCTGTAGTTGGTCATATTGCGCTCAGTGGGCCTAAGACTGCGACTAGCGTATGCGATTGGACGAACCTTCCCGTCCTGTTCCTGGGAGATGACTGCCCCCAAACCACCATGACTCGCATCCACCTCCAAAATAAAAGGTTGAGAAAAATCAGCGTACGCGAGCACAGGGGCGGTAGTGAGCTTTAACTTCAAATCCTCAAAGCTCTTTTGACATTGTTCACTCCAAGCGGTCATAAACCCTGCTCCTGCCTGCCGCCTGAGCTTAGGCTTACCACCCGAGAATTCCGCTGCCAACCTATGCAGAGGGGCTGCAATCTTAGCAAACCCCTCCACAAAACGGCGTTAATAGCTAGCAAAGCCAAAGAAAGAACGCAACTCCGTAGCATTAGATGGCCGCCTCCATTGGGCCACTGCCTGGGTTTTACTAGGATCTGTGGACACACCTTCGGAGGAAATTACATGGCCCAAGTACCTCACCTCCGACTGAAGGAATACACACTTCTCCAACTTAGCTTTAAGACCCTCTCGCTCTAATCGTCCCAAAACCACTTCTAGCCGTTCCAAGTGCTGCTCAACAGAGGAAGAAAATACAATGATATCATCCAAATACAAAAGTAATGAATGACATTGATGATCGCCAAACAAGCGCTCCATGAGTCGCTGAAACGTACTGGGGGCATTGTAGAGCCCAAACGGCATTCTATTCCACTCAAATAAACCGAATGGGGTGCAGAAGGCAGTCTTATGCTTGTCCCGATCAGTGACGGGCACCTGGTTGTACCCGCTGGTTAAATCCAGAGTGGAGAACCAACGGGCACCCGTTAACGAATCCAGGGACTCCTCAATACGAGGCAAGGGAAAGGCATCCTTCCCCGTCTTAGAATTCAGATGTCGATAGTCTACACACATGCGTATGCTGCCATCTTTCTTCTTGACGAGCACAATTGGCGAAGCATATGGGCTACAGCTTTCTCGGATCACTTGATTCTCTAATAGCTGGTTAATATGTACCCTAACTGCTTCATAATCGGATGGAGGTATACGCCGATATCTCTGCCGAATGGGAACATCGTCAAGAAGGGGAATGTCATGAGAGATCAAATCTGTACACCCCACATCTCCCTCAAAAGTGGAAAACACAGACCGATACCTACAGAGAAGGGCCTTAACCTCCCTCTGGTCTCCTGCTGGCAAATGGGATAGATCCACTGCATCCAGCTGTCCCTGCCCAGTCGGAATGCCGGTCTGAGAAGAGACTGAACACACAGCTCCTGGCCTGAGCTCCGAAACTCCAGGGGGCAAACTAACAACAGACACATTGGTTAAGGAACCTATCACCCAACGAGGGAACAATAAAGCATCGGTAGTTCCCACATTCACAATGGGGACATAAACGGTACCCTTGACTACTCGAACTAGAGAGGGAGAAATTAAAAGCCCAACCGGAAGGCCAGACTCAGGCGGCTCAAAGAGTGCTTTGCCACTAGCATACTGTTCTGAACAAGTAGCAGCTACAAATTTAATTGTGCCACCTGGAATCCAATCTGCTCGAGGACCACGTACCTTCACCCTACCTATGCTCTCCAAAGAGGGTTGAATACTCGCCTGATGGCAGCGTTGCAATGCTTGGACAATTATATTGGGTGCGCCAGACGCAGGTGGGGACTCAAAAAGGGAGAGCCCATGCTGTACAAAAAGCTCCTGGTAGCACCGACCCAATACATTCATCCCCAACACACCAGGGGCTTGAGCACCACCAGGAGGGTCCCGGACTACCAACACTCCACATTTTGAAAACAACTTCCCACAAAGTTCTACGTCTAACTCCATATAACCTATGTAAGGGATGGACAACCCGTTTGCAGCCCTAAGCTGCAACCACTGACAAGTCTTAAGACGGTCCTGGCCCCATGGCTCAAAGTGTTCTCGAAAACAGCTCTCAGTAAGAGTAGAAACCATTGATCCAGTGTCAATCAGACAGGACACAGATACACCTCCCATAACCACCACCAAATGTGGGCATGACGACATTAAACATGACCCTGAATCATTACTATCACAACCATTCAAGCCTACGCTTTCCCCAACCGAGCTGTGGCTCAACAACTCGGCGGGAACTAGTTTCCCGATGCCGCGCCTGAAAGAAGCTGCCTATCTCCCAGTGCCCTGGTGTCTGTTCGGTCAGGCAAGGGTGAGCGAGGAGGAATACGTTCTCCATCGCAATCTCTTGCGAAATGGCCAGGTTTTTGACATCTCCTACATATAACGAAACCAGCACGAGCCGGCCGAACATTACGAGGTGGATTCTGCAATTGGGCGACGCTCTGGGCAAGCTGAGTTAGCTGCCCTTGCTGCAGTTTTAACATTTCCTTAAGCTCACTCATCTCTGAGGGCGAAGTACGCTGATCTACTTGCTGCCGCACGCCTCCTTGAACCCCATATTGAAAACCATGAGCTAATGGAACAGAATGGCTTCGATTTCTTGCCCCTCCAGGCATACCCTCACGTTCCCACCTAATAGCATCACTACGAATATCTAGCAGTGTAGCAGGGGGCTGACGACGTACCAATTGCTTTAATTCACGACGAAGCGCACTGTCAAGCACATGCTCGACAAATTGATCGCGCAAAAGTATTTCGGCATTTGGCAACACGACTGGTGACTGCTGTCTTACCTTCTCCAGGAGACCCATGAGAGCGAGAGAAAATTCCAACAAGGTCTCACCCTCCTGTTGCCTTCTGGAGAAAAAGGACTGAAAAAAAGGCGGAGATAATTTTGCTGGGATCTTCCCGCTCACTAACGGGCCGGTACCTAATTTCTTCGCGTGCCTCCCCCTCCAAATGATCAAATAAGAAAAAGGACTGGTCCGCCACGGATAAATGCCGAGCCCGCATGCAAGCCTGTACTTCCTCGACCCACTCATTGATCCCTATGCCCGACCTACCGTTAAACTTTGAACACTTTCTGTCCCTCGGTATAAACACGAAATGCTCGGGCAGTTGGCCGGAATCTACGGGTTGAGATGTACCTACGGATGACCCGGATATCCTCGGGGGGTCACTACTAGGACCAGGCGAACTGGCCAGGGCTTGATCTTGACGCAACTTCAAATTGTCAGCTCTTAATTGAGCTACTAATTCTCTTAGTTCCTGCAGTTCGTCTTCCATTGTTAATTCACACAATAGAAGAGAAACTTACCACAATTTCGAATAGTAAATATCACGCGTTAAGATGGAGCTCAGCTTACTACAAAAGCACACTCCCAGCCCAAATGAACACTGCTGTTTTGCTTCTAAAGGAAGAGAAAAAAAAAATTATTAAACAAATCAACCACAATACAAAGACAAATATCCACGTCTTAGGTCAGTATGTGGAGAAGGAGAATCCTGCCGACTACGCCAGATGTGGCAATGAAGATGGGGTTTAGATGGTTACAGACACGCTCTCACCTACTGAGCTATAATGAATTACGACTACGCCACCCCAGCCTTAACCCAGCTGGGGAAATACCCCTAAGAAAAAGGGGGCACACAAGTTCGTTTCTCCCTCCCACAATCACAAGACACTGAGACGTGAATACGTACGAAAATATATACAATTCTTTATTTAATGTCATAAATAATTTAAAACAGGGTATTAGAATCAGTCAAACAATGGGGCTGGACGGCCAGGCCACTACTTGGTATATGAGCAACATAGTTCAATCAATAAACAGACATGTCACTCTCATAACGGAGCTGGGGTGCACCATTAGCTGGGCAGGCTGAGCAGTAGGCCTCAAATCAGCTTGCAAGGAGTACACCGTGCCCAAAACTTCCACAGCACACACACACACTTGTGAAATCCACTACAAGAAAACCTCTACCGCACACTCAAAGGAGAACTTCGATCTGTTCACCATGCACCGGATGGCTAGCCTGCCCGCTTTTGGATCACCCCTGCTCCTGGAAAAGAAAGAGAAAACTAATTAACAAAAGAATATAAATACAGCCTATACGAAAACGGCATTAATTGTCATTGATATTGCCAGCCATAGGCAGTTAATGCCAAATAAACACACAAAACCAATGTACTGTTGCTTACCGACAATAAGGGCTAATAACACAAAACAAAATAAATCAATTATATCCAAATCAAACCATAACCCAAATATCACAATAAAAAAAGAAAACAAACCAAAAACCAAGCAGCCGTACGCAGCCCAGCTATATACCACACAGCTGCCCGCAAGAACAGTGGTCAAAAACAGCTATCCACAACACAAAATAGAAACAAACAAAAGTAAACCAAAATGAAAACAAGACAACTGTAAACAAAACTACTAGAAGCAAAACAGCAGCGTCGAGGCCAAACCATGTTGCGATCAACCGCCCACTTTAATGGCCTAAAATACACAAGAAACAGGATTAAAACCACGCTTTCACTTTAAAAGGGACATAGAGACATGAATGGGTTTACATACCGATCAGCAGGACTTCCGTTCAAATATCCGGAAGACCATTCCCTCATCCCATTCACTATACAGAGGAATTCACGCGTCATTTACAAAATAAATACAGTCCCGTGCCCGCATCCACACAATACAATAGACCTACCGCGCAGGAGAGCAGCAGTCACTCACAGCACGCTGTGTTATACGTGCGATCGACTCTTTTATAAACTGGAACTACAGCGGCGATGTAGAGAAAAAACCCTTGAGCAGTACCTCCAAACAGACACCAGCTGGATAGAAAAGTCAGTAAACACACACACACAATCTAGACGCCAAACCCTAACTATGGCAAACAAACACATACCTCCCACACAGAGCAATCGAGCACCAGCAACCAGGACACCGATATGAATACAAAGATGACGCAATATCCTACCACTCTGGGGATGCCCTTTATATTCACCTTATTCCGGAAGTAGCACTGGGTGGCGCCATGCGCGTAATCTCACTTCCTGGTTTAGCTACTTAGCGCTTTGTTTGCCCTGGTCCAATCTGTTATTATCTGTCTTGATATATGTAGATAGACTATAATATTATAGCCAAATGCGTTGGCCTATGGTTATTAACAACTGCTGCAACGTACTAAAGTATATTTCACTTGAAGCTTTTGAAACAATGCCACAATCAAATTATTTAATAGCTGTGTCTTTCTAATAGCTATTACTTAGTTATGAAGATGTGCACAAACACTACTACATGTAAAGTTTGAAACATTATTACACCACAGTTTGTTTGCTTAATCACCAGATACATTTGCAGTGTATAGCCAACAGATGAGAAAACAAGTAATAAAAACTCTGTGAGTGTTTTAGCGCAATTTTCTCACGTCATGGGATCACAACACTAAGAGATAGTAAATGAAAGAGAAAATATAAAAATACCCCAAATCGCACGAAAATAACACCCAAAACACACATAATTAAATCGTGCATTTATTAGAACTAGTTTCGGTGAAGAAATGTCACTTTTCCATTTTCAGTGGAAAATGAATAGGAATTGTATTCTGTATTGGCGAAATATTTTAGTAACATATGATAATTACTCATGATAATTATATATTTCTCCAAATATACAACAATAGTTTTATAGGTGAAAAGGCAATATTTTTCTTATTTCTCTTCATATAAAGTTTTAATTAATTTTTGTAGCATAAAGGAAAGATTTTTGATCAATTCTTTTTTTCTAATATTATTTTAAATTTTAGAAGCTATCGATTGCAATTTGTTTCAACTCGATAGCTATTATGGTTGCAGAGAAATTTGCAAAAAACGGATTTTTTTCTGGAATTTCCAGGACATAACATAATGCCGAAAACCCGAAGTCTCTAGGTGGTCTGGTTGAGGAGTAGATAGAAGTGCAAGATTGGTGCGCACAGACAGAACAGAAATCATGAGTTAACAATCGCAATTTTGTCCGGTGGAAAATTGCGCTAAAATAGCCACGAACTGGTGTTAGAAAGAAAGTAGAGCCTCAACTAGATGAACAAGAGGGTAACGTTAGCTTAGCTAACTGCTAGCTGCAATTTCTTATGGTTTGATCTCTAACACAAGTAATGGCTGTAAAATAAATCCAGCGACTGAATTCTAGAGGACCATAGCTTTCAAACAAGGTATAGCATGTGTATGTGTCCTGTAGTGAGACCATTACAACATTAGATGTTTGTGGCTAATGTAGGCTAATCACTACACATCGGCCGGGCTGCGATCAGACAGGCAGACGGGTCATATAAACACCTAAACGTCGTTTAAAAATTACCCCGAGAAACAGTGCATTGCTGTGCTGTTGATACACACGTACATAGCACATTTGGCACAAATTAGCTTATCTTATGTGACATTTTATCAGTGAGACTTCTCTGCAGTTCTCATCGAAATTGAATGAGGGTCCGCTAAACCGGAAGTTGGTTTACAACGGAAGTACTGGACAGAAGTAAAAGTGGGCGGGGCGGAATAAGGTGAATAGTCCAAATAAGGCCGCTAACTAATAATGGGGCGGAGTGAGGCTTAAAGGATTATTTCACCACAGATTGATCGATTTTAATACGATTTTAATAATAGATTGATAGAATTTAAATTTATAGATTTTAGTAAGCTTTTTTTGTGTGTGTGTGTGTGTGTGTGTGTGTGTGTGTGTGTGCAAATCTTAAAAGAACTCTACAAATAAAGACCACAGGAGGATGGAGTGTGCTGAGCAGGGGCGCCCTGCAGTCAGTGGCCCTTCCTGTCAGAGAAAGACCAACTTCATTAGTGTTTGCAGGCTTCCTTTGCCACACCACCCTAATTACAAGGTGACCCAGAAAATTAACTTGCCTGGCTACATGCTGAACCCCTGATGTCTTTTTATGACACGACCAATGCTGCAAATCTAGGGATGTAATGGTATTCAAAAAATTATGGTTCGGTACGTACCTTGGTTTCTGTCAATATTGTTGCAACCGGCAGCAACATACACTGCAGTTTATGGTGCTGTTGTAATTAAGGAAAGATATTTGAAGTTCTTACACATTTGGATGCAAAATATGTTAGCAAAATATTAAAAAATTATGTAGGTTAGAATTATCATGGTCCCGTCTATTTGTGCACCAGCACTCGTTCATTGAAATCTGTGACATTAAACGTAGACTTGCTTTGCTGTTAGGATTATACTTTTTGCGAAATGGATCACTCTGTCCTTTGTTATTTTTCAGATGTGTTCACATCATCAAAGTACATCAATATAAGTGATATTGTCCCATCCTAGGGGTTTGAAATTACGTTCCGCAAACAGAGAAGTTTTGCATGTGCAGTGTTTAAAATAGTGCTGTCAATCGGTAAAAAACAACAACTAGATTTAAAAAAATGTCTGTCATTAATCACGATTAATCGCAATTAAAAACACTTACGTTTTTCATACGTTTTTTATATATTTTAATATATTTTATAATGTAATAATTTACCAGTTTATCTCCAAATTAATGTAGAAACAACATAAAGACAGTATATTTTAAATACTGTATTCGTTCGGCATGCAAGCAAACCGAACCGACTCACACTGTAAAACCAAACAGTTTTAATAAATTAAATGAAATGAGCTAATTTCACTCAAATATTACTCAAAGCCCATTGTACTTAATGAACTTTTTTCTGAATTTTGTATGCAATCTGTATTTTTGTTTTGTTTTGTTATTATTACTTAATTAAAACAAGCCAGTTTGAATGATAGTTATCTGTTGTTGCAAATTAACTCTTCTGTTGTAAATGTCTGTGGGGCTATGACCAGAGCAAAGGCAGGAGACACTGCTTGCAGTCAATTCAAATTTGTATTGACTTAAGAAAAATAATAATTAATAAAAAATAACAGAAACAAAGACACTAAAGGTGACCCTCCTCACAGAGGTCCCTCACCAGAACTGACTGAACAGACAAAATAAATTATTTTATACTGAAAGGTTCAACCATTTCGTAATAATAGGGAATTTAAATAAATATAGCGAACATAATGAACATAAATAAACTTAAATGAAAATAATATTCAAAATACATTAACATCAATTTTACAAGGAAAGTAATACAAATAATAAACAATACATTTCTACATACTATCAAAATAAACACAATAAAACAATGAAACAATAACCCCCTGCTCACACTGGGAAATGGACTATGCCTACACTACCCAGAATTCCTTGGGATGGCATAAAATGAGGAACAGGAAGGCCGCACTTTCTCTTAAACCCCCACTCCCGGAACCATGCTGCAGACATGAACCCAGAAGGTAAGTTTTAAAAATGGGGATATAAACTAATATAATTTAAGTACATTCTAAATAAAGAACATAAAGAAATAAAACTCTTGGTGTCTTTTGTCATCAGTCTAATGTGCACCTTAGACTAGAAAAAGTTACCAAACTCATATTTAACCAAACAATGAAAAACAAACATTTATGCAAAATATATAAACCAAATAAACAGGGCATACACCGCAATCAGGGGTAACTTATGACAGCGTCCCAAAATGGGAGAGGGTGTGCAATTTTCAAAGAGTTTAAATGTTTATGTTATATTTGGAACTTTTGGAACTTGCCAACCTTCCGGTTGGGTGAACGCTGGCGCGTTTGGCTGCCGCTGCTCTCCGGTGTTTTTATCATTTTAAATATTTTATTCTACAATTCTCTACCTCTGCTTAACTCTGCAGTCGACTGACACGATGTGGGTTTACCATCCTTTCTCACGTGTCACCATTGTCTGAACTGTTTTATCGTCATTGTTCCACTCAGCGACTTCGCTGTTTCTGTATACAGCGACTGAACTTTACCGGCTGCGGTGCTACTCTGCCGAGCCTCCTACCCCTATCAGGATATTGTTCATCATCCCCGTCCAAATTACATCTGTTGCGGGTCTTGACAGGATTTTAGGTACGATGACTCGAAGGCTATAAGATCATTCTGGACTTCGGCTCCCTGAGCAGCAAGGTAAACTAGGCGGACTGTTGACCAGAGCGCGCTAACTACCGTACCCAGAAATCATCAGTGACATTATCGACAATCGAAAGTTAGACTTCTTCTGCTTGGTTGAGACCTGGCAGCAAGAAAATGACTTCCTAGAGTTGAATCACGCATGTCCTCCCGGATTTGCTTACATTTCGCAACCTCGTATCTCCAGACGTGGGGGAGGTCTCGCGATACTTCACAACTCAATTTAAAAAGCATCTCCGCTGACTGTACAAATGTATGCTTCTTTTGAATCGGCTGCTTTACTTATCAGCGGTCCAACACCTACAGTATTAGCTGTTATTTATTGGCCACCGAAATACTGCAATACATTCGTGAATTAATTTTGTGCATTTTTAACCTTTCTGTGTACCTTATCACCCAATCTTATTCTCCTGGGTGATTTATTTTAATTCACATTTGAGTCTTGAGATGGTAATACTAAAGCACTGTTCTCAACTGTAAATTGTATTCTGAAACCTCCTGACACATTTCCTGCACACCTGTACTGCACTGCTCAGTGTGATAAACGTATGTCTTTTTTCAATGACAAAATGACTACCATCCACCAACAATTGGCCACAGTGTCTCAATTAATTTCCCCCTCACCTTCCTTCTTTCAACTTGCCATCTGAAGAAGAATTCAAATTCTTCCACGTATACTTGATTCTATACCAACTCATTTGGTAAAGGCCTGTTTTCCTTCTCTTTCTTCTCTTATAACTCGTATTATTCACACTTAATCACTTCCACTTTCAAATTCGTTTGTGCCCGACATGCCCCACGCTACATCTAAACTGGGATCTAGTATGTACTTAACCCTGAACGCAGATTTGTGGAAACATAAGACTTCACTTAATCTACTTGAGAAAATAATTTCAGAGTTATTCAGAATAAAATCAAATGTAACAATTTATTATGTCAGGTAAGTGTATCATGCCAATTTCGTAATCAGTTCAAAGATAATCAATACAATAACGTCTAATGTTGAGAGATAAAGAGTAAAAGATGTACCTGAGACTCTTGTGCTCTTTCCTTAAATAGCCATGTGAATAGCCCAGGAACACGTTCTCCCATCGGCATTGGCATCATGGCATCAACTATGTCTCCATCTTTGTCTGTAGACTACAGTAGATCCAATGGATACTTTTTGAGACAACTTACAGATCACTCTTTGTGCATACAAGCACTGACATTTTGTAGCTGGTCACATTTATACCAAGAAATCACCAAATTTCATTAACATGCTGAGCAGCAAATGTCTGTCATACTGTATAACACTGCAAAGATTTCATATTCAAAAACAACACTTAATGTTTAATGCGTTCAAAGTGGGAGAAGATAGAATTTAGGTCATCATGTTGAAAGGCAGAGAGAGTCACCTTGTGAGTCTGAAACTGAGTAGAACAACTGGAGCGTGCCACTAAAGGCATAATCCCATTCACTCTGAATTTAGCATGTGTGGGATACTATGAATCTTTATATTCTGTAGACATGTGTTATTTGTGGAATTCCTGTACAGCACACCAATGTATACAGTCCATGTGTAACACGTTTATTCCTTTTTCTTTTTTTACGTTTCAGCTTATGGAGCAAACTTACATTTTTTTCTCTTTTATAATTCCCATTAGGGTCCACCTGGCCCAAGAGGTGACAAGGTAAGAACCCTTTTAACACTTTTTACATCAACAATCACATTTTTCATAGCTTCACAAAAAAATATTTAATATCACATAATATCAGTTTCTATGGTTTCAAAGATGACAGTTTGAATGTCAGGGCCGTTTTTTTTTTTTTTTTATAAACATGAATTAACAATATTATAAAAAAAAAATTCTGCAGAATATACACTCACCTAAAGGATTATTAGGAACACCTGTTCAATTTCTCATTAATGCAATTATCTAATCAACCAATCACATGGCAGTTGCTTCAATGCATTTAGGGTCAAGACAATCTCCTGAACTCCAAACTGAATGTCAGAATGGGAAAGAAAGGTGATTTAAGCAATTTTGAGCGTGGCATGGTTGTTGGTGCCAGACGGGCCGGTCTGAGTATTTCACAATCTGCTCAGTTACTGGGATTTTCACGCACAACCATTTCTAGGGTTTACAAAGAATGGTGTGAAAAGGGAAAAACATCCAGTATGCGGCAGTCCTGTGGGCGAAAATGCCTTGTTGATGCTAGAGGTCAGAGGAGAATGGGCCGACTGATTCAAGCTGATAGAAGAGCAACTTTGACTGAAATAACCACTCGTTACAACCGAGGTATGCAGCAAAGCATTTGTGAAGCCACAACACGCACAACCTTGAGGCGGATGGGCTACAACAGCAGAAGACCCCACCGGATACCACTCATCTCCACTACAAATAGGAAAAAGAGGCTACAATTTGCACGAGCTCACCAAAATTGGACAGTTGAAGACTGGAAAAATGTTGCCTGGTCTGATGAGTCTCGATTTCTGTTGAGACATTCAGATGGTAGAGTCAGAATTTGGCGTAAACAGAATGAGAACAAGGATCCATCATGCCTTGTTACCACTGTGCAGGCTGGTGGTGGTGGTGTAATGGTGTGGGGGATGTTTTCTTGGCACACTTTAGGCCCCTTAGTGCCAATTGGGCATCGTTTAAATGCCACGGCCTACCTGAGCATTGTTTCTGACCATGTCCATCCCTTTATGACCACCATGTACCCATCCTCTGATGGCTACTTCCAGCAGGATAATGCACCATGTCACAAAGCTTGAATCATTTCAAATTGGTTTCTTGAACATGACAATGAGTTCACTGCACTAAAATGGCCCCCACAGTCACCAGATCTCAACCCAATAGAGCATCTTTGGGATGTGGTGGAACAGGAGCTTCGTGCCCTGGATGTGCATCCCACAAATCTCCATCAACTGCAAGATGCTATCCTATCAATATGGGCCAACATTTCTAAAGAATACTTTCAGCACCTTGTTGAATCAATGCCATGTAGAATTAAGGCAGTTCTGAAGGCGAAAGGGGGTCAAACACAGTATTAGTATGGTGTTCCTAATAATCCTTTAGGTGAGTGTACTATGTCAAGGCCCGTATTGAAGAAGAATTGAAGAAGAAATGGGTGTGATGTAACAAAATCTGGCCATTTTGCAGGTGCTTTTGAATTTGATCTGGTAGTTCAACTCACCTGTGCAAACTGTTAGAAAACTTTATACCAGCTGTTAAACACAAACTGCCACTGGTCAGCGATGATGTAATAGGTGGGTGTGAACTGGGACTCCACTTAATTTGAAACAAACATCTTTTCCAGTTAATTTCTTCACTGATTTCATCATATATTCTCAGCTGGCTAACACATACTTTTAACCAAGAGTGAAGAACGAAGTGAAGAAGAGTGAAGAATCTTTGCGTTGGGTATACTGAAGTCTTCATTCTCAACATTACCACCACTGATACCACCACTGTTAAAATAGAGAATATGACACAAATAGCACTATGTCTACTTCTCTAATTCAAGCTATAAGCAGTCTGGTCAAATACCAAATTATTTCTTCACTTTGTTCATAATTAGATTTCAGAATAATAAAAATGGATTTCATTTATTAGCCTAGAAATCTAGACGCACCCCATGCGGCAGCAAATTTTATTTTGCAGCCAGTGTCGTCTAGCAACTCTCCGTTGGCTTGCGAGCTGGAAAAACCAAACTCTAGTCAGGCCAATCACATCGTGTATAGAATCGGTGGGGGGGCTTAGCATAATGACGGAAGAGTTCCGCGTGAATTCCCTGCTACTTGAAACAAAGATGGCTGCTGCAGCTGGCAAACAGCGGTCTTTCGAATTGGCTTTGGCCGCGACTCTGGAAGACTTGGAGTTAAACTTTTCTTTGAGAAATGAACAAAGAACGGCACTGAAGTCATTCTTAAAAAAGGAAGATATGTTTGGAGCTTTGACTAAGTCACCTTCTTCGTTGCTCTGGTTGGTTGTAGCGTATCCTAGTGCGTGCAGAGGGAATTTGATCCCCTGACACCTGCCAATGGTGTGTTCCCAGACCCAACATCTTAATGTGGGTCTGAATTGTCAGGCTATTTCATTGAAGCTCTGCAGTCAATCACTGCAAATGTGTGACCCTGACCTACAAGTAGTGACCAACCGTTATCTAGTGCAGAAATATTAAAACCAAACCAAAGTAATGGAAAGATGCTGTTGTTGCTTTGCAGTCATGATAGTTCTGCAAATGTTATGGTGAACACATGTGCTTCAGTAAAGGATATTTTGTTATTGATCAGTGTGCTTAAGTATTGCATTTAAAATATATTCACATTCCTCATGTAGAGGACTGAGCGCATGGCATTCGTATGACTGATTGAGCTATTATATGTATCTAGTATGAGTAAAAAAATGCTTTCTCTTTGTCCAGATTTTACTGTAATAATAATGCTAAAACTGACACTTCAAATTAACTTTAACCCTCAGAGAGTCTTCGTTTAGCAGTCACACTCAGTGCCTTCCCGGTCAGAAGTGACCGGACACCTAAAAATGAAACTTCCTCCATCCTAGTAAAAACCAATGCAATTTATTTTTGTTCTATAATATTTATTCTTTTTAATTTAGTATTTTGAGACAATTTGATTGAACTTATTAATATTTATGCAATATTTATTGTCCATTTTTTGCCATTGAAAATAATGTTTTTTTTATTATTATTATTTGTATTTTTTTTTTTTTTTTCTATGCGGTATTTTCGGTTAAAATAGAGACTAGGCTTTCAGAAAAAAAATAAAAATAAAAAAAATAAATCAATTTATTAAACATAAAATTAAATAAATCATGTTATTGCATGGGTTTACCACTAGATGCCTGTAATAGCTCTAAATGGAGATGCTTGTGAATTCTAGTTGTTTTTGGACCAAATTACTTACTTTTAAGATGTGGATTGATTGTATTTTTTTAGAAATTCTCAAATAATACTTTTTGCCAAGGTTTATAACATTTTATTAATTATTATTTTAATAATTTTAATAATTATTATATTAATTATATATATATATTAATTATAATTATTAATTATGTTATGTTTTTCACTCTTGATGTTTTAGAGTTTCACCCCTTCATTGCTGAGCACTTTTTTTCTGCATCGTGGCCGATTTGTAGCGAATTTTTGTGTTTTTGTAAATTTCCCATTCATTTCCTATGGGTCGGTCATTTTTGATCGAAGGCACTGAGTGTGACTATTTTTTTTACGACCACTTAGCATGCTCGGATCATGACCTCAATTTTTTTTTGCATACACATACCTAATGCCATAAAAGTCACCAAGTATCATAACCTTCCGATGAAGCTGTGATTTTTTTAAAATTCAAAACAGAAAATTTTTCGGTCAGAAGTGACCGAAGACTCTCTGAGGGTTAATAAAAAACAAAAACAATCTTAAGTTTGACAAAAAGTGGTCTCTAATAGTGTATAAATTGGCTATATCCAAATGCAAAACCTAATACAATTAAATTATGTCTGAAAGCAAATGTGCACAGCCATGTTTATAGATTTATGTAGGGCAATACAGCCATCTAGTGGTTACACCTTATTATTACAGATGATAAATGGTTAATAATATAGAAGTAAATATTAGTAGGCTACAGTAAAATCCCCTTAAATTGCCAGTACTTATTTCTGTTTTCCTCTATTAAAAATCAGAGATTGAATCACCTCCCTCAAATTGCCATTAGCCAATTAGTGATATTTATTTTATCACTAATATTTATGATTATTAGTGATGCAACATACGAGTATGCACATGTGTTTGTATTAAGTGTGCGTGTGCAGACATCCCAACCTGCAAAAACACATTTCCGGGAGATGGCACAATACCCTTCCTAATAAATAAATAAATATTATAGGCCACTATTACATTCATTCACATAAATCGCCTAACACCGGTTCGTTCATTCAATAGCATTTGTGCGCCGAAAGTGATGTAGTTGAGTGTGATGAAAAAAGAGCCAAGTGTCTCTACAAAATCTGAATGCAAGTGGTCACAGAAGACGCATTTGATACATCTTAATACCAGGTGAAAACAGGCTCTCTGTTGCTTGCTCAATTTCCCTGGATATTGTATAATTTTGGGGGTGGGGGGCCTCTAGAAATCTCTGAGCTTAAAGGCCTGTGTAGACCTTAATCCGCCCGGTCTATCTCTCCCAAAACAGACAGAACAAAGAGAATGTACCCAAAGTGTAGAATTGCAAAAAGGTTCTGACAAAATACATTAGATGTATTTCTTTAAAAAGTGCCTAAATTTAAAGATCAGGAAGACAGATTTGAGGACAAAGAGGGGAACAACAGGGAGGAAAAGGATACAGATCAGAAGGAGACAGATATATGTAGTGTATACTGAGTTGCATTTCTAGGTGCTTTTCTAGGATAGTAGAAAAGGCGGAAAGAAATGATATCTGCAAGGATTTTCAGTCAGGATTTAGACCGTACCATAGTACTGAGACTGCTCTCATTAGAGTTACAAATGATTTGCTCTTATCATTCCGATCATGGTTGTATCTCTCTATTAGTGTTACTCGGTCTTAGTGCTGCATTTGATACTATTGACCACAACATTCTTTTAAATAGACTCAAAAATTATGTTGGCATTAGTGGAATTGCATTAACATGGTTTAAATCATACTTATCTGACCGTTATCAGTTTGTAGCAGTAAATGAAGAGATGTCTCATCGATCACAAGTTCAGTATGGCGTACCACAAGGCTCAGTACTAGGACCATTGCTTTTCACTCTGTACATGCTACCCTTGGGAGATATCATTAGGAAGCATGGCATTAGTTTTCACTGTTATGCTGATGATACTCAGCTCTATATTTCTTCACGCCCTGACGAAACTTACCAATTCACAAAATTAACGGAATGCATAGGTGATATAAAAAATGGGATGACTAGTAATTTCCTACTACTTAATTCTGAAAAAACAGATTCTAATTATTGAACAAAAAACTTCCTCACATAATAATCTAGAATACTGTCTAACACTTGATGGATGCTCTGTCAAGTCTTCGTTGTCGGTTAGGAACCTGGGTGTGATCTTTGATACCAATCTTTCATTTGAAAGTCACGTGTCTATTATCTTTAAAACCGCATTTTTCCATCTTAAAAATATATCTAAATTACGTCATATGCTCTCATTGACAAATGCGGAACAATTAGTCCATGCGTTCATGACATCAAGGCTAGATTATTGTAATGCTATTATGGATGGTTGCCCTGCATGCTTAATAAACAAATTACAGCTGGTCCAAAACGCAGCAGCTCGAGTTCTTACCAGAACCAGGAAGTATGACCATCTTAGCCCAGTTCTGTCAACACTGCATTGGCTCCCTATTAAACATCGTATAAATTTTTAAATATTGTTGATTACTTACAAAACACTAAATGGTTTAGCTCCGCAGTACTTGAGTGAGCTATTAACGCATTACAGTCCTTCACGTCTATTGCAATCTCAAAATTCCGGCCAGTTGATAATACCTAGAATATCAAAATCGACTGCTGGCGGTAGATCCTTTTCCTATTTAGCACCAAAACTTTGGAACAGTCTTCCTAACATTGTCCGGGAAGCAGACACACTCTGTCAGTTCAAAGCTAGACTAAAAACACATCTCTTTGACCTAGCATACACATAACACGTTATAGACTTTTATAATTCAATGTTAGGCTGCATAGATTAGGTCAGCCGGAACCGGGAACACTTCCCATATATCCTGATGTACTCGTTACATCATAAGAAGAATGGCGTCTACGCTAATATTAGTCTCTCTGTTTATCCCGAGGTTTACCGCAGTCCGCTGGATCCAGGCCATATCCAGATCTGATGAAGGACCTGCGCCTGGACGCGACGACAGCGCAGTCCTGAAATGTCAACTAGTCTCTCCCCTGTGAAGGCCTCCCTCCCCTCCCTTTACCTCTCTACAGATAAAGCGTTGTCGGGATAATTCCAGTTCACGTGGCTACGCGAAAGCACGTGGCTATGCGAAAGCATAATTTATAATTTTATAAAATTATAAATTTTAAGGCCAGACAAGTAGTATGTTGAGGGTTGATTTGAATGGAAGGACTACACGCCTGCGCACATATATTCAAACGCGCATACCTATAGACTGAACTTGTAATGTGCATGTGCACGCCATCGGCATTCTCACTTTCTCACGTTTTTGAAGTTTGCGCAGAAAGAACTTAAGAGTTTTCTGTTAAAACGGTGTCGTGTTAGCGGCCCCTAAGTTAATAACTAATGATCGTTGCGACGGAAGTGAATCAATCAAACTAACTTTAGATGGACAATAACTTTATTCTAGAGCTGCTATAAAGCCAAAACAATCTCTTTTACTTTAATTTCCTATTATCAATGTAAAGCTGCTTTGGAACAATCTGCATTGTTAAAAGCGCTATATAAATTAAGATGACTTGATTTGACTAGGTGTTTCTGTCAGGACCACTATCGTCAATTACGGTTGACAATTAGCATAGTTAGGATTGGCGGTATGGTTCTGTTCAGGGCAAGAACTCCCTGCGCATCCATGTAGCCTAGCATGGATAAGAGCAGGGAGAGCAGCAATAACCCCCTTAGGGTAAACAGAACAAAACCAACATGAATGTATTGCAGATATCATTAATTACATCTTTTAATGTTAAACATATTTCAAGAATTTAGTCTGATTCAGAGGGGAATCAGAATACCAAATCCTGATTGATGAGAGGAGGAGCTGTGAATGGAGGAGAGAAATTAGCTCCTGAGAAACGCGATAGCTGTTGATAATACTGAAGGAGCTTATATATGGATGCTGTGATAGGCGTCGTATTCCTATAGGTAGACGTGGATCAGCTGAGAGCTGATCACTACACTACTGATGCTACACTACACTAAGATGCTCCATATCAGCTGAACCGTTCGCGGGTGAAGCGACCATTCACCTGGGGGAATGTCTCTGGATAGCATATCCTTTGTCTCTGGATAGCATATCCGCACCCTGGTTCAGAATGCCTGGCACATGTGGTGCTCTCAGCGAGCACAGGTTGTGCTGAGCCCATATTATGAGGTTTTTGGCCATGGTGTGTAGGTTTCTCGACCTGAGTCCACCCTGGCAATTTATATAGGACACCACTGACATGTTGTCCGTCCGGACCCAGACGTGGTGGCCTTTTAGATATGGGAGAAAAGCTTGTAGTGATAAAGCGACCGCTCTCATCTCTAGACAGTTTATATGTAGGCGCCTCTCTGGGTTCAACCATAGGCCGGAGATGGGCCTGCCCTCGTAAAGGGCCCCCCAACCCAGGTTGGAGGCGTCTGTCGTGATAACTTTCCTCTTTGAAATCACGCCCATACTCGCGCCGGTTTGGTACCAGCCGGCTGCTTTCCAAGGAGCCAGGGCTCTGATTCAGCCGTGGTTCACTTTGATGCGTAAGTAGCCAGATCACCACTCGTGAGCTGGTACACAGGGTTTTAACCAGCGCTGAAGAGGACGCATGTACTGTAGACCCAGCTGGAGTACTGATGATGCTGAGGCCATGAGACCTAAAATTCTCTGAAATCTCTTGAGAGGCGCGCAAGCGCCTGCTCTGAATGATGCCGCTAGGCGTTGAATGGTGAGCGCGCGCTCTGACGTAAGCCGCGCTCTCATTTGTATAGAGTTTATGACTGTTCCCAGGAAGGAAATGCTCTGGCTGGGAGAAACTGTGCCTCCGATTGGGCTATAACCAGCCAATCGTCGAGGTAGTTCAACACTCGCACTCCCCGTTGTCTCAGGGTGGTCAGAGCTGCATCCATGCACTTCGTAAATGTACGGGGTGCTAGAGATAGACCGAACGGTAGGACCATGTAATGATAAGCCTGCCCCTCGAAAGCAAATCTCAAAAATGGCCTGTGATGGGGCGTTATCTGAATGTGAAAGTAAGCATCTTTCAGATCCGCTGAGAAAAAAACAATCCCCTGGGCGAATCTGCACGAGGATTTGTTTGGTTGTCAGCATCCTGAACGGGCACGTCATCAGCACTTTGTTCAGGTGTCTGAGATCTAGGATGGGCCTGAGGCCGCCATCCTTCTTTGGAACGAGGAAGTAGTGACTTGAAAAACCTGACTCGCTCTGTTATAATGGGACTGGTTTCACAGCCCCTTTTGCTAACAGTTTCAACACATCAGTGTGAAGGACGCGAGCCACGTCGCTTCTCACTGTTGTCTCGACCACGTCTAGAAAGCGTAGGGGTCTGCAAGCAAACTGTAGCGAGTAGCCTCGTTTTATTATGTTCAACACTCATTCTGATATCCCGGGGATGGCTTCCCAGGCCCTGGCCCGCATAGCTAGGGGTTGAATGATGTCTGGGGACGGGCCACTTTGTGATAGGGACCCAGCCGTCCAGCTGCTCTGCGTTTGTAATACTTCAGGAACAGTGCTTATGTGCAGGGGTGCATACTTTATAGTGGGCACACGACTTACATTTATTACATCTCCAGCACGAGCCGGATGGAAAACTGATATTGTGGGAACAGTGCTTATGTGCAGGGGTGCATACTTCATTGTGGGCACACAACCTACATTTATAACCTTTCCAGCGTGAGCCGGAGGGAGAACAGACAGAAAATTGCTCTTTTCGTGTTTTATTTGGGTTTGTTTGCAGGTGACCATGTTTCAAAACAGACTCGTTTACTGCAATATTGACATTTCCAGCCGCCTGAGAAGAGGGGACTGGGAGATGTGTGAGAGACTTTTTGGAGGTTGGTCCGGCCGCAGCGGGACTCAAACACTCTCTTTTCCTTCCCGCCGCCATGGCTAGGAGGGCTTTCGAGCGGCATGAGAACCAGCCTTGACGCAGAGCTTCTCCGCGTGCTGACTAAGGCTGTTGAAGACCTTGGGCTTGAGTGGTCTTCGCCCGAGGAGCCCACACGTAGCAGACTGGACGAATGTTCCCTGCAGGGGTGCCGGCAGGCCCCTCAGCAGAGGCCTGCGCCTTTCTTTCCTGAAGTACATGACGAGCTAACGAAGAGCGACAGGGACCCCGACCCAAGACTGTGTTGGACCCCCTGTCGCTCTTCGTTAGCTCGTCATGTACTTCAGGAAAGAAAGGCGCAGGCCTCTGCTGAGGGGCCTGCCGGCACCCCTGCAGGGAACATTCGTCCAGTCTGCTACGTGTGGGCTCCTCGGGCGAAGACCACTCAAGCCCAAGGTCTTCAACAGCCTTAGTCAGCACGCGGAGAAGCTCTGCGTCAAGGCTGGTTCTCATGCCGCTCGTTGAGGGTGCGGGGTCGGCCACGGAGCCCGTCCATTCCTTACATTCAGATGCAGCGAGGAAAAGGCTGTCATCCTTGTTGTCCTCCTCGTCTGATACCCCAAAATAGACGAGACCGGCTGCTGGCTGAGAGGGGCGCTGGTCCGCCTGTGTAAACCGGTCCAGCGAGGGTGTTCCTCTGGGAGAGAGTGAGGCATGCGGGGACTGGGCCTGCGTGTGCTCGCTCGTATTCGTCCGCTCTGGCATCCTCTGTGCGCAGCGCTTTTCTTGCGCGGCTTGAGCAAAGGAAAAGGGGGAGCGGGCGCGGGCGTGGGGTCGACGTCAGCGAAGCTGGCCAGTCGAGCCCTCAGTGTAGAGTGTGGGTCACGGCCCAGACAGGAAGTGCAGAAGATGTCGGAGGAATGATGTCCGGAGGATTCTACACATTTTACTGTGCGTTCACACCGGACGCGAAAATGCGTCAAAATTCGCGCCTGCCGCGTCTAGTTATACGCTTGACCACTTTGTGTGCATTCGCGTGTCAAGAGCGAAATTGACGCGCGTAAAATCAAAAGTTTGAATCGAAATTTACGCGCGTCAGAGGCGAAAGTTTCGAAACCTGTTGGCGGCCATCTTTTTTTAGATGTTTATCGAGCATTAGCATTAGCATTAATCGAGAGAGTCACCGCTCGTATATGCTCTGGAGAGCAGAAACAGCAGCGTAGTGGACATCGTCGCTGTTCTCGGGTCCACCAAACCCTCCGGAGGGTTTCAGGGGTTTCACAATTTGCTCCAGGAGGTAGGTTTGGTAGACCTAACAGTGAGGACGCTGACGAGGAAAGCGTAGGCCGTATAAGCCTCGGCCTCGAGTGGTGGTCGCTGCCTGACGAGCCCGCGCTGTACAGCCCGGCGCGAGGTTCACCCTCGCCCGCACCTAATCTGTGATTTATTTTTGTTTTGATAATAAATGGAGCTGCAGCCTTCAAAAATGAAACCTGTCCTGTGATTTTTTTTTTATACACTAAATTGTGTTTGTTGTCTTTACATTAGATTAATAATGTTTCATATAATCTAGAATAGATATGGAATAAATAGCATTCAATACAAAATGAGTATCTCTCATATATTGAAATCGAGTTTTATGTTTTTATTTGCTTTATTGTGCATTTTTAGTCATAGTACAAAATAATTTATTGAGGCCAAACATAAAATAACATTATAAACTGTCACTTCACCACGTGACAGCAGCATGCAAGCAGGCTCCTGATTGGTTAACGCGGCGCGAATTGACGCAGAAGTTCAGATTTTTCAACTCGGGCGGCAGACGCGAATTCGCGTCAAACGCGTGAATGCACAAATAGCACTAATAAAATCATTCGCGCGTAACGCGCTTAACGCGCCAGACGCTCAATTCGCGTCATTCGCGCGAACTTGACGCGCGAATGAGGCGAATTCGCGTCTACCGTGCCGCGCTAAACGCCTCATTCGCGCCGCAGGAATTTTTTACGCGCGTAACGCGTCTTTGCATTGACTTAACATTGAAATGACTCGCGCCTGACGCGCTAAACGCGTCCGGTGTGAACGCACCATTAGAGTGGCCTTTTATTGTGGCAAGCATAAGGCACACCTGTGCAATAATCATGCTGTCTAATCAGCATCTTGATATGCCACACCTGTGAGGTGGATGGATTAACTCGGCAAAGGAGAAGTGCTCACTAACACAGATTTAGACAGATTTGTGAACAATATTTGAGAGAAATAGGCCTGTTCTAAATGTTCTAAATGTTCTAAAATAGAAGCAAATAAAGTGAGAGACTATACATGTAATATAGGTCTACATTTATGTAATTTTAATGGCCATCTTTAAGCATGACTCTTTGGATTTATATGAAATGGTAAAGCTTTACAATAAGATTCCATTTTTTGCATTAACTAAGGTTAATAAATGTTGTAGAAGTATTATTCATTGTTAGTTTGTTCATGTCAACATTTACTAATACATTTTAAATTGAGTTTTCATTTTTATTTCATCTGTTATTACCTTAGTTAATGTGTTATGAACTAACATGAATGATAATTTACAATTGTACAATTGTATTGCTCAAATATTAATACATGCAGTAAAAACGTATATTGTATATATAACATAATGCATATAGTTCATGAAAGCTAGCTAATACATCCTTGTTAACAAATGGGACTTGCAAAGTGTTACCTATGAAATGAACATATGTTTCTAGGTTATAGCTAAAGAAACACACATTTGACCTGTAATATTTTAATGTTTAAATTATTTGCTGTAGAGTTCGTTCTGTAGAACTTCTATACTCATATTTATATATTTATTTCATTTAGCACATTTCAGTTCAGCACTGTTTTACTTGAAGTGTTATGTTTGTTTTTAATCCAGTATCCATTTAAAAAAATATCGGTTGAATAATCAGTTATCGGCATGTACGGTCAAACCTAAATATCGGTATCGGTAAAATCCACTATCGGTCGACCTCTAATCAGTACACAAAAAAAGTTGATTGATTTCACATAATAAATAGAGAAAACACTCAAGGGACTGCAAGGCATGAATTTCCCTCAAAAGAGCTACAATACAGCTCAGTGTCCCAACACACACACACTAAAAATAAAAAATTAACCAAGACAGCTAAGTCTTACCTTTAGCGGGGTAGGCTAGCTGAAGGTTGATTTATCTAAAAACCATACACACACACACACACACACACACACACACACACATGTCTGGTTCACCATCTTTGTGGGGACTCTCCATAGACGTAATGGTTTTTATACCGTACAAACTGTATATTCTGTCCCCTTACACTAACCCTACCCCTAAACCTACCCATCACAGGAAACATTCTGCATTTTTACTTTCTCAAAACAACTCATCCTGTGTGATTTATAAGCCTTTTGAAAAGTGGGGACCACTGGCTGGTCCCCACAATGTAGGTGATCTCAGGTTTTACTATTCTTATGGGGACATTTGGTCCCCACAATGTAATATAAACAAGGGCACACATTACACACACACACACACACACACACACACACACACACACACGCAGTCCCAGTGAAATGTAAGCGGTTACAAGCCTAAATTAAACAAAGAAAAAAGACAATCAACCAATGAACACAAATGATACTAGAACCAAATAATAATAAATAAATAAATAAGATTTCTCAAAGATGTTGATGATGCACAACACTCAGCAAAATTGAGCACTGACTTGCAGACAAAAAACAAAGGACACGAAGTGAAACCATTACAACTGAATAAATTACTATTTATGTTGAGTTCACATTGCACTGTTCTTTTCACACTGCATGACTATCTGGGGTAGCATTCAGTTGCTGCTGTGTTCACATTGCACGATGGATAGGCGATAGGGTTACACGTTGCATGACTTTACAAAAGGAAGAATTGCCTACAGTACATTTCACAACCAAACACATGTGAGAAGTGATAAGGAAAAAACGCAAGATCACGCATGAGACCGGAATTGTTATTAAAAATGGTAGCCAAAGTTCGACTAGCCTAAAGGAGCCTTTTTTCGTAACCGAAGCCATGCTTGCTGATATTCTGGTTTATAACTCGTCCCCGAACTTCCCGCTGCCCTATATCTTGCTCTGTCATTGGCTGCAGATCATCCCAGATGTAATTTTCAGTCGGAACACAATTCACACAGCAGGATTTTAAATCACAGACAGGTCCAGATATTTTGCATGCCAAATACCTCACGGGCGTCTGCAACACATTGTCGATTCTCTCTGATCGTGTCTTTGATAATGCACACTGCGTGATTGTCACTTGCGTGAACGAGCACCGATTTGCCTCCAATTTCAGGAATTTGTCAGCGATTTCGCAAAATCTGTCAGCGAGTGAAAATTGCAAAATCATGCAGTGTGAACTCTGCTTTAGTCAGCGTCAAACTGGAACAAAAGACAAAAATCACTATAGCAAAAAAGGAAAGAAACAAAATGCAATAAACAAAACAAATCATACAAAGAAAACGTACTCGGTTACTCACGTAACCTCGGTTCTCTCTAGTAGAGGGAACGAGTACTGCGTAAGAGTATCTTACGCTAGGGGAAAATCCTTTTTCCGCGAGATATTGAAGCCAAAAATTATCCTTAATTTTGAATAATGCAAAACGCGTTGCGGCAGCATACAGACATAGGCAAGACGGCTCGTGCGCCTATTGGCTGTTCTGCGGCAACTGCAGCAGCCTATCGAGCGAGGCCTAGCATGACGTCAGACCCAATGAGGGTGCTTCGCGCCCGCTGCGTCACGTCCCGCCGAAACGGGCGTTGCCTAGGCCTATAAATACGGCTCGCAGGCAGCTGATATCTGTTTTTTTCATCAACGAAGCAACCAGAGCGTATGCATGCACGGCAAGATACGCAGTACTCGTTCCCTCTACTAGAGAGAACCGAGGTTACGTGAGTAACCGAGTACGTTCTCTTACGAGAGGTCTCTCATACTGCGTAAGAGTATCTTACGCTAGGGGACCCAATGTAAGACGCCGTGCGTGCTGGGATCTGACACCAAAGACCCAAGGGCGGAAGCCCGGGGTTCACATAATGCACAATCACCAGGGGACTCACAGGGAGTCCGGGGAGAAGAGGGGGGGGACCACACTCTCTCACATATAGCTCTCACATATCTCTCTCACATATCTCTCACATATAGCGTCACTTAGACGCAGAATACATCATACAGACAGGGCGGGGTACGACCTGAACTGATGGGAAAAAAGGGTCTTATATACTTTGCCCATATTATGTATTATGCACGGTCGCTTAGTGAGCTGTGCTCAGTGGACGCAGTATTCTGAACCTGATAGCATCAGGGCAGGCAATACTGGTCGTTTAGACCGACAGCAGCCTGGCCTGTAAGGCGGGAACCTCTAGGTTGTAAAACCTAATAAATGTAGACGGGGATGCCCAGCCTGCCGCCATACAAATATCTTGCAAGGCAATCCCACTTGACCAGGCCCGCGATGATGCTTCTCGTGGAGTGCGCTCTGACACCCAACGGGCATTGCATGCCCTTGGAAGCGTATGCTAGTGCAATAGCGTCAACTATCCATCTGGATAGGCTTTGTTTCGATGCGGCTAGTCCCTTAGAACGCCCGCTGAACGAAACAAAGAGCTGCTCTGTCTGCCTGAAAACAGACGACCGAGACACATAAGCTCTTAATGCCCTGACTGGGCAAAGGAAGCTCGTGTCTGCCTCCTCATCAGGGACCGGTAGGGCTGACAGGGAAATGACCTGCGCCTAAACGGTGTGTTGAGGGATTTTGGAACATAGCCGTGCCTAGGTTTGAGTATAACTCTTGAGTCATTAGGCCCAAATTCCATGCACGTCGCACTCACCGAGAGCGCGTGTAAGTCCCCTATGCGCTTCACTGAAGCGATAGCCAGGAGAAACGCCGTCTTGAAAGACAGGTGTTTAAGATCAATCGTCTCCAAAGGCTCGAATGGGCCACCTTTCATGGCTTCCAGCACCGTAGAAAGGTCCCATACGGGGACTGAGGGAGGTCTGGGAGGATTCAGTCTCTTAGCTCCTCTGAGGAAGCGGATAACTAAATCGTTCCTTCCTATTGACTGACCAAGCGTTGTTTTTGAGAACGCTGCTATAGCCGCCACATAGACTTAGAGCGTGGAAGGGATCCTGCCCTTATCCAACAGCTCTTGTAGGAAGGAGAGTACCTCCGCCACCCCGCAGTCTAGGGGTGACACTCCCCGAGTTGCGCACCAGCTGGAAAACACTGACCATTTCGAGGAGTAGAGGCATCGCGTAGACGGAGCTCTAGCCTGCGTGATCGTGTTTAACACTCTCCTTGGGAGGTCAGCGGGTGCCCGTTGATGGCCCAAACGTGAAGGGACCACAGCTCTGGGTGAGGATGCCAAATCGAGCCGTAAGCCTGAGAGAGGAGATCTCTCCTCACCGGCACTGGCCACGGGGCAGTGCTCGCTAGCTGCATCATAACTGGGAACCAAGGTTGGTTTTTCCAGAACGGCACTACGAGCAGTACTGAGCATCCTTCTTCCCTGATTCGCTCTATCACCTGCGTCAGGAGAGAGACAGGGGAAAAAGCATAGAGCGGGCGGCGGGGCCATACATGAGCCAGCTCATGCTCTTGGAGAAAAATTCCAGACAGTGAGCGTTTTCTTGAGACGCAAACAGGTCTACTTCGGCTCTGCCGAATTTCTTCCACAGCAGTTGGACTGTCTGTGGGTGTAGAGACCACTCGCCTGCCGGGTTGTGCTGAGCCCACACCAGGAGGCGTTCTGTTAGCCTGTACAGGTTTCGTGACCTGAGGCCGCCCTGGCGATTTATGTAGGACACCACTGATATGTTGTCCGAGCGGACCAGGACGCGGTGTCCTCGTATTTGGGGACAAAAACGCGTCAGCGCGTTGTCCACTGCCAACATTTCGAGGCAGTTTATGTGCAGAAGCTTCTCCCGTTCTGACCATTGGCCGAAGAACGGTCTGCCCTCGAGCAGCGCTCCCCATCCCGAGGTGGATGCGTCCGTAGACACCACCCTCACCCTCGAGGAAGTCCCCGGGCTTACACCTGATTGGTACCAGTCTTTTGCTTTCCAAGGTTTCAGAGCTGTGATGCAGCGCTGATTTACCTTGTGTCACGACCGGCTCGAAGCCGTGGCAAATTAAATGGAGGACATAGTGATTGGTTTGCAGAAATAAAGATTTATTAACATAAATAGAAAAATATAAGCAAGAAAACATGGTCATCTGTAATGTCTGTTAGGTGCATGAATGTAAAGGTATCAATCACAGAAAACGAAATACTAAACCAAATAACAAAAGCAAGTTTAACCCTAAAACAAACCCGAGCCAACTCAAAGTAACGCGGAGAAAGACCTCTCTCTCAACACTAGCCAGCCTAAACTTTTATAGAGGGATGAACAGGTGGACATCGTTCCCTTGATGAGTCTCCTAGCCACACCCACCAACCGGCCGTAGCGGGGAAGAGTAGAGACTCGTCACACACTCCCCCTAAAAAGAAGAGCAAAGAGTTTTAGAACACTTCCAAAACCCAAACCAAAACCCCACCACTGCTAAATTCAAACAGTCCAAGTAAGCGAACTTGGTCCAACTCCAAATTTTCCCCAGTCTTGTTATATCTCCAAGTCCTTTCAGCAACCACGGCGCCTAGGAAGCAAATCAAGAAAAGAACAGAGACAGGAAAATAGAAGAAATCCCATAACACTAGACGATATAAATACGAGATAAGGCATCAGCAGTTGTATTCTCTGAGCCTTTAATATGGCGGATATCTAACAGGTATCCCTGTAAAAATAAGCACCACCTCATTAACCTCTGGTTTGGGTTCTGCAACGAATGAAGAAAAACTAAAGGGTTGTGATCAGTAAAAACCACCAGAGGTCCCTCAGACGAACCCACATACACCTCAAAATGTTGCAAAGCCCAGATCAGAGCAAGCGCCTCCTTTTCTATCACAGAGTAATTAAGTTGATAAGGATTGAACTTTTTAGAAAAGAATCCAACTGGATGATCAATTCCATCCTCATAAGTCTGTAACAGAATGGCACCAGCACCCACATTGCTGGCATCCACTTGCAACCGAAATGCTTGGTCAAACTTTGGCGCTTTCAAAACAGGATCCTCTGTAAGAAGCAATTTTACCTTTTCAAAGGCTTGCTGACAACCAGACGTCCAACAAAAGTCTACTCCTCCCCGCAATAAATTTGTCAGGGGAGCCACCACTGTAGAAAAATTCCTGCAAAAACAACGATAAAACCCTACCATTCCAAGAAATCGCATAAGTTCTTTCTTTCTTTCTCTCAATTCGAGGCAATGGAAATGAATCGGGTTTTGTTACAGCATTTACCTTTCGGTAATCAGTACAAAATCTGAACGATCCATCAGATTTACTCACTAGCAATGATGGAGAAGCCCAGCTAGAAAAAGAGGGTTTAGCGATATCATTTTCCAACATATAATCAACTTCATTTTCTAATTGTTGTTTTTTACTCGCAGATACTCGATAATAGCGTTGATGAATTGGAGCCGAATCTCCCACATCAATATCGTGTTCAATAAGACTTGTACGAGATGGAGTATCGGGAAACAGTGTAATATATTCAAAAATCAAATTAATCAAATCAGTACGCTGCACCTCCGTTAAATGACTAAATCGATTGTGCAAAGAGCTTAACACTTCTGAATTATGTAAACGACCCTGAAGGACAGAATCTCCAGGATCAATCTCATCCTGATCCCCGCCTAACAGAATTGAAGTGGTTGACAATTCAGGATCACCAGAAGCAAAAGAACCTGTAACCAGAACAGGTTTAATGCCAGAATTAGGCATAACAACGTTGTCTTGATTTACTTTAGCGTCAACAAAATCTTCAGAACCATAGAAAGGCTTTAGCAAATTTACATGACATAACCTTGTCTTCTTTTTTCGATCTGGCGTATTAATCAAATAGTTAAGATCAGAAATTTGACGAGTCACAGTATATGGACCTACAAACTTGGCCTGAAATGGTGATCCCACAATAGGCAACAGAGCAAGAACTTGATCACCCAATTGAAAGGAACGCAATTCTGTACGACGATCAAAAAGTCGTTTCATCCGATCGTGTGCTCTGCTCAAAGATCCCTTTGCCAGTTGGCACGCTTCAAAAATTCGTCTGCGAAAATCACTCACATATGATAGAACATTTTTTGGTAGATCAACTTTTTTCCAATCTGCAGACAAAACAGATAATGGACCACGCACCTCATGACCAAAACCGAGGTCATTCGGACTAAATCCAGTACTCTCCTGAGCAGCTTCTCGAGCAGACATCATTAACCAGGGTAACCCAGCTTCCCAATCTTTATTCATCTGAACACAGTAAGATCTCAATAAAGACTTTAAAGTTTGGTGAAATCTTTCCAGTGCTCCCTGACTTTGGGCGTGATACGCACTGGAAAGATTATGTTGAATATGAAGCTGTTTCAAAACTTGACCAAACAAATTTGAAGTAAAATTACTCCCCTGGTCAGACTGAATAATTCGTGGTATTCCGAAGACTGATATAAACTGAGTCAGTGCTTTTAAAACTAACTTTGCGGTTAGAGAACGTAACGGGTACACAGCTGGTTATCTAGTCACTTGGCACATAACAGTAAGCAAATATTCATTCCCCGCCTTTGACCGAGGTAATGGCCCCACACAGTCCACAATAAGATGTTCAAAGGGTTGACTAACAGCAGGAATTGGATACAGAGGGGCAGGTTTCATTGACTGGTTTGGCTTTCCAGTGAGTTGACATGTTTGACAAGATTTAATATACTTCGATATATCACGCTTCAACTTTGGCCAAAAGAAATGTTTCAAAAGCAACCTGTACGTCTTTTTCACCCCCAGATGTCCAGATGTGTCATGTGCCGTTTTTAAAACAAGTTGACGGAGAGACTGAGGCACTACAATTTGGAAAACAGGAGCACCAATTACAAATTCTCCATGCGGCACCCACTTTCGGACTAACACATCTCCCTCTAGATAATATCCAGAAGGAAGATTTACGATTGTATCATGAGAGACACCTCGATCAAACAATTCAACAAATGTAACGTCAGCCTTTTGTTCCTTAATCAAGTCATCACGTGACACAGACAAGACGGAAGGGTTTTCTAGAGGTGCACTCAAAATCTCTCTAGTTTCAGATTTATCAACAGCTGGTATTTTACTCATAGACCTTGTTATCACGCATGACGGAAACCCATTCAAAGAACAGGAAGAATTCTCATCACTTGCGTCAAAAGTCGACACAGATGGTGTGACCACCAAATTCGGTGAAACATTCCGCCAAACTCGTTCACCAGCCAAATCATTTCCCAGGATTACCTGTACTCCGTCCACAGGCAAGCAGGAACGCACAGCAACCTCCACTTCTCCCTGGATCAAATCAGAATGCAAAATGATTTTATGTAAGGGAACAGACATCACATTCAAACCAATACCCCTAATCAACACATTGTTCCCAGTATACGAATCATTTGAAAAAGATAGAATAGACTCTAGGACAAATGTTTCTGATGATCCAGTGTCACGAAGAATTTTGACCGGTACATCTTCTGTAGAATTTACCAATCTAACAGAACCATCTGTAACAAATGGAGAAAATGTTGAAACACGTGACGAGGAACTCCCCGGTACATTTACTTCAGAGGCAGTCACTGCCAGAACAACAGCCTTCACCGAAGACGATTTAGATTTCAACAAAGGACACTCATTCTTCCAGTGACCAAACTCATGACAATAATTACAGATGTTTTCTCTGTCTTTTACTCCAACAAATGCAAGACGCTGTTTGTCAGGTATATCACCCAAAGTTCTCGGAGATCTACTAAAATCATGCCACAACTCTCTCTTAACATTTTCTCCAGCATTTTTGTAGCCGGAAGAGATTTTATGAATCAGAGAAAATTCATCAGCCATAACAGCCCCCTCATATGCGGTGTCAGGTTTACGCTCACTAATATAAGTTACTACACGTTGCGACACAGAGTTTTTAAACTGTTCAAGCAAGATCAACTCCTTCAAATCGTCTAACGTTTTAACGTCAGAAGCTGCACACCAACGATTGAAGTGAACTGAAATATCATGTACAAACTCAACATGCGTTTGACTATCAGTTTTCTTCCAGGACCTAAATTTTTGTCTATAGGCTCTGGGACCAACTTGTATGCCCTTAATACTGCATTCTTAACAGTCAAATACTCCTTAGCATCTGCTACACTAAGAGACAAATATGCTTCTTGAGCTTTTCCTGTAAAAACAGACTGTAACATAAGCGTACGTTCCTCATCAGGGATCAATCTCATATTAGCCACTACATCAAATTTACACAAAGCCAAATCGCGTTCTACACCTCCCGTTAAATTAAGTTTACCTTCTCTTATCAGATCTAAACGGTAACGTTCAAGATCAAGCTGTTGTTGTTGTAACTGTAGCTTAGACATCTCAACACGATTTTGTGCTTCTACCATTTCTCTTTTTATTTCCGTTTGAATTAACAACAATTGTTTTTGTTCTTCAAATGTTAGATGAGACATTGATGCTGCACTAACAAAAGCTGAAACATCTTCCAAAGATTGAGACTCCAAAACTCCGCGTTCAGATAACTCAGTCTTAATCATAGTTTTAATACTATCTTTTAAACGTTTATCTTGACTTGACAAACTAATTTTGTAATGCCTTGCAAGTTCTACTAGTTGATCTTTAGAAAAATCATCCAACAGATCTTCAGACGGAGCACTAATAAAATCCTCAATCTTTGAATCCATGGTGAACAACAAGAGTAAGCTACGACTACGTAATTTCCCCAAAAAAATATATATATTTCTGAGGGGTCGCAATTGGATAAACAATTCCCTCTAACTAAATTCCCAAACTATCTAAACTTATCCCTAATCTTCGTACAGTTACTTGCAGCGGGTTTTTATACACTGCAAACCAGTGTTTGAAATGGCGACCGATTAACAAGTCACCATTACAAAACACGGACGTGTTCCCGAGACAACTGCTTTAGCTGCTTTCACCATACAAACATAACAAACTAAAATAAAAAAAGTTCGGAGCATCCCGTTAAGGATACCCCGCTAAACCTAAACAGGGAAAAGCATATCCAACAAGAAAACTCCCCTCAAACATACAAACAGTAGTCAACACTTACCAATGCCAATCTCCCGTGAAGTAGACCATCCCAATCACTATAATCCTCCACGAAATTTCAAAACTCAGTATTCAACGAACATTACTAAGAAAAAATACATATTTAACGAATCATTCATCAGATTAACGAAATCAACTCTTTAACCAAACAAATTTAACAAAACATCCCGGACGAGCCCCCACATTTGTCACGACCGGCTCGAAGCCGTGGCAAATGAAATGGAGGACATATTGATTAGTTTGCAGAAATAAAGATTTATTAACATAAATAGAAAAATATAAGCAAGAAAACATGGTCATCTGTAATGTCTGTTAGGTTCATGAATGTAAAGGTATCAATCACAGAAAACGAAATACTAAACCAAATAACAAAAGCAAGTTTAACCCTAAAACAAACCCGAGCCAACTCAAAGTAACGCGGAGAAAGACCTCTCTCTCAACACTAGCCAGCCTAAACTTTTATAGAGGGATGAACAGGTGGACATCGTTCCCTTGATGAGTCTCCTAGCCACACCCACCAACCGGCCGTAGCGGGGAAGAGTAGAGACTCGTCACACTTGAGACGAAGCAGACCGGAGGTCCACGCCCCGCGTGGCACTCTCGTTTTCAGCCAGAACTGCAGTGGGCGCATGCGAAGCAAGCCCAGCTGAAGCACTGATGATGCTGAGGCCATGAGACCCAGCATCCTCTGAAACTTCTTGAGCGGGACAGATGCGCCGCAGCGGAAAGAGCTCGCTGCGCGCTGAATGTCCAGTGTACGCTGTGGTGATAGGCGTGCTATCATAGACAGCGAGTCCAGCTCTGTGCCCAGAAAAGATATTATCTGCCTGGGGGACAGAGAGCTTTTTGCCCAATTGACTCTGAGACCCAGATTCTCGAGGTGATCGAGTAAAATGGTCCTGTGCTCTATGAGCTCCGAGTGAGATTGAGCTAAAATCAGCCAATCGTCCAAGTAGTTCAGTACTCGCATGCCCTGTAGTCTGAGGGGTGCGAGCGCTGCATCCATGCACATCGTAAATGTACGGGGTGCTAGGGATAAGCCGAACGGCATGACTGTGTACTGATATGCCTGGCCCTCAAAGGCGAATCTCAAAAATCGCCTGTGACGCGATGCTATCTGTATTTGAAAATACGCGTCTTTCAGATCTATTGACACAAACCAATCTCCTCGGCGAATTTGCGCGAGGATTTTTCTGGTCGTGAGCATTCTGAACTGTCGCTTTGCAAGCACTTTGTTCAGTTGCCTTAGATCTAGTATGGGTCTGAGACCCCCGTCTTTTTTCGGTACCAGGAAGTATCTGCTGTATAGCCCTCCTTCGCTTTGAGCTTGAGAAAGGGGCTCTATGGCCCCTTTGCTCAATAGTTTCACAATTTCGGCTCGAAGTAGATGTGCTACTTCTGTTTTTACCGTGGTTTCGACGCGCGCCGTGTAGCGGCGAGGGCGTCGGCGAAACTGTAGCGAATAGCCTCTTTCTATAATGTCTAGCACCCACTTCGAAACCCCAGGCAGCTTAGCCCATGCATCTGCATGGATAGCTAGGGGTTGAATGCGAAGCGCGCTCTGTTCGGTCAGCGACAGAGGGGCTTCGATGTGCTGTAACATAAGCATCGCGCTCATGACATTTGAGGCAAGGGGCGCGCTGATAACAGCGGGCAGATTGCCCGCGCTCAACCCTTCTGCGGCCGTCAACCGAGAGGGGGAGGGCTGGGCGATTCCCGTAGGAACTGACATTTCTGTGCGTGGATGTGGGCGCGGGATAGCGGGCACATTTGCAACACTGAGAGCATTGTCCGCCTGAGCAGAGCGAATGCATTTTGGTTTCGTTTTTACAGAAACCTTGGGACATGTAGAACGTAGTGTTTGTGGGCACTGGGTAGTGGGCACATTTTCTATGTTTAATGCGCAATCTATCTGAGTCGATTTCATGTGTGCGAACCCTGTGTGACGGGCTGTGCTTGTGTGTAGGAATGGGCACTGGGCAGTGGGCATTTTGTCTACACATATAACACCATCGGCCGTGGCCGGGACACCAGAAAATACACTCTTTTTGGGATTTATCTGGGTAGCCGTGAAAACGGCATTTGTGTGCAGGCAAGCGGGCAGTGGAACCGGCTTGTTGACTTCAAAATACACTGGACCAGTCGCATTTTCTGGAACTGGACGAGCGATGAACTTTGGTGGAGGTCCGGCCGCAGCGGGACTTGAAAACGTCGTTTTCCTAGGCGTGCTAGGACGACTTCAGAGCCTCGGGCTTCACTGCAATCCTAGGCCGTGGACCACGCGGAGCGGGGTGGCGGCTGGATGAGCGAGAGCGCGGTCTCGCGCTTCGGGCCTGTCGGCGCTGCGAAGTGGCGGCGGTGGGCGGAGGCTGAGGCTGTGAGCTCTGAGCAGACGGTTTCGCACGGCCTGCTGCAGAACTGGAGCGCTTCGGTAAGAAGTGTTTCATGGCCTGTGACACTTTCTGCACCTCGGCGAATCTTTCCGCGAAATCCTTGACGGAAGATCCAAAGAGGCCAGCGGGAGAAAGCGGAGCGTCGAGGAACGCGGCACGCTCTGACTCAGACATCTCAGAGAGCGTTAGCCACAGATGTCTCTCAGTCACGGTGAGAGAGGCCATGCTCCGTCCTATGGCCTGTGCAGCAGACTTAGTGGCGCGGAGAGCGAGGTCTGTAGCACTTCTCAAGTCTGGCACGCAGATTGCATCAGGTCCTTTCTCGTCCAGCTTTCGGAGGAGATCGGCCTGGAAAATCTGCAGCGTGGCCATGGTGTGCAGCGCTGACGCAGCCTGCACGGCGGCGGAGAAAGCGAGGCGGAGCAGGGATGACGTCGTGCGACAAGCTTTAGAGGGTAGCGCCAGCTTAGCGCGCCGTCCAGCGGAGGGCGGGCATAAGTGGGCAGCTATCGCCTCTTCGACCGGCGGCAGCGAATGGTAACCTCTGTTCTTGGCATCGTCAACGGCGGAGAATGCAAAAGAAACAGAAGGACGCATTCTAGCTGAGTAGGGGGCATTCCAGGACTTAGCGACTTCTTCGTGAAGCTCAGGAAGAAAAGGCGCTGGTCTGGACGCAGGCGAAACGCGCTCCCTGGGCAGAAAATACCCATCCAGCCGGTTGTGAGCAGGCTGCTCAGGCGTAGACCACTCGAGGCCGAGGCTCGCCGCGGCCTGTGCGAGTACGCGCATGAGCTCTGTCTCAATGCTAGCTCTTTTAGTTAGATCCTCAGAGCTCGCCCAATCCTCACTGCCTGACGCCAGGATAGAGCAGGAATCATCTTCTCCCGGCGGGACTTCTTCGACAGCTTCGTCGACGGAAGCGGTGGCAGACCGCGGCCGCTGTCCGTCAGGAAGAGAAGCTGAAGAAGCCGGTGAAGCAGGCGGGCGAACCGGCGAGCTTTGGTGGGAAGGTTCCGGAACCCGCTGAGCACGGCGCTTTTTACGGCGCGGTGCCACGGCAGGCGGGGGTGCAGTCTCGGCGAAAAATGCCAGGCGAGTCCGCAGAGTCGCCATAGGCAATAGCTCGCAATGAGGGCAGCCGCCGTCAGCGAGCGCGAGAGCTGCATGATCCTCACCCAGGCAGGAAACGCAGATCACGTGGCGGTCCCCGTCGCTGAGTGTGGCTCTGCACGAGCCGCAGGAAGGCATCTTTAAAAAGACGCAAGCTCTTTTAGTAAGTGTGTGTCGCAGCGGCGAACACACACACAGCACAGAGTGTAAAGGATATGAGCGCCGGATAGCGCAGCGGGAAGGCGATTGAAGGCGGCGCGGCCAGCGACTTCAGTGACGACTCGTCCCGCTGAAAAGGCTTCCTCAGACGGCGCGGCTTCACTCCGGATCCAGCGATGCGTATGCTTCGCTTGAAGGATGAAAAAAGACTTTATAATAAGGTTCATTACTTAACATTAGTTAATGTATTAACTAACATGAACTAACAATGAGCAATACATTTGTTACAGTATTTATTCATCTTTGATAATGTTAGTTAATAAAAATAGAGCTGTTCATTGTTTGTTCATGTTAGTTCACAGTGCATTAACTTATGTTAACAAATACAACCTTTGATTTTAATAATGTATTAGTAAATGTTAAAATTAATATTAACTAAGATAAATAAATGTTGAAGAAGTATTGTTCATTCTTAGTTCATGTTAACAAAGATTGTTAAAAAAATGTTAACTAATGAACCTTATTGTAAAGTGTTACCAGAAAAACAAACCTACTGAATACAAAATCTGGGGAAAGGAAACAAATGCAGAAACAGAGAAAAATCACAAATAAACACACTCACACACAGCCAGTAGCACTATGATTGAAAAGCAGGCCCGCGTGCACAAATCAGGCACATGCGGCAGTAAGCGTATCAAAACAACCCTTCTCCAGCCACCGGTTTTAGCGTGAAGAAAACAGAATGAAAAAATAAAATAAAGAAAAACACAGCAAATCAGTAGCGCCATCTTAAGAGCATTCATGCAGGAAACTGTCAATTCCCATAAAGACAGCACGCCCTCAAAGAAATCAATCTTTCTGATAAAAACAAAAACAAAACTTAGTTAAATTAAATGGAATTAAATATTAGTAAAAGTAAAAAAGGAACCAAAATAGAGTCGATTTTGATATTCTAGGTATTGTCAACTGGTCGGAATTTTGAGATCGCAATAGACGTGAAGGACTATAATACGTTAAGAGCTCGCTCAAATACTGGGGAGCTAAACCATTAAGTGTTTTGTTAGTGATAAGCAATATTTAAAAATGTATACGATGTTTCATAGGGAACCAAAAGGTGTTGACAGAACCGGGCTAATATGGTCATACGTCCTGATTCTGGTAAGAACCCGAGCTGGTGCATTTTGGACCAGCTGTAGTTTAAGCGTGCAGGGCAACCACCCATAATAGCATTACAATAATCTAGCCTTGATGTCATGAACGATTGAACTAATTGTTCTGTATTTTTCATTGAGAGCATATGACAAAATGTATAAATATTTTAAGATGAAAAAATGTGGTTTTACAGATGCTAGACACGTGACTTTCAAATGAAAGATTGGTATCAAAGAGTACACCCAGGTTCTTAAACGACAACGAAGACTTGACAGAGCAGCCATCAAGTGTTAGACAGTATTCTAGATTATTACGTGAGAACGTTTTTTGTCCAATAATTAGAATCTCTGTTTTTTCAGAATTAAATAGTAGGAAGTTGCTAGTCGTCCAGTTTTTTTATATCAGCTATGCATTCCGTTAATTTTGTGAATTGGTAAGTTTCGTCAGGGTGTGAAGAAATACAGAGCTGCGTATCATCAGCATAACAGTGAAAACTAATTCCATGCTTCCTAATGATATCTCCCAAGGGTAGCATGTACAGAGTGAACAACAACGGTCCTAGTACTGAGCCTTGTGGTACACCATGCTGAACTTGTGATCGATAAGACATCTCTTCTTCATTTACTGCTACAAACTGATAACGGTCAGATAAGTATGATTTAAACCATGCTAATGCAATTCCACTAATGCCAACATAATTTTCGAGTCTATTTAAAAGAATGTTGTGGTTGATAGTGTCAAATGCAGCACTAAGATCGAGTAATACTAATAGAGAGATACAACCACGATCGGATGATAAGAGCAAATCATTTGTGACTCTAATGAGAGCTGTCTCAGTACTATGATACGGTCTAAATCCTGATTGAAAATACTCGCAGATATCATTTCTTTCTAAAAAGGAACATAGTTGTGAAGATACTGCCTTTTCTAGTATCTTTGACAGAAAAGGTAGATTCGAGATTGGCCTGTAATTGACTAATTCTGTAGGATCAAGTTGTGTTTTTTTAACAAACGGTTTAATCATAGCCAGCTTAAAAGTTTTTGGTATGTATCCTAATGACAAAGGTGAATTAATGATATTAAGATGAGGATCTATGACCTCTGGAAGCATCTCTTTCAGTAGCTTAGTCGGTATAAACTAAGCTTATTAGCAGCTAGCAAATATGCAATATTGCGTTTATGCAGCATTTATGTACTTGCTGTGAGGATAAAGCGATAAAAGCGTTGCTGGCATGTGAACTCGTCAAAGTGAAATAGGCATTCACTTTTGTATTCGCATATTTCAATGGAGTTTACAGCTATTCTCAGTACTTTTGTACAGCAGCAGTAGCAGCATGTATAGCAAATTCAGATTGCAATGTTAGCGAATATTATCAACAACAACATCACTCTAGCAGACAGTCGGTTGCACGCCGCGAAAGTGACATCTACATATAAATGCGGAATTCACACTCAGGTTGCATTGACTGACATAGCGATTACCATTGCATGGGACAGATATATGGCATGTCAATTTTTAATTCTATTCCAAATATTTGTTAAACTAATGACTTGTGAACATGAATGTCTCACTGTACAATGCTATTCTTGTCACAACATTGTCTACATTGCATTGCTTACACAGTAGCCTGCATCTACAGGGGCTCAGGGGCTCTGTGATTTGATTTTGGAACCGGGCTGAGTATTCATGCCTCAGCATAAACCTCATTCTTTTTATCTGCGAAAACCTCCAAGGATGCCTTTATTTATTTTAAAAAGGCAACGTTTCATTAGCATGCCAAAACCAGAGTTGCATGTCTTCACATTGCTAAGAAAGAGAAAAGTTCTCTGGCAAAATGAAAGGTTAATGTGTCTATGTGTCAAGTTGAAACAGTTACAGTATGGTGCATTTAAAGATGAAACAAAGTGCTGTGTCGGCTATGTCAGCTACGCACAAAGACGGTCTACTCCTATTACTTATAAATGGGAGAAAGTGCAACGCGCAATAGGGCGAAATAAATCTTGCCTTCAAAATTAAAGAGCCAATCTTCAATTCGTAAAGCCATCGCATCACTGCAGCTGCTGTTAGAAGCTCCGGTTCATAGAGAAAACAGCCAGTGTTCTGAGACACTTTATTACTGCTCATGCGCATTGGCTGGTCTGGACAAAAAAATAAGCTTTTAACGGTATTTGAGCATAAGAAACAAATTTTATGACACAGTGTTATCAGATTTCATTGGTGATTTCAGATATGAAATTTAATCGTAAGCTTTGTGAACAGCTTTGGAGAATTTGAGCTATAGCTATATAGCATGAGCTATACTTGCATAACTGAAATAGCTGCTCCAGAAGCGTTTCAAAGCTGCAGAGTAAAATGACTTGTGTTATAGGGACTTTGCTACGCATCAGTTCAAATTCATGCCCTCCTGTTCTTTCATTAATTGCTCCAATGGCACATTCATTACTGCTAATGCCATAAACTAATCAGTAGAATGGAGTTTTTTTTATATTGCGGAAATGAATGGAAATGTATAAAACAAGTCTTGCATTCAATGCTGTAACAACTCATAATGTAATAACTGCACATAATGTAGAACCTGCACATAATGTAATAAATATGACATTATTATTGTAATAAAATGTCCATAATGTAATAATTTTCTCAAAACTTAATAAAATCTTGAGCTCATAATATAACAATTATTATATTATGAGAAATGTATTACATTATAAACTCACCAAAAATATTGTCATATAAAAACATTGGTTTCCCCTTACAGTATATTTTTAAAATCTAAATCTTAAACTACATACGAAATGCACCAGACTGAAATATTCATGGAATTATTATTATTATTATTATTATTGATGTTGAAATGATTATCATGGTAATCATTGGTATCATGGTAATCACTTCTTATACATAAGCCAAAGAGACTTAGGCTTTAGTTAAAAGAGAATATAATTTTCTAATTCGACAACAAAAATACTGCTAAATGACAAACAGTGTACAATAAAAACACTATACAAAGTATAGCCTATGTTGTAAAAAATAACTCACAGTATCAATATAGCAAAAGAGAAAAAAATCTTTTAATTTAAAAATTTAAAAATAATGCTTACAAAATCACTAAATAAATAACACTGCAGTTAAAGCAGCCACATCTATGGTTTAAGTATAGGCTACAAACATTTCTGGGAGTCTTGAAGAAAAGCAGGAAAAATGCTTTCAGAACTACTGTACATCTTCAGACAAACACTATAACAGTCCAGCCTAATATTCAAAGTAAAAGAAACACTGTAAAAAATTTGCTGTAGTTATGCAGCTGTTTGCCAGTAACTTACTGTAGATTTAAATTTATGCTATTTACTGGCAACAGTTTGTTCAAAGTTAAATGAACATTAAACATTAACAAGTCTTTGTCTTTATAGAATAAAACTATAAAATAACAATCTAATGCAAAGCATTCTGGGAACCAGAAATCTTCATCAACCTTTTTCTGTTTTTTTTCCTTCAGATTTTGGTTCCCAGAATGCTTTGCATGAGGCTGTTATTTTAGTTTTATTTAGTTTTTACTGCCTCTATGGGAATTTAACATAGGGGTGTACTCACTTATGCACCATGTATTTTAAGGAAGAACATTTATTTATTTACGATACATTATTCATTCACAAAGAAAATTGGTGTCCTTAAAGGTTGGATTTTTCCAAATTTTTTAAATTAAGGCATTAAGTTCAATTTCCAAAATATGATTTTTTATTCCTCTTTTTAGTCAACTTTGGCATGGGTGTATTCACTTATGCATTGCACTGTATATATATTTGCTATATTCAAAATAATGAATACATATGATAAAATGTAGGCCTATAATCTTTTTTCTTTTTCTTTTTTACAAAGAAAGAGTACACTTGAAATATTGTTGAAATTGTAATTATTGTTGTAATTGTAACATTTTTAATAAAATAGCAAAACATATTTACAAGATAGATGTAAGCGAAATCTTAAATGGTCAATATAAGTCTTCTTCTAAATACATCTTTTGTCCTTGCATTGTGGCTTAGTCAGTGTCACACCTGAATGAATGGCTAATTATGCAGAGTCATTATGCAGAGTGGGTGGGACATTGTAATCTAAGGTGTAAACTACTCCTCCCCCTCGCATATTGGCTTTCCAAGCAAAACCTGTTTTACACCATTTAAATCAATGTATTTTTTTTGTGAACGATAAAGCAAGACTATTTTCACATAATTTTGAAGCTAGAACTCAAAGGGAAAAATCCATTAGTCAAAAGTCTTGTGGACACATATTTAATATGTGTTTTGTGGTCTTAATTCAGCAACTTTCATTTTAATTTTTTCCAATAACCACGCATAAACATTATTCTCTTAAAAATACAAACATCTACATACACGTTGCTCGCATATTATGGTAGCCCTGTTTGTGCTATATAGAGTGAATTTACACCTTTGCCATTAACATGTTTATAAATAACTGAAAAAAGCACAAATGTCAGAGCATGTCAGAACATCTCAAGGACCCCAAAAACAGCTTGGTCCCCAGAGGGTTTTAAGCAATACTTTTAACCTCCTGAGACCCTGCGTCCTCATAATGAGGACATTAAATTTTTGCCTCTTGACACAATGATAGTCAAATTTGTAAATCTTAGACATGTTGGCCACATTTAGGGACACTGCCCACACCATCTTGTGGTGATATCACAACATTATCACAACATTACACCAATGTCAGTGAGAAGAAAATGGCTGGAATATCAGCAAAACACTTCTACACCAGTTCCCGAAAGAAAAATTACCCAGGTAAAAAATCTATTCAAATTATATGAATGAAACAAATGTATTTATGTACAATACTGTCTCTATCATCATATGGGGATTAAAATTGGACATATTTTAGTAATTGTAGCACTCTAGGACATCAGTAAATGTGAAGCACTCGTTTGAGGACATTGGGACTATATTACGTTATCCCCTTAACTGTCACCGTCCCACTGGGACGTTTGCCCATATATATTTAGAACAATAATATCTTAGTAAAAACCTAAAGTAATATTGACAAACTATATATCATTTGAAAGCTTACAATCTCTAGTTTTCATATTTGGTGGCTGTTCTTTTTAAAATAAATTACAGATGAGCAGTAATTTATCAATTTGCAACAAGAATATTTCATATTCATTAGGCGTGTTTAGGCCTTTATTTTGAAATAGAAATAAACATGAAAAATCATGAAAGATTGGTAGAAACCTCAGTTTGTTTTCATGCCAAGAGTTCAAAAGATAACACTAATTAAATGTTATGATAAAAAAAGGTCTGAAAATGTTTAGAATATAAAGAAAAATATTATGGATTCTCGATTTGTGATGCGGCAGCGAGCTATAATGCACATATGTGCTCTTTTTATGTTTATTAGAGGTTGAAATCAAATCAAATACTGCCAAAACACCCATACTATTTCTGAATAGGTCAGTAAGCAAGCTGGCTGTCCATCTAGTGAAAAAGTTTGGTACTACGCCCAAATAAAATCTTACTGAAAGCTCATTTTTTGAGATATCAACCTAAAATTTGGAACACAACTTGTTTAGATTTTTGGCTTTAATTTTCTAGCAGTTTTAGAGTAAAATATATTTTATAATATATATATATATTATATAAAATATAAATAATTATATTTTTACATTCTATATTTTCATAAACTCAAACTTATATAACTTTTTTTCTGTTTCACTTTCATAATTTATTTCACTTCTACAATAATCTGGCAAATGTCTTCTTAAAAAAAAGACCAACCATATGTCTATATTCCAAAGCATTCTTGAATTACAACCATTTAAGTTTGTGTGGTATGGTAAATCATAGACCCACTGTCCTCACATGAGGACATAATTTTCTGCAAAAACTACTTCCTGTACAAATTTTTTTTTTAGTTATTATACGTATTAGGTCTTACTTATCCCAAATAGCAAGAACAATTATAAAATGCACACCAGGCAAACTCTCGGGTCTCAGGTAGTCTAATAATTTTCTGACTAATAAATTAGGCTACTGACACAGTAAAGGGTAGATTTAAATAAAGAAAAACGAAATTTAAATAAAGAAAGAACGAAATTTAAATAAAGAAAAACGAAATTAAGTTAAATTAAAAACGAGATTAATTTAGATTGATAATATTGGGTAAAAAGGCTTATACATTTTGTTTCTATTATTCTATTTTCCACAATGTCAAAACAACGCAGCTTAACCCAAAACACAAGCTCAGGCATGCACTTCTGTCCATACAAACTCCGCTGTTCTGCGCTCTAGCCAGAGAATGCTCCCGTTACAGGAACACTTTAATAGGCCAAGAGGAAGCAAATATATTAGGTTGGGTTCCAACTGCCCATCCTATTAAAATGGCTATATAGGCTATATAAGATAATTGTAAAAAAAAAAAAAAAAAAAGAGTAGGCTATTGTATTTCACCAGATTTTATAGTGTTGAACATATTCAAGCGCGAATGAGAACCGTTTCGAGGGGGAAGCCAGGTGTGCAAATTTTTTGTTTTTAATAGAAATTCCAGTAACGTTAGCTGTGCCAGCGGTCTCTTGGTTCTGTGGTGGACTTGAAGGCGTGTCATCCTTGCAAATACACCCTGGATCAATATATTTTAACAACGAACCCCTCTGTTGTTGGTGTGCTTTCTCCTTCAAAAGTCTCCTCTTTTTATATTCGCAACCAGATCATTTTGGTCGTTTAGCTGCGTAGTCCCTGGGTGATTCATGAACGGGTTCATTGCGTATGTCACGTGACAAATGAACGAAAGACTCGGAAGGTAAAGTAATTATTTATGTTCCCTGTAAATTATTTTTGACTGCATTATAATGATTTCTTAATTCAGAATATGATCAACATTGCGTAGGTGGATGTGATCGGGGAATTTGGCTGTTAAAAGTATAACATTTAAAGCCACTTAATTTAACGAAATGACTCAAATAAAGATTCATTCATTTTGATGAACGAGATCGAACAAGAGAGTCAGTAAAATGACCGAACTTCCCATCACTCAGTCATGACTCATGAGTCATGACTCATGAGTCAGCAAATCATATAGCCTATTTTGTGAATTGTTCATTCCCGGTTGGCACACATTTTGCCGCCCTTACAAAAGTGCCGCTCTAGGCAATTGCCTAGTTCGCCTATATGGACGCGCCGGCCCTGCTGATATATATTCTTGCCAAAAATGGCTGGGCAAGGTCTCTGAAAATAGCAGAGACTCTATTAAAACTGCGAAACAAAGACATATCCATGGACAGACAAATCTTAATAATCAATGAAAGTATGTTCAGTGGCAAATATGGGCTAACAGGCAAGTCAAGTCATCTTCATTTATATAGCGCTTTTAACAATGTAGATTGTTCCAAAGCAGCTTTACAGTGATAAAGGCAGAGTCAATTAGCAATGAGACAAGGATAACTGTTAGTGTCATTTCTAGGATTACAACCAGGGTCCATTTCTGAATCAGGAATGTGGCCAGGATGAAAGCCATGGTCCATGTTTGAGTCAGGAATAGGGCCACAGTCAGTGTTTGAAACAAGACTAGGGCCAGGGTGAGCATGAGTGTCTGTGTCTGAATTAGGAAAATTCCCAGGATCAGTGTTTGAGAGAGGGTCAGGATCAGGTTGAGGACCAGAGTCCATGTTTGAATCAGGAATAGGACCACTGTCAGTGTTGGAGACGAGACAGTCAGGATGAGGGCCAGGGCTAGTCTGTGGGTCCAGACTAAAGCCAGGGCCAGTGTGTGAGTCAGAAGAGGCAATATCATGCACAGAATGGGGGCTAATGTCAGAGCCAAAGAAAAGCCTAAATTGCAACTCTGCCTCCTTAATAGATTGAATGAATCGAGTTACAGGCCCATGAAGACTAACATAGTGGTCCCCATGACCTTCCGCAATGTGGCCCAGAATTAACAATGGTAGACCTTCACTTGAGTGACCTGATAGGGATAATAAAGTAGTCGCCAAGTGCTGATACAACGAGACACTGTACATTGAATGATGCTCTTTGAAGTGTTAAACAAGATTTTATAACAACCATTTAAATGACTATATCTATCTAAAAAAATATTTTAAAAAAGTTCATGGAAACTTTTTTTGAATGCATAAAACTTAAAATGTGTTTTTGGGTCAAAGCAACTCAAAATGATGGAGCATGTCATAATCACAAAATTAGTAAGATTTTTATAAAAAATAAAAGTTAACAATGTAGCCCAATAAGCCTAATTTTCCTTTAATGTAATATCTTATTTTACATAAACTTCTTATTCTACATAAACTATTATTATGTTTTGTGCTCAAATTTATTATATTGAAAGATAATTTTTATATTGCAAACACTGTTTTACATTATGTACTGGTATTACCTTTTGAACTGTGATTACATTATAAGTTGCCACAGTGTGTTCATAATGTAATGAATTTCTCATTCAATAACCTATTACATTATGTGATTTATTTTTTATTTTTATTACATTGGAAATATATTATTACATTATGACCTCAAGATTTTATTACGGTTTGAGAAAAGATTTACATTGTAATTTACTTCTGCATTTGTAGCAACTCATAATGTAATAAAATGCTAACAAAGCATATAAGCAGGAGTGATTACGTTATCATGTTTATGCAAGCAGCATGTTTACCAGCACCAAGACATTTATTTAGTTGCTGTGAGAATACAGCGACTAAGCATCGCAGACATGAGAAAACGTTTAACTGAAATAGGTTTTGCGCAGATATACACATTCAACCGGGGCTCACCATATTTTGCTCAACCTCCGTTATTCATCTTTTGTGCCAAACGACTTCCACATACAAAGAGGAGGATAGAGGGTTTTGACAAAGACAATTATCAAATGACACTAAATTATCATACTATTTGCTTAGGTGGTTGCTGGGGGTTTCTTTTCTCATCTCCATCAGCCTGCAATGTGGTCTCATTTGTTAAAGCCACACATAGTGTGTGTTCTAATTGGGTACGTTTGAGCCATATTCTCTCTCCCTATAGCAGCTTTAGTATACTGTTAGAAAAATCTGTAGAAATTACAGTATTACTGGCAGCTACTTGCCAGTAACTTACTGTAGATTTAAATTGATGTTATTTACTGGCAACAATTTGTTCAAAATTATATGAACATTAAACATTAACAAGTCTTTATCTTTACAGAATAAAACTAAAATAACAGCCTCATGCAAAGCATTCTGGGAACCAAAATCTGAAGGAAAAAAAACAGAAAAAGGTTGATGAAGATTTCTGGTTCCCAGAATGCTTTGCATTAGATTGTTATTTTATAGTTTTATTCTGTAAAGACAAAGACTTGTTAATGTTTAATGTTCATTTAACTTTGAACAAACTGTTGCCAGTAAATAGCATAAATTTAAATCTACAGTAAGTTACTGGCAAACAGCTGCATAACTACAGCAAATTTTTTACAGTGTAGCGTTAGTAATAGTAACGTTAAAACTTACACACGGACAGAAATCTTGCGTCTAAGGGACTGGTGTTTGGGACGTGCACCCAGTGACACTGGCTCCATCCGGTTAGAGATTATGCACTCAGCGGTACGCACAAAGAACACCAGACCCACCGTGGAGAGATGCGGGCGGAGATGTGAGAGGAAGCGGAAGTGGGGTAAGAGGACCGGTATCAGAAAGAGGCTACAATTATCCACCCACACACCTGCTGTTCCCAGCGTCTTCCTTGCTATCGCCAGCTCCCTCATTAACAAGATGGACGATGTAACATTTTTACCGCTTAAATGCAGACCGTTTTACCTGCCCAGGGAATTCTCAATTGTCTTTATCACTGCCGTTTACTTCCATGCCCGAGCTAATGTTAAGCTAGCCATGGCAAAGCTACACAATGCCATCTGTAAGCAGAAAAACAAACACCCAGAAAGCATTTTTATTGTGGCAGGTAATTTTGATCACTCGTGTCTAAAGGCTGTTCTGGCCAAATTTTACTAAAATGTGGACATTAAAACAAGGAAGAATAAAAGACTGGGCCAGGTCTACACAAATGTTCCTGGGGCTCATAAAACTTACTGCTCACCTCATCTTGGACAGTTGAACCACCTGTCCTTGTACCTGACCCCAACCTACAAGCCTCTCATCAGCAGAACAAAACCACAGATCAAGACAGTGCAGACCTGGACTGACAAGGTTTCTTCAGCCCTGCAGGACTGTTTTGAGGATACCAGGTGGGAGCTTTTTGAACTGTTAGACATAAAGCTCTATACCACCACAGTCCTGTCTTATATCAATTTCTGCACAGACATTGTAACCTCGAAAAAACAACAGAGTCCGGGACACAGCGCTGAGATCACGAGACAGGGAGGAGTATGGGAGGGCTAGGGCCAACCTACACAGAGGCATTATATCAGCAAAGCATGAGTACAAGAAACGCTTTGAGGATAATTTCAATGAATATAACCCACGCGCCATGTGGCAAGGTGTAAGGAACATCACTAACTATAAGCAGAGCAACAGTCATCACACCACCACTGACCCCTCCCTCCCTGATCAGCTAAACATATTCCTCCCCCGATTTGAGAACAGCTCCAGCTTCAACAGGATGCCAGACGCAGACACCAGTTTTTCAGAGAGCGACCAGCCACTCACTCTCCGGTAAAGAGAGCATTATCCAACATCAACTGCAATAAAGCAACAGGGCATCTGGGTGTTTCAGAATGAGTACTGAAGGCATGTGCTGATCAGCTCACTGCAGTATTCACACACATCTTCAACCTATCGTTACAGCAAGCCACTTTCCCCCATGTCTGAAAACTGCCACTATAATCCCCATTCCCAAAACCTCCAAAGCCATTAACCAGCAAAAATGATTACCGGCCAATTGCTCTCACCCCGGTGATTATGAAATGCTTTGAGAGACTGGTTTTGTCCCATATTAAAGCATGTATCCCTCCTGATCTCGACAAACACCAGTTTGCATATAACAGAGGTCCCCAAACTTTTTACTATGAAGGGCTAAAAATCAAACTAGATTGAGGGCCGTGGGCCAAAGGTAAACGTTGCATTACCAAACTGTAATATATTAAAATTGCCATGGGTTCCCCTCATTTGTTTTATAGTAAAAAATAAATAAATAGAAAAACATCACTTTGTATTCTGCTTAATTAATGTAGTTTTATTTTACAAGTTTTATAGTTCAATTAACTTATATTACATTGGAAACTTTGAAACAATCTTATTTACAGTACAATGCAGTTCAAACCTAATACAGCTTTTCAAGCTAAAATACCACCACATGGTTGCAATTTCAGTGAATTCTAATGAGAGTCATGAAGCTGGTCCTTATTTTTCAAAAGTTTTTCCAAATTGGGCTGCAGCTGACTTACAGACAAAGTCGGGATATTATGTAGGTGAGAGTTAGTTGGTTTGCTTCTCAGTTTACACTTGTTCAAGTTCATCAGACTTAAAGTCTGCTCACAGAGGTAGGTACTGCCAAACAGAGACAGCATCACTTGTGCATGTTTGCACACCTTTGGGTACCTATTTACTGGAACACATTTAAAGAAGCCTGTCAAGGAAAGGGACCTAAACTTGTGTTTCATTCTGAATCACACTGAAGCTCAATAAGTTCCATCTGAATATCGTCACTGACGGTGTCCACACTGATAGTGAAGGGTTGAGCAAACAACTCAAAGTGAGTAGCACTGTGTCCTCATAGCGACTGTCAAACTCCTGGATAAGGTTGCTGAGAACAGCATCATACTCTGGGACCTCCTCTTTCATTATGCCTGCCTCTCTAAGACAGGGAAAATGGGCTTAATTGTGTGGATGTGGGGTGAGAGAGAAAAAGAGGGGAACAGTGTGAGACTGGGAGTGACAGAAGAGAAAAGCAGGCATGTAAAAACAGGGAGGCAAATAAAATAAATAACTGACAAAAGAAGGATATTAATCCATGATCATTTAAGAAAGATTAACCCAAATGTTATAGCTTGATGAACAAAAAAATACCAGAGTGAGAGCTTACACCACTGGATATGAATGCAAACTAAATATAATTAACAATTAAAGCTGCGAGCAGCATTTAGCGGGGTTCAAGCATTTAAGGCCTTTAAGCACATAAGGCAATTTAGTGAGTTTTCGTTTAGGATTTACAGGCTTTTGGGTGTTTTTTGCCATACCCAATTTCTAAATGATCCTGTTATAGCTACCCAAAGGGTAAAGTTTAACTTTTTTTTTATAAAATTATTGATCTAGAGAGTCCAGAGAATTGTACTGCACTGATTTGGTTCCGATTGGGTGAAAAACCTTGGACTAGTTCGCAAAAGTAGGTTTTTAACATAATCGCAAGTATTTAATGAACAAATTGATTGACAGCAGTGGTTCTTGAGGCAAAGTTGTTCAGTATGAGGGGATCTATCAAATGATAGGCATCACGTGATTACAGAGCCGTAAAACCCGTTAGCGTCAAATAGTGGCCGATTTCTTTCAAAATTCTTACAGACCTCTTGGACCATGAGTCAAACATGCACACCGAGTTTCGTTCCGATCGGCCTCCGTTAACCTTGTCTAATAGGTGCTCAAACTTCATTGGCCGTCGGCGGCCATGCTTTTTGATATACGCCAATGTCCTCATAGACATACATGGCACCTTGGACCAAGACACTGCATACCAATTTTCAAGTCAATCGGACTAACGGTCAGGTGGTCATAGCCCTTTTTATGTTTTTTTTCATGTTATAGCACCAGCTAGTGTTCAATCGTCGTGATTTTTTTTTTTACTGTGACCTCAAATTGAACTCCTACATATGTGTACCGAGTTCGGTGAAGATATCTCATTTACTTCTTGAGTTATAGCCATTTTAGTAAAATAGGCTCCTCCCACAACGAATGTTTTGGCGCCCCTTAGCGACCGTGAATCGAAATTTCTACTTTTTTTTCGATAATTATTGATAGTCAGACTCCAGAGAACATTTCTGCACTGGTTTGGTTCCGATCGGGCGAAAAACCTAGGACTCGTTTGCAAAAGTAGGTTTTGGACAAAATTCAAGATAGCAGAACATTTTTGCTGCCGGAATCGAAGATATACACTATGTCCGGCTTCAGCCAATGATCACAGTGATATAAGACACTTGAGTCTAGGACAAACCATCTAGGAGTTATGAGCAATTTCATACTTTTGCTTGCTGTAGCGCCACCTATTGGCCAATCGGGGTAATACTTTGATAGGTTCTCCCCAAATTGAGGACTACCATTTGACCAAGTTTCAAGACTCAGCATTTACGGTTTGGGCTGCATGATGCGTTTTACGGCAGAAGAAAAATTATAAAAATCCTTACAATTACAATAGGGTTTCAGCACTTCGTGCTTGAACCCCTAATAATAATAACTGCACATACATTTTTGTGAATATTGTGAATGTTACCTACTGAATGATGTCTTCTGAGCAGCAGTAGTTTTTGTTTGAAGGCTCTGACATGATCAAAAAGCTGGGTGATAATCTGGTCTTTTCCCCAGAGCTGAACTTTCAAAACATTGAGCAGCTCTATGATGTCCACTAGGAAAGCCAGGTCAGAAAGTCATTTCTTATCTGTGGGCACTTGAATATTACCATTCTTGCTTTCCTGAAAAACTCTGATCTCATCACGCAGATCAAAAAAATCTCCTGAGAACTTTTCCTCGGCTCAGCCATCTAACCTCCTGGTGGTACAACACATCACCATATTGCACATCCATCTCATCCAACAGTACCTTGAACGGCTGGTGCGACAGCGCTTTGGAGTGTATACTGTTGACAATTTGAACGATGTCACGCATCACACCCACAAGCCAGATGGATTTAGCACATTGCTGTTCTTGGTGTAAAATATAGTGGTACCACTTTTCCACCACATTCACTGACTTTCTGAGACACCAACTTAGCTGGGCTGAGTCTCAGCCAATTAATAAACCTATTTAAAAAAAAAAAAAAAAAAAAAAGGTTTTATTCTTAGTACCGATTCTCAGCCTTTAGTAAACCAAAACAGAGCCACACCTGAGTCTTATCTAGCCCAGTCCCAAACCAGACCTGTTATCTTTTATACATTGTATACTAATTTATTTTTCTTTACAGTACTTGCCATTATTTGTTTTGATAAAGTACAAATATACAAATATAGTATATAAACAATCATGCCAATAAACTACATTTAATTGATCACAAACACACACACACAAAAATGACACACACACACACAAATGTACAGTCTATAAGAGAAATGTACCAGACAGACAGTGTTTTTTTATTGCAGAAATGTCAAAAAGCACTAGCAAAGTAGTCCAAATGATGATGATGTGTAGAATCTGATTTCCTCTCTGGTGATATACAGTAGCTTTGTGAGTGAGATCCATTCTTTGAAGGCACACATTTCTCATTCAAACGCACCTTACCTGAAACACAGCATCAATGAACATTTGATATCTTAAAATATTGTCATAAAGCTTCTTGAGATTTTCATTGCTGAAAATTCCTCCACTCAAAGAAAAATCAGGACAGAAGTGGTTGAAAGTGAACAAAAGAGACCAGGTTTAAACGGGAATGCGTCTCCTTCATCTTCTTGTGATCAGATCAACTAAAACACATCTTAATACTAGGTGGAAACAGGGCCTGAGAATTAAAGATCAATCGTTTGAGTTCTGCAGCAAACAGTACAATCAAATGCTTCACAGGTGGACTCCACATGCACAAGTCAAGTCAAGTCAAGTCATCTTCATTTATATAGCGCTTAACAATGTAGATTGTTCCAAAGCGGCTTTACATTGATAATAGGAAATTAAAGTAACAGAGATATTTTTGGCTTTATAGCAGCTCTAGAATAAATTTATTGTCCAGCTAAAGTTAGTTTTGATTGATTCACTTCCGTCGCAATGATCATTAGTTATTAACTTAGGGGCCGCTAACATGACACCGTTTTAACAGAAAACTCGTAAGTTCTTTCAGTACAAACTTCAAAAACTTCAGATGGCGTGCACATGCACATTATGAGTTCAGTCTATAGGTATGTGTGTTTTAATATATGTGCGCAGGCGTGTAGTACTTCCCTACAAATCAACCCTCAACATACACCTTGTCTGGCCTTAAAATTTATAATACAGAATTTTTATCGCTTTCGCGTAGCCACGTGAACTGGAATTATCCCGACAACGCTTTATCTGTAGAGAGGTAAAGGGAGGGGAGGGAGGCCTTCACAGGGGAGAGACTAGTTGACATTTCAGGACTGCGCTGTCGTCGCGTCCAGGCGCAGGTCCTTCATCAGCTCAAACAACAAGTTCTTCTTTCCTGCTTTTTAAGCTAAGTTGAACTGTATTAGACATTAGTTTCTGGGAGTGTACATTACTGAGGACCTGACCTGGAGCCTGAACACCACTTGCATGAACATCAGTGGCTGTTCTTCCTGAAAACCCTGAGATGCAACAGGCTTCCTTTGAGACTACTGATCAGCTTCTACCACTTCACAATAGAAAGTATTCTTATATATTGCTATACTGTGTGGTGTTCCAGCTGCACTGCTTCGGACAAAAAAGACCTGCTGAGGGTTGTGAAAATCACTGAAAGGATTGCCGGCTCCCTCCTCCCAAACCTGTGTGACATCCATTTAAAACGTCTCTTCACACTGGCCAGAAACATCCAGCACGACTCCTCACACCCCGGAAACCCATTTTTCACCATCCTCCCTTCAGGCAGATTGAGAACCCCAGGAACATGCAGCTCTTCTAACAGGCTAAGGAACAGCTTTTTCCCCCAGAGCTGTGGACAGGCTGCAAAAGTCATAGCAGCCCCCATAAACACTACCAACACTCAGTCCCCCCATAAGCATATCACAGACACATGCACACACACACACACACACACACACACACACACACACACACACACACACACACACACATTCAACATACACACACAACACACACAAAAAGTTGTAACCCTCCGGGCCTAATGCAATAACAGACTCTTGTGCAATAATGACCTCCATGGGTAAAAACGTGTCACTAGAGTCAAGTCACCTTTATTTATATAGCGCTTTTTACAATACAGATTGTTTCAAAGCAGCTTTACAGTGACAACAGGAAAATAATGCAACAAAGTTTGTTTCTGCTGTACAGCAGATCTAGAAGAAAATAGTGTCATAGTCCAGCTTAAGTAAGTTAAGTGATGGTCCATTTTTGTTGTAAAAAAAGTTATTTTGTTAATTTATATATATAGCCGCTCTGGAGAAAACAGTGATGTCATCGTCCAGCTCAGTTCAGTTCTCATATAATGGTATCAATGCAGGCAGATCAATAATATTGTTGAATATTAAGTGTCCCCAACTAAGCAAGCCAAAAGCCAAAGGCAGCAAATACGACGGTGACAAGGAACCAAAACTCCATCAGGTGACAGAATGGAAAAATAAACCTTGGAAGAAACCAGGCTCAGTCGGACAGTGTATGATTATGATTCAGGCAGCATTACAGGTCAGAAGTCAGATTGGATTGGAACATTCAGAATATTTATCCAGTTCCATCTGGTTGAAGATTGGAGTCATCACGCTGGTATGGAGACGGGTTTGTTGAGGATCAGTGCTGATGGCTGTCGTGTCGATGAGGCCTTCACAGGGAGAGTCTAGTTGACACAACCTCTGCTGACACTTCAGGAATGCATTGTGGTCGTGTCTATGAGCAGGTCCACCCTCTGATCTGGATATGACCCGGATCCGGTTGGCTACATCATGTGTTGTGGTTGTGTCTAGGCGCAGGTCCTCCATCTGATCTGGATACGGCCCGGATCCGGCTGATTACAGTAAACCTCGGAATAAGCAAAAAGACTAAAATTAGCATAGATGCCATTCTTCTTATGATGTAACGAGTACAATGGTGTTATAGGAAGTGTTCCTGGTTCCGGCTGACCTAAATTATGCGGCCTAATAATCATTTAACTGATTTGAATAATAGGAATGTATAATTTTCTATGTGTATACCAGGTTAAAGAGATGTGTTTTTAGTCTACATTTAAACTGACAGAGTGTGTCTGCTTCCCGGACAATGTTAGGGAGACTGTTCCAGAGTTTAGGTGCTAAATAGGAAAAGGATCTACCGCCAGCAGTCGATTTTGATTTTCTAGTTATTATCAACTGGCCAGAATTTTAAGATCGCAATAGATGTGAAGGACTATAATGCGTTAAGAGCTCGCTCAAGTACTGGGGAGCTAAACCATTGAGTGCTTTGTAAGTAATCAGCAATATTTTAAAATGTATACAATGTTTAATAGGGAGCTAATGCAGTGTTGACAGAACCGGGCTAATATGGTCATACTTCCTGGTTCTAGTAAGAACTCTAGCTGCTGCGTTTTGGACCAGCTGTAGTTTGTTTATTATGCGTGCAGGGCAACCACCCATAAGAGCATTACAATAATCTAGCCCTGAGGTCATGAACTAACTGTTCCACATTTTTCATTGAAAGCATATGTTGTAATTTACATTTGCGCATTTGGCAGACGCTTTAAGTCGATCCAAAGCGACTTACATTGCATTTCAAGGTACACATTTACATTCTTATCAATTCTTGCTTTCCATGGGAATCGAACCCATGACCTTGGCGTTGCAAGTGCCAACACTCTACTGTTTGAGCTACAGGAAAGATAGATTTTTAAATTTTAAATTTAGATTCAAAAGAATGTTCTGTTTGATGGTATCAAATGCAGCACTAAGGTCCAGTAACACTAATAGAGAGATACAACCATGATAGGATGATAAAAGCAAATATTTTGTAACTCTAATAAGAGCAGTCTCAGTACTATGATCCTTTCTAAATCCTGACTGGAAATCCTCACAGATTCCATTTCTTTCTAGAAAGGAACATTGTTGTGAGGATACTGCCTTTTCTAGTATTTTTGACAGAAAGGGTAGATTTGAGATCAGCCTGTAATTGACTAATTCTCTAGGATCAAGTTGCGTTTTTTAAATAAGAGGTTTAATAATAGCCAGCTTAAAAGTTTTCAGTACATATCCTAAAGACAAAAATGAATGAATGATTTTAAAGGAACACTTCACAGTTTTTTCATATTAAACTATAGCCCCTTTCACACAGCGCATTGAACCCGGGAAATTGCCGGCAAATTGCCGGAACGCCTTCTGTGTGAACGCAAACACGACCCGGGTTTAATGCCGGGATCGATGCCGGGTTGGGGACCTAGTAACATTGCCGTGTTCAGTCCCGGGACGCGCGCTGTGTGAACAAAAGCCGTAATAATGCCGTGTCGTAGTGATGACGCTGAAGCCGGGATCGTTCGCCAGCTGTGAAACGGTACGAAATGCGCAATTTTATGATCGATTTTATGATTTGATGATTTTATGATTTTATGATTATGAATAAATGCACAAGCGTGGTTTCTCGAGAGAGAAATCGCAGCTCATAAGCAAACTGAAGACGCTGCTGAGACATTACAAGTCACATCGATGTCACGTGTCTTTCCGGAACATACACGGGTTGTGTGTGAACGCGCTCTCTGATTCCGGAAAATCACTGGCAGTGTGAATGAATCAAAATCAAATGAACCCGGGTCAAATCCCGGGTCACTTTATCCGTGTATTTTCCGGAATCTCTGTGTGAAAGGGGCTTATGTTATTCCCTTAACTAAGGCGAGTTGACACATACCTCTCTCGTCTCAGTGCGTGCACTCAAGCTTAGCCCAGTTTATTCATTAGGGACCAAACAGAGATGAAGTTAGAAGCGACCAAACACCTCCACGTTTTCCCTATTTAAATACAGTTACACGAGTAGTTACACGACCAAGTATGGTGACACAAAATAAAACGTGGCGTTTTTATAAGCGGGTAAAAAGGATAACTATAATGTATGGCGGAATAGCACTTGGGAGCACTTCGACTCGGCGCAGTAAAAAGTCACGTTGGTTCTAATGACAGAAGTGAGAGGGAGAGGGGGAGAGGATTTTTCAGGCGTGACTTTTTACTGCGCCGAATTGAAGTGCTCCCAAGTGCTATTCCGCCATACATTATAGTTATCCTTTTTACCCACTTGGAAAAGTGCCACATTTTATTTTGTGTCACCATACTTGGTCGTGTAACTACTCGTGTAACTGTATTTAAATAGGGAAAACGTGGAGGTGTTTGGTCGCTTCTTAACTTCATCTCTCTTTGGTCCCTAATGAATGAACTGGGCTATGCTAAGTGCTATCATAGTGTCGTCGCACGCCAGAGCGATTGAGTGCACGCACTGAGATGAGAGAGGTATGTATCAACTCGTCTTAGTTAAGGGAATAACATAGTTTAATATGAAAAAACGGTGGAGTGTTCCTTTAAGAAGAGGATCTACGACCTCTGGGAGCATCTCTTTCAGTAGCTTAGCTTATAGGGTGTAACATACACATTGTTGATTTAGATGATTTAAAGAGTTCAGACAATTCTTCCTCTTCTATAACAACGAATTAATGGAATTTTTCCACAGTGACTCTAGAATGCACTGTCTGATGCCATACTGTAGTAGACGGCTCCATAGTATTATCAATCTTGCAAGTAAAGAAGTTCATAAAGTCATTACTGCTATGCTATTTGGAAACTTCAGAAGTTGAAGCTTTATTTCTTGTTAATTTAGCCACTGTATCAATTAAATTGCCATCACCTTTGTCACCTAAATGAAGGGGGATTTTCTATGATGTACACTTTGTTTGTATTGTTCAATCTTCATTGTCATTGGGGGTAATTCATGTATGCTATATTCAGGGCCCCAGGCTGAGGAAGGGCCCCAGTGATGCTGGGAAAAAATGATAACCTAATTTTATAATGTGTTGACTGTCCCTTTAAAATTATGCTTTATTGCTTTGCTTTGAATGCATTTGCAGGCTTTTCAAAGTTCTGTCATGAAACTCTAGATGGCTCAGGCTAATAGGTCCTTAATTCAATCTGCTTGCAATCACATCATTCTCTATAGGGCACAGCTGATTGGTTCCTGCTGTATCAGTAGCCAATGAACTCGCTGCTCAACTATCACATACTTGGTCAGCATTTATACTTTCAAAAACCCTCCACCTTCCCCAGATCCACCTGTATAGATCTGCTACGGGTAATTTATGTATGCTATATTGTACAGCAGCAGCATGTCTTACTTGCTTACAGCAGCGTGTAGTGTATGTATTAGCAGTAACAAGTCCCATACTTTCTCTGCAACAGCAGCAGCAGCAATAACCAGCAGCAGCGTAAAAGATCTATTCTGCCAAGACCAAACATATCAACATGGTCATAGCCATTACCATGCCAAACACTCAGAGAGTTGTCATGACAGAACTGTAATTACTGTAAAATATTCACATTCGTTTTCTGTTTAAATGATAAACATTGATAAACACATCACTTATTTTCTTGACCACTCTCCAGAACAGTTTGTTTTATGATAAGTGATTTTACTTTCAACCTCAATTAATTTTTGATGACATGGATATCATCATTGTGTTTTAAATTACTTTGGTACTCTTCTTATATTACAAAATTATATTCTATCATACTTTTTTTCTCTCTTTTATTATAGGGGGATCAAGGCGACCAGGGTCCACGGGTATGTGTTTTTTTCTTGCATGTCCTGCTCTGATGTGTGGATGAATGTGTGTTATGTCTCCCTTATGCCTTATGGACTTGTGGGCTGCATGTTTGAGATGCATGGGTTTCTGTGGACAAGCTGACTCAGGCTTGTCAAGCACAACAAAGCCTTACTGGTGTGTATGTGTGTGAATAAGGCTTGAAACTATAAACACTTGGAGTCATTTTGAATGATCAGTACCGGCAGCCTGCTTGCAATATTTTGGGGACTTTTCAACAATATCGGCTAATATCAGTTGTGCAATATCAAAGTCAAAGTCTAAAGTCCTAGAATCAAAGTCCTAACATACTGCGGCTTCATAATGTCGTGCGTGTATGTCAGACTAAGAGCTCATTCAAAGAATGTAATTATTTCCAGCACAGTTGCTTGACAGCTTGATAAATTCATACCTCTTAAAAGAATATTATGAAGAATGTGCTTTGCTATAGTTGACCTATTATGAAATAAATCACTTGCATATCTCATTCCAATATCCTTGTATGTGCGCTGAGATTCAATGACTGTTCTTCAGTTGGGCGAAACACAGCTTCTCTCTAACACAGAATTGTGTCTTTTCCTCTCATGATTTCTCTCTCTCTCTCTCTGTTACTTTGTGCATTTTCTTGGTATGTATCATAATCTTGAACAGACTCTAAGGGGGTCTCAGCTTGAGTGAGTGCGGAAGTTAACTTTTTAAAATACAATGTAGCTGTGGCCTGCCAAAGGCACCTTAATCATTTTAGACTGATGCTGTCATATTTCATAGTTGACTACACACAGGTTTTCATAGCAAGACTCTTCCCCGCCTTGTGTTGATTTACCACCTTTCACCGTGAGAGACTGTGGGTCTATAGCTTGTGAATTTCATTTGGTATCAGCACGATAAGGCTATGTATTTAGATAATTATTTACAATGCTATAAAATCTGTTGTATTTTAATTATTTATCTTCTTCTGTGTAACTTTGTTGTTTTAGAGACAGAACAGTTTTACTTGACAGGCGCAAATAAAGGGTATGCACATGACATCACTGTAGGTGAAATTCATTGCAGCTACACCACTGAATGGCAAAAAGACCAGTGCCAGCTTTAGTATTCAGCTTCAATGCCACAAAACACATCTAAAATGTGAAAGAGCTGTTGTGTGATTTATTGTACTGTAGTTAATGCTGTGTCCTTTGTTGACATTGTAAGGCCTGTCCAATCGGTCCAACGACTGTTTCCAATAAACGGGTGAAGATTTACTGCGTGTTACTGTCTTTTTCGTGTGGCAAAGTAATTTGATTCCAACTGAGTTTTTATCTGACTCCATTTTATCACGACCTCGAATTTAGGTTAGAATGCCTATTAGTTATTGGTCATTTATATAATAGTTTAGCAGCACATTTGGGCTGGGTTTCCCGAAACCTTCTTAACGCTACGTCGTTCTTAAGTTACACCTTAAGCTGTACCTTATCGTTAATACGTGTTTCCCGAAACATTCTTAGTTAAGTATACCTTCTGTAAGTCAGGTTGGTCTGGACCACTCTTAGCTTTACCTTATCACTGTTGCAGGTCTATACGAATATAATTCTGAAGTTTTAATATACCCAGACAGTGTTCAATTAGTCTAATTCAAGTGTTTTCATGCAAAGAATAAAATTGTCATTACACTGATTGTTATTAGATTGTTAATTATATTACTATATATAATATTATTAATTTAATTATAGAGCGCTTTTAAAGGCCATTGAAAGCATAGGCTACTGTCAGTTAAGTCCTATTCAGACGCTAATTGTTTCTTATGTCATGGCTTGTATACGTATACGGTATTTTAAACATTTACAGGGGTAATTCTGTGATTTTAGTGCTGGCCGAATCCATAATATCAGTGTTTTTTCTCGCTCAACCCACGTAAAAATCCCCGGCCAAATTAATACCTACTGTTTTTTGACAAACAGGTCGTGTGGTAATTTAATTGCCGTCTGAATCCACATCTCTGAGTTTACAAGAAGAGATTGAAAATTCACTGTTTAACCCTCATGTGGTGTTCAGGTCACTTTTGTCCGGGGAAGATTTTTTTTTTCCTGAAAATACTAGTTAATGTTATCGCATTGAACTGAAACTTAGTGACTTTGTTCACAGTGACTATAACAACTTGTCCAAAATGTTTTTTTGTTGTTTTTTTTTACTTTTTTGTGTTGTTTTTTTCACCTTGTTACACGTATGGTGTTCCCGGTCAAAAATGACCGGCCTACACAAAATAGCTTATAAATCCCTTGTTATGCTGTATTATCCCCAAAAATTGGATTCAATCTTTTTATCAACTTGTTTTCTTTCAATTAGGACTGTTTTGTATTTAATTTTCAAACGGTTTAATTGTAGGAGTCATTTATCCGAGCTTATGCACCTCAGTTTTTGAGTGAAAAAAGCATTATTTGTTAATAATTTTGGCAATATTGAGAAAAATATGAAAATAAATTGCACTGTTGATCACACTAGTCTACTTTAATGTTTAACCAGGAAATTTCTTTTGAAATGCTTTTATTTTGTACAAAATGACACAGAGTCACACTTGTGGTGTTCCCGGACAAAAATGACCGGCCTACACAAAATAGCTTATAAATCACTTGTTATGCTATATTATCACCAAATATTGGATTCAATCTTTTTATCAACTTGTTTTCTTTCAAATAGGACTGGTTTTATATTTAATTTTCAAACGGTTTAATTGTAGGAGTTATTTATCCGAGCTTATGCACCTAAGTTTTTGAGTGAAAAAAGCATTATTTGTTAATAATTTTGGCAATATTGAGAAAAATATGAAAATAAATTGCACTGTTGATCACACTAGTCTACTTTAATGTTTAACCAGGAAATTTCTTTTGAAATGCTTTTATTTTGTACAAAATGGCACATTGTCACACTTGTGGTCTTCCCGGTCAAAAATGACCGGCCTAAAAAAATAGCTTATAAATCACTTGTTATGTTGTATTATCACCCAATATTGGATTCAATCTTTTGTCCACTTGTTCTCTTTCAATTAGGACTGGTTTTATATTTCTATTTGCATCTGATTAATCGTATGCCTCATTTATTTGAGAGTAGGCATCTAATTTTTTGAGTAAAAAAAAACATTATTTTTGAATAATTTTGGAAATATTAAATAAAATCTGAAGAAAATTGGCACTGTTGATCACACTAGTCTACTTTAATTTTTCACCAGGAATTTTGTTTTGAAAAACTTTTATTTTGTACAAAATGGTACAGAGTTACACTTGTGGTGTTCCACTGGGCCATTGAGGGCCATTGTTTCAATGGGCCATTGAAAGTGAATGGGAGAGACCAATGCAAACAATGAATGGAACAACACAAAATAGGTATCATTTTAAAGCTTAAAATCTCAGCTTTTTAATGCATCTAATCACTTTGATCAACTCCTAACGAGAGCTGAGTTATCACTCTAAAACAGAGTGTACCCCCGCAGGCTCCACCTAGCTGCGAAATAAATAATCATAATTATTTTCAAAACTATTACCTTGATCAACTTAAAATAGATGTCATTTGAAAGCTTAAAGTCTGAAATTTACAATGAATGTAGCCAATTTGATAAACTCCTAAGTAGTGCTGAGTTATTTGCTGATAAATAGAAGAAAAAAAAATCATAATTTATAAACTACTTTTTTGTACTACATTCAGCAATTTGTCAAATACATCATACAGCTTAGATAGTCCTGTGTCATATGTCATTTGAAAGGTCTCAATGAGTAGAGTACAGCAAGCATAATTGTTTCAGGCTTTTTTACTAAACTTGAGCGAGGTTTTTGTAAAAGAAGCCCTTCAAGAGACCCATGTGTAAACCATATATGGATGATGGAATTTTAGACACATTTGAAACATGCTCCGATTGTGGAAAATGACACATCATTATTTACAGCAGATGCTTACAATTAAAATGAGTCCAAACTCAACATAATCCATCACTCAGAACTAAAGAGATTCCTCATGGAGTTCTAACACAAACAAAATACCACAGACACACAGATTCACATAGCCAAGCAAGGTAGCTTAGACTTGGCCTTTTTACTCGTATCTTCATGAAACATACATCAATCATAAAAAATTACACATCGTTATTTACAGCAGGAGCTCACGATTAATAAGAGCCCAAACTCAATATATTTCATCAATAATATCTAAAGATATTCCTCATGGCGTTCTAACACAAAAAATACCACAGACGCACCTAGCCAAGTATATACTCATGAAGCACTCACGTTTGGTTTTCGCTCATAACTTCACGAAGCATGCACAGATCGTAGAAAAATGTACATCATTATTTTCAGTAGACTATCACAATTAAAAAGAGCCCAAACTCAGCATAATCCATCACTCAGATCTAAAGATATTCCTAATGGAGTTGTAACACACAAACCCCCACAGGCGCTCACAGAGCCTTGAATATAGATGTAGCCTAGCACTTATGTCGCGTTTTAACTCATAACTCAATGAAGCATGCATAAATTGTGGAAAATGGCACATCATTATTTACATGAGATTGTTAAGAATAAAAAGAGCCCAAACTCACCATAATCCATCACATGCACATATGTGTACATAAACATAATGAACATGCTCCTGAAAACTTTTCAGTTTTTCCCATTCACTTTCAATGGCCCATTGAAACAATGGCCCTCAATGGCCCAGTGGAAAACCATAAGTGTAACTCTGTACCATTTTGTACAAAATAAAAGTTTTTCAAAACAAAATTCCTTGTGAAAAATTAAAGTAGACTAGTGTGATCAACAGTGCCAATTTTCTTCAGATTTTATTTAATATTTCCAAAATTATTCAAAAATAATGTTTTTTTTTACTCAAAAAATGAGATGCCTACTCTCAAATAAATTAGGCCTACGATTAATCAGATGCAAATGGAAATATAAAACCAGTCCTAATTGAAAGAGAACAAGTTGACAAAAAGATTGAATCCAATATTGGGTGATAATACAACATAACAAGTGATTTATAAGCTATTTTTTGTAGGCCGGTCATTTTTGACCGGGAACACCACAAGTGTAACAATGTGCCATTTTGTACAAAATAAAAGTTTTTCAAAACAAAATTTCTGGTGAAATATTAAAGTAGACTAGTGTGATCAACAGTGCCAATTTTCTTCAGATTTTATTTAATATTTCCAAAATTATTATTATTATTTTTACTCAAAAAATTAGATGCCTACTCTCAAATAAATGAGGCTTACGATTATTCAGATGCAAATTGAAATATAAAACCAGTCCTAATTGAAAGAGAACAAGTTGACAAAAAGATTGAATCCAAGATTCGGTGAAAATATGGTATAATGAGTGATTTATAAGCTATTTATTCATTCATCATTTTTGACTGGGAACAACACAGGTGTTATAGGGTTTTGAACACCACATGAGGGTTAAATCCTTTTTGATCACTGCCGAGCACCGTACGTAAGATGTAACCTACACTTTTATCACTGAAATGCTGGAAAGTATTTACAAGAACAATATTTCATCGCAGCTCCACCTCAGTGAACAAAAATGGGAAAGAGAAGAAAGCACGTAAAAAAATTTAATAGTTATTATGGCAGCAATGTGATAAATTTTTTAAATATGTAGGCTAGGCTATTATAGGCTATTATAGTTTGGATTATTTTTTATAATATCCCATGAGTCCTAATAAATGCAATTTCAACTACTTCTAAAGTGCTTCTTTTATAAAGAGCACCGCTTTCTCGCATAATGCAGTGAAACAGCCCCTGGACGAGAGAATAATTGATTCTCGAGCCGTCGATATCAACAGATTCAGCAGCATCACCACGGTCAGCACCGGGTAACGTCGCACGTAAGAAGGTATATCTTAAGCAGCTTCCTAAGGTATGGTTCAGGGAATACGCCTCAAAATGGTATACCTTTAGTTAAGTTATACCTTAAGAGTCTTTGTAGTGCGCTAAGAGACAATGTTATCGGGAAACCCAGCCTTGATTATTCTATTTATCTTCTCTCTTATTATCCTCGTTCCCTTGGGTGCCAAAGTCGCACCTCACACCGGCCATTCACACCGCACCCCATTATGTGGGCACACGATCACAAACTCATCAGTTTTGGGTCACTAAACAGAGGTAATTGGCTAATATCTTAGACGGTCGCACCCACTTCTACAGATATAAGCCAGCCAATATTACTTCTCTGATAGTAGCTTAGGTTTGGTCATGCCATGGTTTTCCACGTACACTTAACTAAATTAGCATTACATTAAACAGAGGTAAGACTCACCCTGTTTAGGTTGGTCGAGCAGCATTTTGCTGTCCTAAACGGAAATTCCCTTTTAGTCTTTACAAACCAAGTACACGGAGGGGAGGGGGGTCTCTGCACATTACGGCAGTGCTGGAGGCTGACCAGGCTGACCTTCTCACGGATCTGGATGAGAGCAAGGGTATATCCCTGTAGGGGGTGAAAGAGTTCCTTGGCTTTGTCATAAGTCAAGTCAAGTCACCTTCATTTATATAGCGCGTTTAACAATATGGATTGTTTAAAAGCAGCTTTACAGTGATACTAGGAAATTACCGTAACAGATTGTTTAGGCTTTACAACAGCTCTAGGATAAAGTTATTGTCCAGCTAAAGTTTTGATTGATTGATTCACTTCTGTTGTGAAGATCATTAGTTATTAACTTAGGGGCCGCTAACACAACACCGTTCTAACAGGAAAACCCTTAACTCGCTCCGGCCGCTCATCCGCACAAAACAGTGCCTGGTGTCTCGAGAACGCACTCCCTGAAAAAAGTTCCAAGGTGTAAAACGATTATCTGTTATCTCTGCGCAAACCTCAAAACCGCCAGAAAACGCAGATGTCACGCACATGCATATTACATGTTCAGTCCAAAGGTATGCGCGTTTGTAAGATACTAGACACATGACTTTTAAATGAAAGATTGGTATCAAAGAGCACACCTAGGTTCCTAACCGACGACGAGGAATTGACAGAGCAGCCATCAAGTGTTAGACAGTATTCTAGGTTATTACGTGAGGACGTTTTTTGTCCTATAATTAGAATCTCTGTTTTATCAGAATTACTGTAAGTTGTAGGAAATTGCTAGTCATACAGTTTTTTTATATCAGTTATACATTCCGTTAATTTTGTGAATTGGTAAGTTTCGTCAGGGTGTGAAGAAATATAGAGCTGCGTATCATCAGCATAACAGTGAAAACTAATGCCATGCTTCCCAATGATATCTCCCAAGGGTAGCATGTACAGAGTGAACAGCAAAGGTCCTAGTACTGAGCCTTGTGGTACACCATACTGAACTTTTGATCGATAAGACATCTCTTCATTTACTGCAACAAACTGATAACGGTCAGATAAGTATGATTTAAACCATGCTAATGCAATTCCACTAATGCCAACATCATTTCCGAGTCTATTTAAAAGAATGTTGTGGTTGATAGTGTCAAATGCAGCACTAAGATCGAGTAACACTAATAGAGATACAACCACGATCGGATGATAGGAGCAAATCATTTGTGACTCTAACGAGAGCTGTCTCAGTACTATGATACGGTCTAAATCCTGATTGAAAATCTGTGCAGATATAATTTCTTTCTAAAAAGGAACATAGTTGTGAAGATACTGCCTTTTCTAGTATCTTTGACAGAAAAGGTAGATTCGAGATCGGCCTGTAATTGACTAATTCTGTAGGATCAAGTTCCTAATGTATCCTAATGACAAAGATGAATTAATTATATTAAGAAGAGGATCTATGACCTCTGGAAGTTTTTTTATTTGTTGAACATCAATTACATTTTTACCCTGGGTTTGATGGGTTTGGAAGTTTTTTGTATTTCCTAATTTGGGGAACAGACACAGTCTCTATATGATGATATCTAGGTGAAAGAGTGTGAGGAAATAATAGGAGGATGCAAGATGCAAGTAAAACTCAGTTTATTGTTGGTGGTCAGATGTAAAGACACAGGTCGGGGACAAACACTCAGGTGGCTGTTGAAGCAGGGACGAGATGGCGATCCGGTGGTGGTGCAGTGGTAAGCGTGCTCGAGTGAAACCCAGGAACTGTGGAACATCCAGACGACACGAGGAACTGACGAAATCCAGATGACACGAAGAACTGACGAAATCCAGACGAGGAACCTTGTAGACGAGGCACGAGCACAGGACACACACCGGGAAACAACCACAACGATCTGACAACATGAGAGTGAAGTTACTGGGCATATAAAGGAACCTGGGATTGATGACAGCTGGTGACACTAATTAACACAACGAGTAACCACACCCACACAATTACACTCACGCAGACACATCAGTGAGAGACAGCCGATTCATGAACCGTGACAAAGAGGCTCTATGTGATGGGATTTATCTGACCTCAGTGTCTGTCTGCTTCCTGACCTGAGCCCCAATTCATGTTTGAGCTCTAAGACTATGTGCCATATTACTAGAGAGAAGAGCAGCACCATCCCAGGAGGGATGAATACCATCTCTTTTCAACAGGTCAGGTCTGCCCCAAAAACTTTTCCAATTGTCTATGAATTCTATATTATTTTATTTTGCGGACACCACTTAGACAGCCAGCCATTGAGTGAGCACAGTCTACTAAGACTCTCATCACTATGGCGAACAGGAAGGGGGCCAGAGCAAATTACAGCTCGTAATCCCACACTAAGGTCCCACACTTCAGATGTGTTGCCATTGTTGTTGCGCTGGACACTATATAGCAGTCTTATATGACTGTTTAGCCCTAAGGGGCTACCCTTTGGGCCATAGGGTGATGCAAATTTATTCTCTAATTCTGTGGACAGACCCCAGCTTTGTCCTAGGGTCCCAAACTTGAGATGTATTGCTGCCATTCTCAGGACAGACACCTCTCTTGTAGCAGTCTTAGAAGATTGTCTAGTTTGAATTGTCTTTATGGGCTACAGGGTTAAATGCATTTGCATTTATTCCCAAACTATGTGGACAGACCCTGGATTAGAGGGTCCCACGCTCATGGTGTGTTGCTACCATTGGCTACCTGGAATGTCCAGCCTGTGGCTTCTTGGAAGGCCGGCATGGCTTAATTGCCGAGAAATGGAAGCCGTATTTCAAGTGGAAATTCTTCCTTCCAAACTTGAAATGTTGCCACACGTTGGCAGTACTATACTTGCCTCAGGACCAGAAAAAGGGTTACTCACAAATGCATATACCCTGTGGACAGACCTCAGCTTCGACCTTGGGTCCCACACTTGAGTCTTGACTCCCTCATAGCGGTCCTAGATGCCCGTCTAGATTGAAATGTCTAGCCCTAAGGGGCTAGCCTTTATGGGTCACACAAAAGTTCTTTACATGTGCAAGTCTATTTACATCAACAACAACAACAACATTTATTTATAAAGCACATTTAAACACAATATAGATTGATCCAAAGTGCTGTACATAGTACAAAGCAGGTCTACACTATCAAAAAGCAACAAAAAAAACAAAACAAAAACAACAACAACATTAATTACAGGTTTCCAAAAGCTAAAGAATAAAAATGCGTTTTAAGAGTAGATTTAAAAATGTCCAATGAAGGAGAAGACCTCACATGATAAGGGAGACCATTCCAAAGCTTGGGCCCAGCCACAGAAAAGGCCCGATCACCCTTTGATTTGTAGCGACACCGAGACACATTTAAGAGGAAGTGATTGGAAGATCTAAGTGCCCTAGCAGGATAATGTGGCACAATAAGATCACTAATGTACCTTGGTGCACGGCCAAACACCTTATATACAAACATAAGGATCTTAAAATCAACTCTGAATTTAATGGGAAGCCAGTGAAGGGATGCTAAAACAGGGGAAATATGATCCCTCTTTTTAGACCCAGTCAAAAGTCTTGCAGCCGCATTCTGAACAACTTGCAATCGAGATTGAAAATGGAGGGAAATCAGAATAAAGAGAGTTGCAATAATCTGAAGCCCTGGGTTTCAATACATGAAACCCTGTTGAAATTATATCTATATTATTTTACTTTTCTTCAAAATGTATATTTATATTGTTTCGTTTATATATTTGATTTATATTGTATATCTGTACTTCTCACGTGTATTGAAAACAATATTTCATATTGTTAGAAGTGTATTAAGTTTGTCTAGGCTCTGATTGGGTATTTCACATGTCAGTTTGGTTTGGAGAGCGATGTGATAGGCCAGAGGGGGCAGGAGGAGAGAGTGAACGAAGAAGAGGAGATAGAAGGAAAAAAACAACAACAACAACAACAGGGAGTGTGACGCAGTTTCAATTTGAGTGTTCATTTGTTTTTACTAATAGTAGTGAGTCTATGTAATTTCATACAGAAGTTAAAGTGTTGATCTCCTACATTAGTTCATCGTGGGTGTGTGTAGTACATACTAGGGATGGGCAAATGAAGCCTCATGAAGCATTGAGGCTTTCCCCTGAATGTTTCGGGAAAAGATCCGAAGCACTCGAAGAGTGTCAAAAACAGCGCCATCTTGTGGCAGGTCAAATTTATAGCAGCCATGTTTATGAGCATCTGAGTGCACAGCGCCATTGTTTTATCCATTAAGCACAAATAAAAGCCTGACAACGCTAAATGTTCAGTTTTCTGATAATATAATTCACATTCACAATAAAATAAAATGTAACAATTATATTAATACTATACAGAAATAAAAATACCAACAAAGTTGCTTGATGCAAGTAAATGTTGGTCTAATTATTTTATGGTTTATATGCTGTTTATGTGTCAGAATATATGATCATGTAACATAGGCTGTAGGCTTATTTATATTTATTACAACAAAAATTTTTTTTTAGTAAATGGACATAAACTTCCAAAAACCTGTAGAGTAGTGGTCTGGGTTCAAGCATTCCGACACGCAAAGTGAAGCATTCACGTGACTGGAAAAAAAGTGAGGCTTTGTTTTTCGTTGATCATGTGTTTCTCTGAAACCAATACGCACTCCGGCACAGAGCTTCATGAGAAATTGCGCTGCGTACTCGATACGCGCTTTGAAGCTTCAGTGTCAAATGTAACATCACTAGTACATACTCGCGAATGTGACACACGTTATTCACGAGGGATTTGGATTAACCGGAGACTGAGCTCCTCCGGCCATGGTGGATTTCAATACCAGGTAGCGAATCAGGTACCCTGGATTGCCTGAAAGTTTTCCTGGCCTAGATTCCCCGATCGGGACCGCACGGCGAGTGTTGATCTTTTTGCCCGGTGCAGCACGGTTTTCTCCTTCCTGACGCTCTCTGCGTTGCTCCATTTTTCGTGGGACTGTGATGATGTGAGGATGACAATCTGGGCGATATGACCAAAATCTCATATCACGATAACGATATATATCACGTTATAGTACCTTTGGTAACCCTTCCTTTTACAGTCCCCTAATTACTAGGTATTTACCTGGTAAATATATGGTAAGTTATAGTTGGTTATTGGTAATTACCACAGGTAACAAGTATGTAAATGCAGAGAAACTACAAACTAATTACTAGGTATTTACCTGGTAAATATATGGTAAGTTATAGTTGGTTATTGGTAATTACCACAGGTAACAAGTATGTAAATGCAGAGAAACTACAAACTAACTACAAAGTATTTACCTGGTAAGCATATGGTAAATTATAGTATTTTAGTGTGTAATTACTTAAGGTGATTAGTATGCAATTACAGAGAAACTACAAGGGAAAAAAACACCACTGTTAAATATCAACTCAACAAAGTACTGTGTACTTGTTACCTGTTTAGGTTGGTAATAACTCCGATTTAATTGTGTACTTCCTCAGAATGTAGGCAGACTATTTTTAGAAACACCTGCAGAATTACCCATCAATTCAAGTTAGGTTTGTAGTTATCCTAGGGTTATGTTGGTAACAGTCCATGTTTATTTATTACTATCTTGAAATTAAGACGGTAGTTTCCAATAAATTACCTTGTCTTACATAGTTGTTGTTCATTGCTACACCCATTTATAGAGGGTTTATCAAATAATTTACCTTACACTTACCTGGTAACTACCCCGCAGGAACAGTTTTCCCTAATGTCATGGCACATCTTAAATACTGGGTATGTTCTTGCAAATGTTTTTACAATTTACTCAGTAAGTAAAGTGCAACTGTACTGTAAAATGAAGCCTTGTTTATTTCCATGGTATTACCGGAATTGTACCATATAACTTGATCATTCCCTTTTCCATATAGTCACAATTTTTTACCTCATATGTCCTGCAACGTTACCAAGGAAAACATGACAATTTACTCAGTAAGTAAAGTGAAACTGTACTGTAAAATTAAGCCTTGTTTATTTCCATGGTATTACCGCAATTGTACCATATCATTCCCTTTTCCATAGTCACATTTTTATTTATTTGTTTTCCTAGTATGTCCTGCAACGTTACCAAGGAAAACATGACAATTTACTTGGTAAGTAAAGTGTAACTGTACTGTAAAATGAAGCATTGTTTATTTCCATGGTATTACCGGAATTGTACCATATCATTCCCTTTTCCATAGTCACATTTTTATTTATTTGTTTTCCTAGTATGTCCTGCAACGTTACCAAGGAAAACATGACAATTTACTTGGTAAGTAAAGTGTAACTGTACTGTAAAATGAAGCCTTGTTTATTTCCATGGTATTACCAGAATTGTACCATATAACCTGATCATTCCCCTTTTCCATATAGTCAAATTTTTTTACCTCGTATGTCCTGCAACGTTACCAAGAAAAACATGACAATTTACTCAGTAAGTAAAGTGAAACTGTACTGTAAAAGGAAGCCTTTTTATTTCCATGGAATTACTGGGATCTTACCCTATAATCTGTTATAGCTACGTAACTGTATTACAGATTAAGATCCCAGTAATTCCATGGAAATAAAAAGGCTTCCTTTTACAGTAACAGTTTCACTTTACTTACTGAGAATGTTCAACGTGATCTCATGAGAATACGTGTGTATTTTTACGTAAAGTGTAATTCTACCATATGTACATTTACTTACGTTTTATACACACAGAAACGTATAGTATTTACAGCACTAAAACGTAAAATGTTTGCATTAACAGCACAAAAACATAAATTATTTACGTATGAACAACTCTATACCGACGTACATATTTGTACGCATTCTTATTTATGCATATTAAAATCGTGGCATTAATGTTTTGACTCTATTGCATTCAAATGTCTTATCAATTACGTTTTCAGTCGCATTTATGCAGTTTACTCAAGAAATAGACTAATAACATTTCGCTCTGTTCGTGCCTTCTGCTGCAGACTCGTTTCGGAGGATTAGCATGCATGCAGTTAAACAAGAATACACTTTAAAACCTTAAAAGTACCTTATTTAATCGTTTAACCATTTTAATATTTAGTTTATTTACAGTGAGACACAAAATGTGTTTTCTCCAATAGAACAATAATACACCAAAACCCAACATAAATTCACAAAAGACATCAATTTTATTATAGCCTACTTGATATAATCCAAATCTTTAGAATCCATACGTTTGCAAGAAAGAGATCCAAATTCAGCCCTTTATCCAGTGAGTGATCTTCATCTCCATTCCACAGGCTTTAACAAAAGCGCAGTCTGTAACTGTCAAATCCCGCGGACCCGCGCTCGTGATGATGAATTCAAATTCAAAAATTGCGCCCTCAAGAAGCGTTACGACATGTTTTACGGCAGTGATATCAAACGCTCATTGGCTCTCGCCTGTTCGTCTACGTTCGTCACAGATTGCGACATGTCGTATTTGAGTCGGTAAACTATATTTGAAATGGAGAAGCGCGCGCGCCTTCACACAGAGCGAAGCCGGATTAACATTTTCATGGATTAATCATTTAAATTCTGCTCTGTAAATTACCTCATTCAAAATTATTATATACTGAAAGAGAGGACTGTGACTGCAACACATCGTCATGTGAACGACTTTTGGTACCGGTTTTGACATTTTCGCAATAAATAAATTATTGTGATTACACGTATGTTGTTTTTCTTCATAACTGTAGCCTATGTAGTTTTCTATCTTTGAAAATTACGTGTTAATACTACGTATTAACAATGAGACCAGGCTGGAATGTTTTAGTTAAGTTGCAGAACACACGGTGTTTGTGATTTCAAAAATGTTTAAGCAGCAAAGGATGTGGTAAGAGTCTGGTAATACCATGGAAATTAACAAGGCTTCCTTTTACAGTACAGTTGCACTTTACTTACTGAGTAAATTGTCATGTTTTCCTTGGTAACGTTGCAGGACATACGAGGTAAAAAAAAAAAAAAAAAAAATTTGACTATGGAAAAGGGAATGATATGGTACAATTCCAGTAATACCATGGAAATAAACAAGGCTTCCTTTTACAGTACAGTTTCACTTTACTTACTGAGTAAATTGTCATGTTTTCCTTGGTAACGATGCAGGACATATGAGGTAAACATTTTTGACTATATGGAAAAGGGAATGATCAAGTTATATGGTACAATTCCGGTAATACCATGGAAATAAACAAGGCTTCATTTTACAGTACAGTTTCACTTTACTTACTGAGTAAATTGTCATGTTTTCCTTGGTAACGTTGCAGGACATATGAGGTAAAATAAAAATAAAAATGTGACTATGGAAAAGGGAATGATATGGTACAATTCCGGTAATACCATGGAAATAAACAAGGCTTCATTTTACAGTACAGTTTCACTTTACTTACTGAGTAAATTGTCATGTTTTCCTTGGTAACGTTGCAGGACATACGAGGTAAAAAAATAAAAAATAAAAAAAAATATGTGACTATGGAAAAGGGAATGATATGGTACAATTCCAGTAATACCATGGAAATAAACAAGGCTTCCTTTTACAGTACAGTTTCACTTTACTTACTGAGTAAATTGTCATGTTTTCCTTGGTAACGTTGCAGGACATATGAGGTAAAAAATTGTGACTATATGGAAAAGGGAATGATCAAGTTATAGGGCACAATTCCGGTAATACCATGGAAATAAATAAGGCTTCATTTTACAGTACAGTTTCACTTTACTTACTGAGTAAATTGTCATGTTTTCCTTGGTAACGTTGCAGGACATATGAGGTAAAATAAAAAAAAATATGTGACTATGGAAAAGGGAATGATATGGTACAATTGACCTTTCGCCGGCCCCTCTCCCAAAACGGCCATTGTCCAATCACACATCATAGCAACCGTTACTGTATGTGAGCAGGTCCGACAAACATTAGCAAGATGGTGAAGCGTGCGCCCACGGCGTTTGTAAATCGGACACTAGATACCCCGAGAGATTGTCTGGAGGAGTTGTGTTCTTTCCATTCCCAAAGCCGAAAACACAATGTGAGCGATGCCTACAATGGATAAAACAGTGTGGACGGCCCCACTCCCAATTAAATGTGTCGAACATTACGAAGCATAAATACGTCTGCTGGCTGTGGTGTCGATGGCTACTTAAAGTTTTTTTTGTTTTGTTTTTCTGATCTGAAAAACTATCCTATCTGTAACAGATTAAAGTCTGAAGAGAAGTTAAGGCTATAGGAATGTTGCGTTTATGTGTGTAACACATTCTGTCCTTTGGGACTTGCCGTAGGCAAGAGAGAGATGGGCATGCGCATAAGATGACCACGCACAGATGCGGGAAAGAATAAAGTGTGTGTACCGTTCATGGAACTTCTGTGTCTCGTTTTTATTATTTTATTAGACCAAAAGTGTTTAGGCGAACCCAATACAAAAGCTCGGTTACATTGGTGGCAGCGGTTTTATTTTTTTTTGTAGGTTGAATTAGTGTTTCAAGTGTGTTTCGGCGGGTGTTTAACTATTTTAGTTATCGTAACTTCTAAAGTTTATACATTAGTTAAGGTAGCACACGCGGTCAACGGATTGTCATTATGTGGTGCAAGGACGAGGAGGACAGTTTTAGTACTATGTCACGGGACCGTGACAGAGGCCATAGAAGCGTGCGAATTGATTTGCCTTCGCCGTTCTCCGGGGAGGAGAGGCAAAGCTTCGTGTGCTGGGCCAGACAGTTCGAAGTGTCGGTCAAAGCGCTCACGGAAGGGAGTGGAGCCGCTTCATACAACTATGAACTGACAAGGATTTTACCTACACGTCTGTGCAACGCAGCCTTTTCTCTATGGGACAGTCTCTCTGATACTGTTAAGTCGGACTATGACGCGGTGAAGGAGAAGCTAAAAGAGGCTTTTGGAAGGAGACAGTTCATGGAGCGATTCAGAGCCAGTCTGTCTGCCCAGATGGTTCAGCACGTTGGATTTTTCGAATGGCTACTGGCAGGTGGAGGTGGCCGAGCAAGACAGAGAAAAAACGGCCTTTACCACAGGTCAGGGTCTATATCAGTGGCGCTCCATGCCTATGGGACTTTCCAACTCTCCCGCCACTTTTCAACGGATGATGGAGCTAGTTCTAAGAGGACTTCCATGGCACATCTGCATGGTGTACCTGGATGATATTTTGATTTATAGTGGAACATTTGAAGAGCATTTAACTCATCTGAAAGAAGTGTTTTCTAGAATTCTATCGGCAGGTTTGAAATTGAACCCCGGAAAATGCCACCTGGCCAGGGATCATGTGGTGTTCTTGGGTCATGTCGTCTCAGAGAAAGGTCTTCAGCCTGACCCGAGAAACACAGAGAAGGTGAGAAATTGGCCAGTTCCACAGTCTCCCTCCGAGGTTAGAGCATTTGTGGGACTATGTTCATACTATCGACGTTTTGTTAAGGACTTTTCGAAACATGCAGCTCCACTGAACCAGCTGGTTGGCAAAAACGTGCCTTTTGTATGGAGTACCGATTGTGACAACTCATTTAACTATTTAAAGGGAGTGCTGTCTTCAGCTCCCATTGTGACAATGCCGGAGTTCAAAGTGCCTTTCAAAGTTTATACTGACGCCTCTAAGTGGGCCGTTGGTGCTGTGCTCGCGCAGGAAAAAGAGGGACTCGAGTATGTGGTGGCCTATGCCAGCCGTGCTTTGAATGCCACACAAAGACGTTGGTCCACTTTTGACCGGGAGTTATGGGCTGTCGTGTGGGCAGTGAGGGAATTTAGACACTATCTTGGACTCTCCTCATTCACCATCATTACGGATCATCGGCCACTCTTAGCACTACGCCGCATGTCCATCGAGGATGACCCAACGGGCAGAAGGGCTAGATGGCTCTTGGAATTGGACCCTTTGAACTGGGTCATTGAGCACAAAAAGGGCAATCAGCATAAAAACGCTGATGCACTGTTCCGCCGTCCGGTGACACCAGACCTGAAGGACGTTGAGACAGTAGTTGAATTAGTGCGGGACGTGAATGTGGTGAGTGCTGAACAATCAAATAATTACATTTCTTGTTCCACTGAGACAGCTGAGGTGGCTGAAGAAGGGGCTGTGACTGACTCGTCCTCCAGTGCGGACAACATAATGAGCCTGTCTGAGTTATCGTGTGATGCAGCAGACATTGTTGCTATGCAGCAGAACGATCCAGATATTGACACAGTACGACACTGGGTGGAACGATCATGAAGGCCTCCTAGGAGACGACTGGCGGGTACATCTCCAAGTTTACGAAAATATTGGACTGTGTTTAACCGTCTCTCTATAATAAATGGACTGTTGTGTCGCTCTGTTTCCTGTCCCCTCACAGGTGACCCTGTTGCTCAAGTCGTGGTTCCTCCTGCTCTTAAACATGACATTCTTAGGCAGCTTCACGGGGCCCCAACCGGTGCTCATTTTTCTCCTGAGCGGGTGTGGGAACGGGCGAGGAGTTTTTGCTACTGGCCGTCTATGTTTAAGGACATCAAAACATGGTGCGAGCAGTGCACAGCGTGCCAGACTCGCCGTAGGCCTATCCCTATTCATCAAGCACCCATGGGTGGGTCCCTCGCAACGCGGCCCTTTGAGAGAGTTGCTATGGACATTTTAGAACTGCCAATAACAACCAAAGGCAATCGGTATGTATTGGTAGTTGAGGATTATTTCACGAAGTTCGTTAATCTATATGCTTTGACTAATCAATCTGCGCAAACGGTCGCACATTGCCTGTTTGCGGACTACATTTTAATACATGGCATTCCCGAAACTTTACATTCAGATCAGGGCCGACAGTTCGAATCAGAGGTGGTCCTGACCCTATGTAAATTGCTCAACATAAAGAAAACGCGCACCACTCCCTATCACCCGGCCTCGGACGGCATGGTGGAGCGTTTTAACAGGACGTTAATTGATCAAATTGCTAAGATACTCTTGTCATGTGGGGGCGAATGGGACGATTATATCAAACAGGTTGCATTTGCGTACAACTCCTCAAATCATTCTAGTACCAAGTTCTCGCCATACTTCCTGGTCCATGGACGGGAACCAAGGATGGCCACTGACTGTTTACTGGCCACCCGTACACTTGACTGTGATGTTGCTAAGTCTCATGCTGACTTCGTATCCACTTTACTGACAAAGCTACAAGACGCTTTCAGGAGTGCTAGAATGTACAGTGAAGTGGCGCATGATCGACAGAAGTGTGTCAGTATGTGACAGTATGGTGTGGCTCCATAACCCTGTGGAGAGCCGCATGAAGCTGGCACCTCACTGGAAAGGACCTTTTCAGATTGTGCAGGTCTTAGAGTCTGGTGGAGAGCCTGGTCTGACGTACCGGATCGTTAGCCCTATAGACTCAGATGAACGAGGACAGGTTGTGCATTACAATAGGTTGAGACCTTATACATTGCCTGTTCCCACACTATCTTCTACTGAGAGACTGTCGTTAGTTCCTGATTCTTTGTCTGATTCCCCTTCTAAGGAGCCTGAAATATTGGGGGGAGTGAAGTGCAGTTCACCTCAAAAGGATTTAGGAGAGGTACTGGAGGGACCTGATAAGCTCACTCCTGTTATGAGTAGGGCTGGGAGAAGGTTGAAACCTCCTGGTGGCTTGAAAGATTTTGTACTGTACTGAGGTTCATTGTTGTATGGTACCTGTTCATTGTTGTGAAAAAAAAAATTGAACAAAGTGAAAACTGTATAAGTGATAATTGTAATTTCATAGTGTGCAAACAGTGTGCATGGGTTTGAGTATTATACATGTTGATGTGTATTATTACTGTTTCTGTTTTCTGTTCTATCCCTTGTTGTTTGATAGATAAACGGGGACGTTTATTTTAGGGGGATGGGACGTATGTAACAGATTAAAGTCTGAAGAGAAGTTAAGGCTATAGGAATGTTGCGTTTATGTGTGTAACACATTCTGTCCTTTGGGACTTGCCGTAGGCAAGAGAGAGATGGGCATGCGCATAAGATGACCACGTGTAACCGGTGGCTCGCGACACCAGTTGTAAAATCACTTTTCTCTGCGTTGTGTAGTGTAGCGGAGACAGACACGGGACAACAGGCGGCGGTTTCACTGACTTTTATCTGATATAAAACAAATAAAAGCAGCCTCTTAGTGAGATTCGCCCTCTTTAAATCTCTTCCATGCATTAACAATACCAAGAGGAATACAGAGAAACATACCTGATATAAAACAAATAAAAGCAGCCTCTTAGTGAGATTCGCCCTCTTTAAATCTATAAAACAAATGTGATGTACACTTGTCACATGTGCTCTCGTTTCACATTTAGACTCAGATGCAAAAATATATCTCAATCGGGGTGAAATGACAAAAATAACCACACAGATAGGTAAAATAACATAATACACATAATTTGCAGCGAAGATATAGACATAAAAGCAACAATTAAAATAAAGATTAATAAGGATTAGCAGGAGCCAAAAATAACCCACCTCTTCCATGCATTAACAATACCAAGAGGAAGAGGAGGGGACAAAACAGGAAATTATGTAGGCTCACGGTGACATCACAGCAATTAAAGGGGAAACGTACTCAACTCACTTAGGCAACCACATCAGGTGCATGTAAACGAACAATTTTGTGAGAATTATAACAATCAATACATATGTTTTAAAACACTTTCTGTACCTGTTACACTCACCCCCCAGAATTCACACAAAATTCTCAGAGTATAACAAATAAAGCACTGATCACTTGAATTACATGGTCCACACTTTAAAAACAGTGAAGACACCACATAGGGAGTTACCCAACCAAAAGGGATACAAATATGGAGAAAGTTGGCCAAACTTCTACACATTTTGTAGGCATACACAAAGTGCCCATTACACTTTGAAAAACTCAGACCAGGTACATAAACAGGATTGATATACACAAAATAGAGAAGATTACACTTTGGTTGCGATGTATTACCAGAGATCGTGTAATACAATACACAAACCTATACATGAATAACAGGAGATACAGACTCCACACCAAGTAAGGTTTCGAGTTGAACCATTGACTCAATCAGCCTACGAACAGGTCTAAGTACTCTACCAAACCTGGTAGTGTAACGATCGTCAGAGTTATGGTCAACCAAAGGATCACGTGAACTGTCAGGAACAGGAACAGGAACAGTAGAAAAGGCACTAGCTACAGTGTCAAGGTCAACAGAAAACTCATTTTGTGCTTCAGAAACAGTTTGAGAAGAATGGGATGAGACCCAAGAAGCAGTACGATCATCATCACAAACAGCAATGTGAGAAATGACAGACATGGACTCAGCATGTGACAAATCATCAGTGACAGGTAAGGTTGACTCAACCACATCACATACAGATTGAGAAGGTGTGGAACAAGGACCACCACTAGCACTTTCACCAACAGAAAAATCAGTTGAAGGCAAAGGAAGAAAGTTAACTGGCAACAATAGATTCCGATGTACCACTTTCTCATGACCAGATTTGTCACGGATCTTGTAAATGTGCAGTGAAGGTTTGGAGGCAACAACGGAATACATGGTGGGTTCCCATTTATCGGCAAGCTTCCGTTTACCTCTACAGCCTTTGTTGGCAATAAGAACATGATCACCAACTGACAGAGGCAATCCTTTGACTCTCTTATTGTACTGATCAGACTGATGTTTTTGTTCTGCAGTAGAGTTCTTTTGGGCCAGCGCCATAGCAGACTTTAGATCACTGACAAGAGATTGAACATAGTCATTGTAATCACAGATTGACTCATCACGAAGCACGCTTTGAAACATAAGGTCAACAGGTAATCTCGGCACCCTCCCGAACATCAGGTAAAAAGGGGCAAACCCAGTTGTTTCATGGGCAGTGCAGTTATACATGAATGTCATTGTTTGTACCAACTGTGGCCACTTTTGCTTGGATCTGGGTGGAAGCGATCTCAGCATGTTACCTAACGTTCTGTTGAACCTTTCAGTCCCACCATTCCCCATTGGGTGGTACGGTGAGGTCCGTGATTTGTCAACGCCGGCAATATCAAGAAGCTCTGCTATCAGCTCGCTCTCAAAATTTGCACCCTGGTCTGAATGGATACGCTGGGGAAATCCATAGATACAGAAGAAGCCATCCCACAGTTTCTTGGCAACACTTTTAGCACATTGATTCCGGCAAGGAAAAGCGTGAGCTAACTTGGTGAAGTGATCTGTAATTACCAAGACATCCACAGATTTATTTTGCCTATCTTCAGCAGACCAGAAATCAATACAGACAAGCTCCAATGGGGCAGTGGTCTTAATGCTCTCCAAGGGCGCTCTTGCTGCTGGCTCTGGAGTTTTACTCAGGACACAACGGGCACAAGTCTTGACATAATCACGCACATCACGTTCCATTCCCGGCCAATAGAACCTCTGGCGGGCTAAAGACAGGGTACGGGGCTGACCTTGGTGACCGGCCAGATCATGAACACCAGAGAGTGCTTGCGGTTTCATAGAGGCAGGCAGGACGAATTGAAACTTTTTATGCTTAGAGAGCGGATCTTTGACAGCTCTATACAGGATGCCATGAAGCAAACAGAGTTTTTCCCACTGCCTCAAAATCCTCAAAACTAGCAAATCCTCATTCGCACGCTCACGCCTGGTAGGTCTGCGCTTCCTGCTGACATAGAAAGCCACCCTCGAAATAACTGCATCTTTGTGCTGCTGACACTGCAGTTCAGACAATGGAAAGGCATGGATTACATCTTGACAGTCGGGAATCAAAGAAGTCAAATGATCACCCACGGATGTTGCTCTGGATGCAGCTCCTGAATCCCAATCATCACAGACAGACAAGATAGACGACACATCCTCAGAAGTCATGGAAGAGTTTATCTCAGAGCTTAGATTGAGGCCATTTTCAAGTGTCTGTGGCTGGCACGTGAGATGGAATGTTTTCTGAACAGAATCATCTTCCACACTCTGAACATACTTCAAAAGTTCAGAGTAAGGCTCGGACAGAAGTCGCTGACTCACTGGATAGACGAACGGGTCACGACTGAGTGCATCCGCCACGACATTCAACCTTCCAGGAACGTACTTGATCTTAAAGTTGTACGGGGCAAGTTTTGAAACCCAGCGCTGCTCACATGCATCCAGTTTAGGTTTCGTCAAGATGTAGGTAAGGGGATTATTATCCGTCCACACGGTAAACTCATGACCTTTAAGCCAGTGACTGAACTTATCGCACACTGCCCACTTGAGGGCCAAGAATTCTAGTCTGTGTGCAGGGTAATTGGCTTGGCTGCGGCTCAAAGACTTGCTGGCGAAGGCTATGGGACGTGCTTTGTCCTCACCACTGGGAACTTGAGAAAGTACTGCACCTAGGCCGTCCAGCGACGCATCAGTGCAGAGAACAAAGGGGCGCTCAAAGTCAGGGTGTGCCAGGACCACGCTCTCGACAAGGGCTCTCTTTAACTCCTCGAAGGCGACATCACAATCAGGAGTCCAGTCCTGGGGAGACAACTCCCGATAAGTGCCAGATCGATTACGGCTACTTGTGCCTTTCGCCAAACGTTTTTGACCGGCCGTCAAATTGAACAATGGTTTTGCGACACGTGTACAGCCAGGGATGAAGCTCTGGTAATATAAAACCATGCCCAGAAATGATCTTAGTTTCTTTGGCGAAGGTGTGACATTATCTTCCTTCATCAGGTCATTCTTTTGAAAGGCTGAAATGACTGCTACCTTTTCTTCATCCACGGAAACTCCAGATCCGCTGATCACATGGCCCAGAAATTTGATGGAGCGCCTGAGAAAGTGACACTTTTTCGGAGCCAACTTCAAATTACTAGCTCTCAACCGTGAAAACACTACTTCCAAGCGTTTCAAAGCCTCCTCTTCAGAGCGGGCGAAAACCAGCAAATCATCTAGATAGCAAAGGAGGCTAGAAAAATTTAGATCTCCAAACACACTGAGCATCATGCGCATAAAGGATGCTGGGCTGTTACACAGGCCTTGGGGAAGACGGTTGTATTCGTACAAGCCCATTGGTGTTGTGAATGCTGTGTAATGACGATCAGAAACATGGAGCGGGACGTTGTAAAATCCTGACGTCAAATCGACAGAGCTGAAGAAAAGATTGCCTCCTAGAGCAGCCAGGCAGTCTGCCTGATGAGGCAAAGGATGAGCATCCTTAATGGTCTTCGCATTAAGCCAGCGAAAGTCCGTACAGACTCTGAGAGATCCATCCTTCTTCCATACCATTACCAAAGGCGATGCATACTCGCTGACGGATTTGCTAATGATGCCTTTCTCTTCCATTTCAGAAAGTACCTCTCTCAACTTCTGGTAGTGGGCAGGAGGGGTTCGGCGATATGGCAGGCGAAACGGACGCTCATCGCTCAGATGAATTCGGTGGACAAAGTCTTTCACCTCTCCACAATCGAGTCTGTCTCTGGAGAAAACATCTTGATAGGACACGATAAGACTCGTCAACTGCTCCTTCCATGACTTTGAGACCTCACACTTTTCGATATCAATGTCCTCCAAACCATACTCATGCAGTGACCGCACAGGGTCAACAGGTGGAATAGACTTGGGGAAAGCTGCATCAGAAACTTGAGATTTGCACACATCTTGTGACACTGTAACATCCTCCACTGCTAAACAAGGAGACACATCAGCCAGCTTAGCGTTACGTCGAAGAGTAATTGGAGACTGGGTGGGATTTAAGATCTTCATCGGCACCCATCGATCACCCCACATAGGAGTCACCACACGTCCAACAAGAACATGACGTGGCGCTGAACGTGACGTAGTGGGCTCAACGATGACGGAGCTTCCTGGGGAGACATTAGTGTTAGCTGGTAGTTTTCCCCAGACAAGGTGCTCACACCTGGGAAGCAAGGTAACGGCCTGACGAAGCCTAACTGTGCCGAGCTTAGCGGGCTGTTGGGGACCAGACCAACGAGAAACACCGCTCAAGAGCTCAAGAAATTCTTCACACTCAGGGTTGCTGTTTTGGCAGGAAATTAGTTCCCAGTATCTCTTTTCGGCTTTCATCTTCTGAAGCACACATTTGATTACATTACTGCCGATAATGAACTCATCCTTCTGTCCAGGCACTACTAAGGTTGGCACGACAAACTTGAACCCGTAGACTTCGATTTCCAGGTCATATGTGCACTTAGGCTGAGTAGTCAGACCACCGCAGCCCACCAGGACCACATTACCAGGAATCACTGAGGGTTGAGGGAGAACTCCATCGGCACGCAACTTGGATTCACTTTCCGTACTCAGTGTGCAAGCCATACTGCCAGAATCTAGCATACCTTTCAGCACGGACTGGCCACCGACAGTCACAGGAGCATAAAAGAGTTCACCAGCTCCATCAATTTTCTGAGATCCCACATACAGCACTGTTTTGTCGGGTGGCAACAATTTGCAACTATTTACAAAAATCTCATGTGGGTCTGACTCATTTTTTAGGGGAAATACGCCACTGCCCATGTTATCCCCCTCCGCACATGGGCTATTTAGTTTAACTGAATGGCTGAAGGCGGCAGCTCAAGGCCTGTCGTCCTAGGACAATTGCTCTTAAAGTGTCCAGGTTTGAAGCAGTTACGACAAAGCCTCTGGCGCATACAATGAGTATGTGTAGTGTGCTCTTTAGATTGACATACTCTACATGCTGAGCTCAGACTGGGCTTGGGGTCTGAAGTTCTGACAGGACAGTTTGGGGTGGACGAGGACAGTGAAGCAGTGCAGAGAGATAAAACTTTGTCCATCATGCCAACCAACTGCTGCATACTAGCATCAGGAGTAAAAGGAGCAGCGTTGGGGTTCAACTGACCAGCTAAACTTGGTATCTGACTTGAGAGTTCAGGCTGTTTGGGAGAACTTGACACAGAATCGTCACAGACAGTTACAGTGTTCTGATGGCAAGCAGACATAGGCAATGAGCGTGAAGTTCTAGCAAAAGCTCTCTTCAGAGTCCTGCGATGACTATCCAGTCGCTCTTGAACTTCAGCAGCACTCCACTGTTCAGCAGGCTTGAACTGAAAAGACAAAGCAAGGCCAGGATCTGGACAGTGTGAGATAAACATCATAACAGCTTCAGTAGCAGGGTCCTCAACACACTTGTTCCGTCTACGCAAACACTCATCAGCCACATCAATCGCCTTATTGAGCCGTATCCAGTAGTCCATTGGGCTCTCGTCCGCCCTAGGCAGGGTGTTATAAAAGTCAGACATAGGCATATTTGAATACATCAACTCACTGAAATTGCGCTTCAGTATATCGAACACGGTGGTGGGGAGCACTGCAGCAGTCGGCCCAGGGAAGCTGCGCAAGGACACTTTGACTACATCTCTCGCTTTTCCAGCTAACCTGCTCAAAATTAGATCAGAGGCAGTTTCATCAGTGCATTTCTTTCTGTTCAAATAACTGCACATCAAATCTTCCCATTCATGTACAGTAAATGAATCACTTTGATCACCTCTAAAGAACGGTGGAGGCGCAACATCATGTTGGACAATGACTTTCAAATTAGAAGCATCAAAACATTCGCCTGAATGCTGTACATTTGACTTAGATTGCACTGGGCTGGGCTGTTGCGTTAAGTTGAGACTTGCTGAAATGCTTTCACCAATTTTCTGTGCCAAATCAGAAATAATACTCCCCAAAGACTCAGGGGTAACTACACGATCAGTGTTAGGTCGTGCAAAAGGGGTAGAACAAGCAGCGGGGCTCACAGAGGCACCAATTGCTGAATCAGATGTAAGTACATGGTCAATTTCTGCATTAAAGAATGTCCTCCCTCTCCCAAAACATCGAGGTGAAACTCCAGACATATTGTCAGGACGATTAAGAACAGCCCCACTACCCCTGCCTACTGGGAACATGGCACTAGGCCGTTGCACAGGGCTATAATTATCCTGACTAACAGTGTCCTCAAACATGACTTAGTTTGAATAGAAAACTTAAAGAGAATTGTAAAAAAAACAGTTTCAGAAAATGGAAATAAAAACACTGAAATCACTTAATATGCAGATAAGTGTAGTTTTCAGAAATACTCATTTAGACTCTCAAAACAGTTCAGTGTGACGTTTCACGGAGGAAAACAAAGTATGTGACGATCACAAACACTCAGTCATCGAGTGTGCAGCAGCGCAAAAAAAAAGTTCAATACAGCTTTGCACGGAGAAGAGGAGAAAGAGAGAAAAAAAATCCAGTTTTGATCACAAAAACACTGTCATTGAGGAGCGTGCAGCAGCAAAAAAAAAGAAACGTTTTTTTTTCCTTTCTTTTTTTTTTTTACATATCAAAGCCCATACGGCGATCGTCATTAATAAAAATCTAAACAGTTTTTCATCACACCTCGTAAAAGGCAACCGTTCAACCTTTACCGTCTGTGATATGAGCAACAGAAGATAGAACACTGATGACGAGATCGGACGAGATGAAATGAGCTGCGGCCTCCGCGATCAGCGAAACACTCTCACATCCAGCGATCTTTCACGGCACACCGTCGTCTGTTGAAGCAGCAGCTCCGGCGATCGGTAATCAGCCGATCATGCGAAATCCGAAGGGTTATGGCACCACGTGTAACCGGTGGCTCGCGACACCAGTTGTAAAATCACTTTTCTCTGCGTTGTGTAGTGTAGCGGAGACAGACACGGGACAACAGGCGGCGGTTTCACTGACTTTTATCTGATATAAAACAAATAAAAGCAGCCTCTTAGTGAGATTCGCCCTCTTTAAATCTCTTCCATGCATTAACAATACCAAGAGGAATACAGAGAAACATACCTGATATAAAACAAATAAAAGCAGCCTCTTAGTGAGATTCGCCCTCTTTAAATCTATAAAACAAATGTGATGTACACTTGTCACATGTGCTCTCGTTTCACATTTAGACTCAGATGCAAAAATATATCTCAATCGGGGTGAAATGACAAAAATAACCACACAGATAGGTAAAATAACATAATACACATAATTTGCAGCGAAGATATAGACATAAAAGCAACAATTAAAATAAAGATTAATAAGGATTAGCAGGAGCCAAAAATAACCCACCTCTTCCATGCATTAACAATACCAAGAGGAAGAGGAGGGGACAAAACAGGAAATTATGTAGGCTCACGGTGACATCACAGCAATTAAAGGGGAAACGTACTCAACTCACTTAGGCAACCACATCAGGTGCATGTAAACGAACAATTTTGTGAGAATTATAACAATCAATACATATGTTTTAAAACACTTTCTGTACCTGTTACACACGCACCAACGCGGGAAAGAATAAAGTGTGTGTACCGTTCATGGAACTTCTGTGTCTCGTTTTTATTATTTTATTAGACCAAAAGTGTTTAGGCGAACCCAATACAAAAGCTCGGTTACACTATCTGTTACTCAAAAAACATAATAATGTCTGAACCGCGAGTTTTATGATCCGTTGCCCCACTAATAAATATTATGGTCTCAACCGCGAGTTTTGTGATCTGTTGTCCCCCTAATAAATATTATGGTAAGTGCATTATGAAAGACAAGCAATGAAAGTTATTTAGATGCAAATTAAGGCTATGTCTGGTTAAACAGTTATTGTGTGATTTCATTTATTGTGCGTTGTCAACTTGAAGCATGAATTTGAGAAAGAAAATCATTTTTGGAAGAAAATGCACCACATACTTTTGTCAATGATATAAGTTATAGCTAAAAGATTGTAAAAGCTTTCAGTTCACCCTGCCTAATTGTAGTTGAAAAGTCAAATTAAGCTTGATTAATAATAATTGATATACTGTGACTGATCAGATAAACTACAGCATCGAGAATATAACTCCCATGTGTTTTGCAGCATTTAAAATTTTAGTCATAGGCTAGTGTGTTATGCGAAAAAACACACATAAGAAATTATTGCTGACAGCACTTTTATTTTCAGAGAGTTTTTTCTTTCACACAAAAACACAACAGTGAGTGTCTTTCAATGCTTTTAAACACTTGCTTTCTTGTTCTTTGTCATATCACAAATTATGTGTATGAACACCGGTAAGCATTAGACTACGTAGATAGTAGTCGTGTCTCCTTCATTGCGTATTTTTATATTTTGAATATATCCGTCCACTGCATACTGTAACCCCTTTTGCCTCGATCTGGAGGATATCGCGGAGGTATTGCTCCAAAAATGGTCACTGACACGCACGGGTATACCTCTTCCCGTCATGGCAATCTGTCGCGCTGGTCGTGTTTGACCATTTGTTTGTCGGACGTAGCAACAGTAACTAAGGGGGGCGGGGCTCAGCGAAAGGTCAATTCCGGTAATACCATGGAAATAAACAAGGCTTCCTTTTACAGTACAGTTTCACTTTACTTACTGAGTACATTGTCATGTTTTCCTTGGTAATGTTGCAGGACATATGAGGTAAACATTTTTGACTATATGGAAAAGGGAATGATCAAGTTATATGGTACAATTCCGGTAATACCATGGAAATAAACAAGGCTTCATTTTACAGTACAGTTTCACTTTACTTACTGAGTAAATTTTCATGTTTTCCTTGGTAACGTTGCAGGACATATGAGGTAAAATAAAAATAAAAATGTGACTATGGAAAAGGATATGGTACAATTCCGGTAATACCATGGAAATAAACAAGGCTTCATTTTACAGAACAGTTACACTTTACTTACTGAGTAAATTGTAAAAACATCTGCAAGAACATACCCAGTATTTAAGATGTGCCATGACATTATGAAAAACTGTTCCTGCGGGGTAGTTACCAGGTAAGTGTAAGGTAAATTATTTGATAAACCCTCTATAAATGGGTGTAGCAATGAACAACAACTATGTAAGACAAGGTAATTTATTGGAAACTACGTCTTAATTTCAAGATAGTAATAAATAAACATGGACTGTTACCAACATAACCCTAGGATAACTACAAACCTAACTTGAATTGATGGGTAATACTGGAGGTGTTTCTAAAAATAGTCTGCCTACATTCTGAGGAAGTACACAATTAAATCGGAGTTATTACCAACCTAAACAGGTAAACACCACTGTTAAATATCAACTCAACAAAGTACTAAATAAATAAATATATACTAAATAGATATTTAACAGTGGTGTTTTTTTTTTCCCTGGTAGTTTCTCTGTAATTGCATACTAATCACCTTAAGTAATTACACACTAAAATACTATAATTTACCATATGCTTACCAGGTAAAAACGTAGTAATTAGTTTGTAGTTTTTCTGCATTTACATACTTGTTACCTGTGGTAATTACCAATAACCAACTATAACTTACCCGGTAAATACCTAGTAATTAGTTTGTAGTTTCTCTGCATTTACATACTTGTTACTTGTGGTAATTACCAATAACCAACTATAACTTACCATATATTTACCAGGTAAATACCTAGTAATTAGGGGACTGTAAAAGGAAGGGTTACCCAATGGGAAGCCGCTTTGGAACAATCTACATTGTTAAAAGTGCTATATAAATGAAGATGACTTGACTTAATGTGAAAGTGTTGAATATACGCCAACGATTTAATCGTGAGTAATGTAAAGTTATTTACTATGATTTATAACTGGTTCAATTCCACAACTTTAGTTAATTGCCAAGTAAAAGGGAAACAAGTGAGTATTTGAAATTGAGTCTTTATTAATTTCTTATTATGTTTACAATCTGTGATTTTACTGACTTCAATTCAATTTCCCTACAATATACTATAATCTAGATGCACCCTAGTGGCAGCAAATTTTATTTTGCAGCCAGTGTCGTCTAGCAACTCTCCATTGGCTTGCGAGCTGGAAAAACCAAACTCTAGTCAGGCCAATCACATCGTGTATAGAGTCGGTGGGTGGGCTTAACATAATGACAGCAGAGTTGTGATGGTTCCGCATGAATTCCCTGCTACTTGAAAACAAAGAAGATGGCTGCTGCTGCTGGCGAACAGCTGTCTTTCGAATTGGCTTTGGCCGCGACTCTGGAAGACTTGGGGCCTTATTTTTAATAAGATATAAGTATCAAACGCGAAACGCAAGTAACTTTGTGGGCGGATCTCGGGCGCTGTTGCTATTATACCGGCGGGATAAATGACTCTTACACCACTTTTCTTTTTCTTTTTTCACATCTTCATGGACACCACAATGATTTTCCTCATGTGGAATATTTTTCCTTGTAATTATGTGTGGCTTGCAAAAATGGCAACTGCTGCGTTTATGTGTAGATGAGAGAAGCAAAGTGTATGCGCGTTGTGCACACGCTACATTATGGCCAAGTATGCACCCTTAAAATAGCATCTGAACGCGCCACTGAAAACGCGCCACTGACTGTAGACTAGGTTTTTCCTGGTCGGTGCCGGGAACAGCACCAGGGAACGATTGCGCCGGAACACGCCTTCTCTTTCCGCTGAACGGCCCCCGGGAGCGCAAGTTCATTCCCTAATTTACTGACGTGCGTCTGTCGATGGAAAAGTCCGCTGTGCGTCGGGTGCAAAATAGAAATGATACATGCGTCGGTGTACAAAGTCAATTGCGCTGGGTGCAAGATGCCTTGGAATTAAGCTTTTCTTTGAGAAATGAACAAAGAATGGCACTGAAGTCATTCTTAAAAAAAGAAGATATGTTCGGAGTTTTGCCGACCGGATATGGCAAAAGTTTAATCTATCAACTAGCTCTGCTGGTGGGAAAATGCTCTGGTTGGTTGTAGCGCTGTCCTATTGCGTTCAGAGGGAATTTGAAAGACAACTGTTTATCCCGCCCCTCAGATTGAGCCATGCCAATGGTGTGTTCCCAGACCCAGCATCTTGATGGTCTGGCTTGTCAGGCTAAGTAACCAATGCAGCGATCTTAATACGGGGTTAATATGATCATATTTACGAGTGCCTGTCAAAAGTCTTGCGGCTGCATTTTGGACCATCTCTATTCTGTCCAAGATTTTAGTTTGAACACCATAATAGAGTGAGTTGCAATATTCTAATCTCGAGAAGATAAACGCATGAATAACCTTTCCGGGATAAAAAAAAAGGCTTAACCTTTTAATAAATCACTCTCAGTTGAAAAAAAAAAATCATTGACAACTTAGGCTAATTGATCTGTTTGTCAAATTTCAGCACACTATCACAAACCACACCATATCCATTGCCATGCCAATCTCTGTTACTATACCAATCTCCTGAGAGTTGCCATGACAGAATTACCTAGTTGTGGCATGAAACTCTAGATGGCGCAGGCTGATAGGTCTTTAACTCATTTGGTAGCAATCACATCATTAACTACATAGCACAGCTGATTGGTTGCTGTTGCATCAGCGGCCAATGAGCTGCAGGTCAACATTCAATTCTGCAACATTCTGGAGGGCGCTTTCAGAAACCCTCCACCTTCCCCAGCTCCACCTGAGTAAATCTGCTACGGGGGTTAAATCATGTATGTTACATGTGCAGCAGCAGCAGCTTGTCTTGCATGCTCACATCAATGTCTGTGAATGTATTGGCAGTAGCAAGCCTCGGTAGCAGATCTATTCCACATAGACCAAATACATTAACATTGCCACATCCATTACCATGCCATTCTCTATTACTATACCAATCTCTCATCATGTTGTCATGACAGAACTTAATATGGTGCATATAGTCTACACTGGACGCGACAAAGTGCAAATTGATTTGCAAATCCAATTGTTCTTAGTGTCAGAAGTAGCGCAGAGGCTTTGGAGTACGTCAGAAACGGAACGAGGCATCAGTATACTGTCAGGGATTTTGTGGGCCCTATCTTGCACCCAGCGCAATTGACTTTGTACACGGACGCATGTATCATTCCTATTTTGCACCCGCGCAAAGCGGACTTTTCCCTCCACAGAAGCACGTCAGTTAACTAAGAAATACACTTGTGCTCCCTGGGGCGGTTCAGCGCAAAGAGTGTTCCGGCGCAAACGTTCCCTCATGCTATTTTACAGGTTTAGAAAACAATTGCGCCACTAACCGAAAAAAAAAACAGTTTAAAGTCAGTGGCGCGTTGCGCATGTTATTCATATGCTATTTTAAGGGCGCATGCTTGGCCTTAATCAATGTAGCGTGTGCACAACTATCAATTAAAATGAAGCATTAAAAATATAAACAGCTTACCAAATTTAGTGTGACGGCTGTGCCTGTTTTTCCATCAGTTTAACCGCTTAACCATCTCTGGTATTCTTGATTTTTACAAGCCACCCGACCATTTTGTTTTCAGTTGTTTTTGCTCAAAAGCACTTGAGTGAAACAGCTCTAAATGTGAGATTTAATAGCAAAGCTTCAGTGATTCATTAGAGGGGGAAATTTGACTAATCTCCCAGCTAATTGTTGGCTATGGTTACGGCAGATTTGACGCAACTGAATTAAAGCAAAATTCTTGAGCTTATGTGAAATTAGAAAAACGTAGGGGGGCGCAAGTCCTAAAAGGTTGAAAACCCCTGCAGTGTATGACTGAATTAAACTAGTATTTCCACTTGCCGTTGTACAGCGTTTACTACAAAGATTATTGAGTGGATCTCTGAGCTGTGTGAGTGGAGGCGGGGCCACGTATACCAAATGAAGCAAGGGTGTAGAGTTATATTCAAACAATTTTAAGGCATGGATAATTTTTTTCCCCTTCTTAATGAGCCATGCAATTCAAATTACTTCCCATAAAATGGTCGGATGGAATATCGCATACACATTGTATTTCTCTGTGTTTTAATTCATATATTGTTTATTTCTTTATTTTATTTTAAGAATAGTGTTATGAGTGTTTATGATGATGTTCCTCATGGAGCATCATGGTGGCTCGGTGGAACTGTTGCCTCAGCAAAAAGGCCCCCAGTTCAAGTCCCAGCAGAGCCAGGAGGCCTTTCTCAGTAGGTTTCCAAATCCAAAATCCCACAATCCAAAAACATGCAGTATAGGTGAATTTGAGACACTATATTGTCAGTAGGTGTGAATAAGACTGTGGATGTGTGTGTGTCCTGTGATGGACTGCCTTGGGTTTTCCCCCATATATGCCTGATATGCTGGAAAATGCTCCAGCATTCCCGGTGACCCTACAGAGGATAAAGCATGAAACACGAGCAGAACAAATTTTGGTGTAAATCATTGGTAAAGCTGTTCTGACTTAAATTTTCAGAATCATGAAGATTTTCGTATTTTCAAAATGTGCACGTGCAAATGGTGCATAAAACATTCAAACGTTTTGTGTTCTTTTAGGCAAACTAATGACACAGAATTTTGCTGCACTATGTACCATAATAATATTTCACTATTTTATTTTATTTTTGTCTTTATTTTGATTATTATTAATATTATTATTTTATTTTTTGTAGCTGGGAGTTGAAAACTGTTCAACTTTTGGTAAAACACAGCGTTCGTCACTGTCACTTTTTAAAAATGATCAAAATTAGATTCTAGTAACACATTAGTTCTTGGCATTTCGTATCATCATAGCAACCAAAACGTCTCAGCTGGAAAAACGATGCGCTTCCAAAGTGCTCTCAAATGTCACCAGCTGGCCGTTATCAGAAGAGCGTCTGGCATTGTTTTTAGATGGCTAAAACTGCTGTGACGGACACACATTAATTGAATATTTATAGTTAGGCAAATGGTCACTTATGTTTACGAAAGTTTCAAGAATGAGGCCCAATATTCAAGTTTAAATGTAAGGGTAATGGCACACAATACAAGAGCACAAATCCAAAGTAAATGAGAAAGAAATACCTATGATCTGTGTTTGGCTAAGTTCGTTGCTGAGAACAAATCCAAAGTAAACGAGTAAGAAATACCTATGATCTGTGTTTGGCTAAGTGCACTGCTGAGATCAAATCATTTCTTTTCACATCATAACAGAGCAGTGTGTGAAAGCCTTTTTGTCAGTTAGACAACCTCTTTAAACTTCTAACTGATACAAAACAAATGCAAAAAAAGAGGTAAGTGCAAGCCTTCTTTGGAGTGTATGGTTTTTATTTTCATGCTTGCTGTTGTGTTTGTATTGTGCCATTGTTATGCTGTTTGTCCCCAGGGACTACCTGGTCTACCCACCCTGGCTGCATTACACAGCAATCAAATCCTGACTGTGAAGGTTTGTTGGCTCGGCCAAACGGCCCAGGCAGACTCTATGGATTATACACACACTGAGAAATATCAACAGAGCATTTGTCCCCTGTGCCTATGCAGTGACAGACTTGGCCCAAACACAATTGTGTCTGATAAATCCATTCCAACCAATCAAAAAATACTTTCACCCAATTATGACCCTCTCTCCAAGTTCCAGGGTTGTCATTATTATGCAGTGTGGTGACAGGAATTTATGCATTCACAGCAGAGCAACTGTTTATTTCCCCTAATAAACCAGTGATGCATGATTAATTATAAAAAAGATTAATATGTCTAGCCACCAAATATTCTGACCACTGTGTGCTTGTATTCTATGAATGGAATAATGCAAAAGAGACGTATTAAATGCTAAACTAAAGTAGCGAGATTCTGAGCTGGTATCTTTGGTTCACCACAAATCCACCCTTTCCCGATATTTAAATCTATAGTGACACAATTATTTGTGTCCTCTTAATTACTGGTGCCCCCTTGAGATAGCTTGACTATGTAAACATCTCATTTAGAGTCCACGGACAGAAACAAATAAATCTACATGATGGGTTTCAGTGTTTGCAATTCCTGGAGTCTGCCCTGGCTTCAAAGAAAACTGTGATGACAGTGCTTTCAGTGAGTAGAAGTTGACATGTTTCTTCGGATTGGCTCTGTCAGAGTAGGTGTCCTAGCACCCATGAGGTGGTAATTATAGCCTTTGCTGCCAAAGGCAGTTGAGACTTTCATTGCCTGCACCATGGAAAATGTCAATTTTTACTAATGCATGAAGGCACTGGATTGGGTCCTCTGACTCATTTACTTTAATCTAATCAATTGTTGTACCTTTTTTTCCTTTCCCCTTCCTCTTTCCGGGACCCCATGCAACTCTCCTCTCCAACTTCTCTTAACTTTGATCTTCGACCTCTTTTGACCTCACACTCCTGCTCAGATGGTCTTCCCTAAGATAAATCATGGCTTTCTTTCTGCTGATCAACAACTCATTAAACGTCGACTCATTAAGGTAGTGCTTGTCCTCATTCTGTTCTCTCTCACACTGCTCCGTCAGACTGGGCTTCTCATCTTTGGCCCATCATTTGCTCTCCATTCTTCTGCTTTTACCTCAGTCCTTAGCTAGACTAGTGACAAACTATTAAAATGAATTACATTAGTGTTTGCTAGTAAAAAAAAAAAGTCTAAATGAAGATATTGTGATAAGATCATTAATTATTTAAGATAATTATTTAATTTCTACTTTAAGTTTAAATCATATTAATAATTATTTTTATATCATTAAAAACACTAAATCATTTTGTTAAATTGACAGTATATACTTTATATATTATATATTCATAAATATATCATACTGCAAAAAAAGGAGGCTCTGAGTTCTGTGATCCATGCCATCTTTGTGGTGAGTGACCGCATACAAATTACAATGTATAAGTTGTCTGTCAACAGAGAAGAAATACAGAATAAGGAAACTGAAAGCACAAGTATAAATCACAAATCTTATTGTTCTAATTAATACGGCCAGATGATTCTTTCTGTTCCCCATTACAACCAGTGCAAGTGCTTAACATGAATGAAAAGTAAGTGTTCATACTCAGTCTAGGCAGGGTTAGAAATAATCTGGAGATAATTAGAATTTTCACAGTAGAACTGAACTGTATCATAACTGATTGGATTAATACAGAGAGCAAATATTACATCTGCTGCCATATGCTAAAATTGTTTGATTTAATACTGTGAGATAGGGCTGGGTGGTATGACAGTATATACCGTGACCATGGTATAAAGTGTCTGTCGTTAGAGATTTCACTATATCGTTCATTTTGCAGTATGTAAATATATCCACGTAGCACAGTACTACTTAAAGTTATATATGCATAAGAGTGATAAAGAAACATGCATGAATGAGAAAATATAGAGTGGGACTTGCTTGATGTTGAGCGCAATAAGCTTTGAAAAATAACTCAATGCGGTTGGTGCTCACGCTGACTGACACAGCTGAAGCACGCACACAGAAAGCCACCTCTCAGACCGCATGCAATCACAAATTCGGAACATCACTCACTGCTCTTGACTGAATCACTTTTGTATCTGTATAAGAATCAGTTCATATTTGTTTCGTACAGTGAAGACTATGCAGTGTTTTAGTTATACATTTAATTATTAAATTTATGTAGTATTTCTTAGTACATGTTAAATAAACTTTCTGTAGCTGAAAAACGTAAAGTTTATTTAACCTGTATCTTTGGTCTATTGTATTTGTCCTACTGTTTGTAATTTCCTTCTTTGTTCTTATTTTTAATAATATCGAGATATGTATCGGTATCGGTATCGTAAAATAAAATTTCTCATACCATGAAATAAGATTTTGGTCATATCGCCCATCCCTACTGTGAGATAAGAGAGGTTCTTCAAGATTCTCTTTGTTAGCTTATCAATGACTTTCAATCTGTTTCTCCCTTTCACTGTTTACAAACAACGTTAATGTATGTTATATTCATTGACTTTGACTAATAATGTTTGACGTATGTATATTATTACTTACACAGGGTGACCAGGGTCAAGCAGGGCCCCCAGGACCTCCTGGGCCTCCAGGCCCCCCAGGTCCCAGAGGACCCCCAGGGGACACAGGCAAAGATGGTCCTCGGGGAGTTCCAGGGCTCCCGGTAAGTATCTCTAAATTCAAAACCTATCAAAATGTTAGCAGTTGGAGGTTTAGCATGATAATGCTAAATTTTATCTGCGTCTTCATACGGCAGTTTTGAGGTGCAATTATTCCAAATACTACTAGCAAATCCTGTCACTATTGCATTGTTATATCGTCCTCCCAAATATAACTCAGAATTTATTAATGAATTTGCTGCATTTGTCGGAGACCTTGTCACTGCTTATGATAAAATACTGCTGCTTGGTGATTTTAATATTCATGTTTGCTGTGCATCTATAACCTTGTCCATGGAGTTTTTAAATCTTATTGAATCCTTTGACTTTGTTCAGTGGGTTTCTGGCCCTACGCATCAACAGGGTCATACCTTGGACTTGATTTTAACTCATGGTCTATCTGTCTCCGATATCACAATTAGCAATGCAACCTTCTCTGATCATATGCCTGTAATTTTTAATGTCCCATATTTTGGTCATTCACTAAAAACTCAGTCTATGGGGCGTATGTCTCGTACCCTCAGTGCACATTCCAGTGAGGAGTTCATGGCTGCATTTCATGAGGTGTGGACTTCTTTTAAAACTGAATCTACTCTACATAACCTGGATGCGGATGAACATCTCAGTTATTTTAATTCCACCTGTGCTTCTATTCTGAACAGTATTGCACCTTTAAAGCTTAAATTTCGTAAATCAGTGCCAATTCCATGGTTTAATGACTCAGTGCGCTCTCTTAGGCAGGCTTGCCGGCAAGCCGAGCGCAGATGGAAAAAAGACAAATTGCATGTTTCATATGAAATTATGAGAAACTCTCTTTCCTCATTTCAGAGGGCAGCTAAAGCTGCTAAGAGTAAATATTTCTCTGATTTAATTATGCTTAATAGAAATAACCCGCGTGTGCTTTTTTCCACTATTGACTCTGTGTTAAATCCACCTGTTAATCTTTTTCCTGAGCCTTCTGTCTCGCTCTGTGAAAGTTTTGCAAGCTTTTTCACTAATAAGGTATTGGCTATTAGATCTAAGATGTCTCAGACAGGACATGTTTTGCCAGAGATTCCATTATATTCCGTCACATGGTCTGTGTTTGAGCCACTCAGCTTTCAGGCCTGTAAGGAAATTGTGGATCGTCTTAAGCCTACATCATGCCTACATGATATTGTTCCATCACATTTCCTAAAACAAAATGTGGGTGCTATGGGTTCAAGTCTGCTGTCAGTCATTAACAAGTGCTTACATACGGGCACTGTTCCTGCTTGCCTCAAACAGGCTGTGATAACTCCTTATATTAAAAAACCTAATCTAGATCAATCATCTCTCTCCAGTTTTCGACCCATTTCAAATCTCCCTTTTATTTCAAAGATTATGGAGAAAGCAGTTTTGGTACAATTACAAACTTTCCTGTTAAATAATTCAATCAATGAAGTTTTTCAATCTGGTTTTAAAGCTTTACATAGCACTGAGTCTGCTCTTTTAAGAGTTCTTAATGACATATATTTTATCACAGATTCTGGCAAACCATTGGCTCTGATCCTCTTGGATCTAAGTGCCGCTTTTGACTTAGTAGACCACAGCATTCTTCTGTCACGCTTGGAGTCTTGTGTAGGACTTCGGGGTTCTGTCTTACAGTGGTTTCGCTCTTATCTGTCAGATAGATGTTTTACTGTTCAGTTAGGTCAATATTCATCCTCTAATAAACCGCTTAATTGTGGTGTCCCCCAGGGATCAATCCTTGGGCCGGTGTTATTCTCTCTATATTTACTTCCTCTGGCCACTATCTTTAAAAAATATGGTGTCTCCTTTCATTTATATGCTGACGACACCCAACTTTACCTTCCCCTGCAATGCAATAATGATTCTTCTCTTCAGCCACTGTTAGACTGCCTGAATGATCTTAAGGCATGGCTTTCCCTCAATTTTCTTCATTTAAATGAAAACAAAACTGAGTTTATTCTGTTCGGCCCCAAGGAAAACTGCGATTTTGACCTTGACCTCGGCCCTCTCACCCCTTACAACACAAAGTGTGTTAGGAATTTGGGCTTCTTATTTGATTCAAATTTAAAATTTGATAAACAGATTTCTGCTGTAGTCAAGTCATGTTTTTACCAACTCCGCCTTCTCAGTAAAGTAAAATCCATTCTTTCAAGAAATAATTTAGAAATAGCCATTCATGCTTTCATTACCTGTAGGCTTGATTACTGCAATTCATTGTACTATGGCAGTACTCAGGCATCTATCTCCCGCCTACAGCTAGTTCAGAACGCAGCCGCTAGATTGCTTGCAGGGAAGCGTAAGTTTGACCATATAACACCTGTTTTAATGTCCCTTCACTGGCTACCAGTCAAGTACAGGATTGAGTTTAAAATTTTATTATTTGTTTACAAAGCTTTGAATAATCTGGCACCGCAATATTTAACTGAACTTTTGGTTCCTTATACACCATCTAGAAACCTGAGATCCAGTGACCATGGCCTCCTAACAGTCCCTAAAGTAAAACTAAAAAAACGTGGCGATCGATCTTTTGCTGCCGCAGGCCCGAAGCTATGGAATAGCCTTCCGATGTTTATTAGGCATGCCCCGTCTATCTACATTTTTAAAACTCAGCTAAAGACTCATTTATTCTCCATGGCTTTTAACACTATATAGCTATTTTTAGCTATATTATTACTGCTCGCTTGTTCTTATTTTTTGTATTATATATGCATGCTGTATCTGTTTTATTTTTTTCTACTGTGTTTATTTGATTGCTTGTGAAGCACTTTGGTCAACCTTGGTTGTGTTTTAAATGTGCTCTATAAATAAATGATTGATTGATTGATTGATAATGCCTCTGACCCATATGGCTCTGGAAACAATGGCTTCTGTTGAAGGATCATGTTTACACACTCTGTTTTTTACCATTAGATAGATATCCATTACTTACGTAACCTTTTTCATTTGTGAATATATGTACATACACTGAGAGAGTTAAAAAAAAAAAAAAAAAGACAGAGAAAACTATTATCCACCAACATATAACCCCACCAGGACCTTCACTTGTTTGTTTGGACCAAGGCAAGAGTGTAAAAATATTAGGTGCAGCTCCCTTTTGAGGGAATTTCAATGCTGCGTCATTGTGTTGATGCTATGGGAAAGTCTTCAGCGTTTGCCAGTGAGTCATGAGGTTGTGGAAATCCCCTATCATGGAGTTGAGTAAGCACGGGTATAATTCAGAACCACATGTTGTGGGGAAAGTCGAGGGCTATCTCTCTCCCACCGCGGCGTCATCTTTAAAAAAGACTGCCTTGCCTTCAAGGCAATATTGTATCACATGTACTTTGGTTGTCAAGGCTTATGAAGTAGATGGTCAGGCCTACCAGGCTGGCCTGCTGAAGGATCTGGATTTTTGCTGGATGCCCCTGTCTGGCCTATTCGGCGACATGGTCATTACAAGTTGATAGGTTTCAGGCAGCCAAAAAGAAACCCGAGGCATTCCAGCAGCCTACAGCCTCAACCTCTTGTCCTGGGCCGAGCTCTTGGAGGGTGGAACCAGAAGGCCAGTGTGGAAGCTTTTGTCCCCCTTGCAAAGAGCCAAGGGCCAAGGGCCTAGGCGCTGCACACAATCCCAGCCTTTTGGCTCTAAAAGCAGATCTCAGCACAGTCATTGTTGCCTGGGCGTCTCCACTCGTCTCCACAAGATTACCAAACTGATTCTCCTTTCAGAGAGTTTGACAATTTCTGCTGAACCTCTCTCCTTGGGTTCTGCGAACTATAGAAAAAGGCTACAGAATTTAGATAAAGTCTCGTTCTCCTCTTTTCAATGGCTTGCTCCCGACTACGGTGAAACAAGATCAGATTATGTTGTTAACACAGGAGTTGCGTACTCTTTTGGACAAAGGGACCATAAAACATATTCCCCTCCCAATGAGAGTCTCAGGTCAAGAATGTCTCCTAAGCGATTGAGGTGTTTTGTTGTTGGATGTAAGAATGAACTTAGTCTTCATTTACTCTCGTTGTTACTCAAGGATGGATCTGTACTGTTCGTGATTCAGCTTACAGTCTCCGGAGCGACAGGCCTAACGTTACTGATCACGGCAAAAATGAAAGTGAGAGCGCGCACTTTATGACAGCTCATCCAGTCGTGGATATACAGTTTACCAGTTGATTAAGCACCCACTGAAAAGGTGTGTATATATTTGTTTACTGTTAGTTCTAACAAGTGTTTTGTGTATTTCGCTGTGTATGTTCCATGATAATGAAAGGGAGAGAGAGAGAGTTTATGGATAAGACTTTAATGCGCACTTATATACTGTGTTTATTCGGCTCTTACAGTGATTTTCTGGAGTAAAACTAAGGCTTCATCTTTTGTGTGAGGTACAATAAACTTAATTGAACTCATCAGTATATTTTGGTCATCATTCGGACGGGGTCTGCTACAGCAGGCTTGTATTAATAGTGGATAAAAGCAGATGACAAATAACCGTAATTAAACTAAACTATTCCTGTTCTATTTCCATACAGCATATATTCTCTGGCTCTGTGGGCATTACTGTGCGACTCCGAGTCAAAATGAACACCACTACTGAGTTTCTGTTTTGATATTATCAGATGAGATTGTCCTGGCTCTTTGTGCGAGATCGTGAGGCTCCACCCCCTGGGCCGGCAGCAGCAGTTAATTTGCATTTAAAGGGATACACACTAAAACGGTGCGTTTTTCTGAGCCCCCAAAAATGACAATTGAAACATGCTGTAAAAAATTATCTGTTGGGTATTTTGAGCTAAAACTTAACATACACACTCTGGGGACATCAGAGACTTATTTTACATCTTGTGAAAAGGGGCATAATAGGTGCCCTTTAAGTTTAGGGGCAAAGTTTAGCAATATCAGGTTCCTTTCAGCCTGGCCTTGTCTCCTCGCAACTTCACCAAGTGCATGGATTCAGCTCTGGCTCCATTGTGACTCCTGGGCATATTACAATGTATAATATGGTAACTAAATTACATAAACGACTGGCTAATATTGGCTCGAAAGAGTTGGTGGTCTGGCATTGTGACGTCGTCTTCACTCATCTAAGGTGCTTGGGTTTAAGATTAAACCAGAAGAAAAATATTTTTTCTCCAAATTAGACGACTGCTTTTCTCAGCATGGTTTGGGACTTGACTACGATGCAGGCACAGATGTCGCCCGTTTGAGTAGAGTCTATTCTCGCCATGGTGGGCTGGGCAGCTTAAAACTAGGTCAGGAGATTTCTCTCCATCAATGCCAGACAGTGTTGGGTCTGATGGCCACTGCCACCAACATAATACAGTTGGGCATGCTGCACATGAGGCCCTTCAAGTGGTGGCTCAAGAACAAGTGGTTCCACCCTCTATTACATGCACATTACATGGAAGGGGTGGATCTCCTCAATCACCACCAATGTGCAGCATTAAACTGGATGATGCGACGGCAGCCATAGTACACCAGAACGCCCACCACACACCAGTTTATTGGTGGAGAGGAGACAAAGTGTTCATGCTTCATGCCAGTCAGTATATATGGGGATGATTAGGAGGCCATGATGGTGGACAGAGGCCAATGGGCAAATTATATTTAATTTGATATTTGATATATTTGATATATTTACATTTACATTAATTCATCTTGCAGACACTTTTATCCAAAACAACTTACAAATTAGGAATACAGCAAGCAATTCATAGTGAAGAGGCAAATAAACACAAGTCATTGCTTAGTGTAGCATAAGATAGAATAGAGAGGGATTAAAGGAAAGTGAAAGCATAGATTTTTTTATTTTTTTTATGATGAAGTTTTTTCTTCAGACAAATTAATCTGATGACGCCGTGTTCAGGTGCCATTTTATAGACATAGTCACATACTACGTAGCATCACCTGACTTTGTCCATGGCCAATAGTATTGGCGCGTGTGAACATGTTATTCAGACAATGGCACACACTGAAGATGTTCCAATAGTATCAATGCAATGATGCAGCATCTCGTTCCCATCTCTGGGGAGACGTTTGTCTTATTCAGTTAAGTCAAGATAATTATATTGTTTTTTTCCAAACTTTCTGTTACTAAGAAAGAAACTAATACATTTTAATGTTTCCTTTTAACAGTTAGGACTAAATATATGTTGTGTCCCTCACAGGGAGACCCTGGAAATCCAGGGGAGATCGGACAAATGGTAAGTGTCTTATGTATTTACAGCTGCTAACATCATAGCCTCTTCAATACAATTAAAGACAATGCTAGATTTAGTATATCTAATATCTAATTATGGCAATTTTCCTCCTCCTTAATCAACAAAATGTGTTTAATCGGAAACAAATTAGAGCATCATACTTTTGACAAAAACTGAAGTACATTTGCACGAAATGTGACTCTACCCTGCTGAAAAATCTAGCATTGCTGCTCACCAGCATAAAGTATGTCTTGCATGCTAGGACCAACATGGAATGCTGTTTCGCTGGTCACCAACATGGGGAGCAGATGTGCTGGTAGACCAGCTACCAGTTCTTTTGCTTGAGAACAGCATGACTATTATGGTCCCCCAGCTAGACCAGCACTATACCAGCTCTAAGCAGCATTAACCAGCCTGAATCAATTAATCAAAATGTATCAGTTAATCAACATTTTTATTATATTTACAAAATACAATTATGTTGGTCATTGAAAACATAAGAAAACTTTTCTTTGTACTTTTGTCAGTTAAAAAAAAGGTAAAAGAGAATTAACAAATCAAAGATTGATGATTTTATTGCATTTTACAAAATGTCCCAACTTTTCTGGAAATGGGGTTGCAGTTATCGTTATAGTTATCTTTATAGTTATCATTCTTGGTGTGAACAGGCCTTTATGGTCGAATAGATGGCACATCTTGAGTCTTACGAGGAAAATCACGAGTTAACGCGAAAGGTTGTTTGATTCCCAAGACAGAGATCCAAAACAGACTTTCTTCTTTTAAGACCTCTAAATGTGACCTCTGGAACGCAGGACTAAAATCCTCTTTAAAACCACAGAGACTGCCTTTACATATCAAAATGCATCAGATCATTCCAAAATTATGCTAGATGGGCTTATAATCAAGCATCATTTCATTACATAATTCTACATTAGATCTGTAACCCACACATTTGACTATAATGTTGTAATCGCTCATTGTTTATATCCTTTTTAATAACAATTTAATAGTTCATGGGATTTATGGAGTGCTTGGTATCTGTGTCAATGATTTCTCATTTCTCGAATTATGGTATGGATCAAATCCATGTAAAATGTATTGTACTCTCATTATAAAATTCATGTCGAAATCATACCCTGCTAAAGTGGGAAAGTCAAGAGACAATGTGACTAATCAGATAACATGAAATTTATGGTGAGAAGATGAGAAAAACAATGTCTAATTGATCAGAACTCCTCCAAAGGGATGGACAAACATCTGAGTTTAAAAATTCAGGACACGAACAAAGCATTAGACGAGAACACAAGATGACGAGATGAGATCAGATCAGATTTGGGAGACCTGTTAAATGGGTTAAGACTGAACAGCATCAAATAGACATTACAAAAAGTAGCTTTTTTTAAGAAATAGTATATTTGATTCAACATAGAATTTATTGCACATAACCTTTTAGGCTACCACCATTAGGGTGAGTAAATGATGACAGAATTTTCATTTTTGGGTGAACTATACCTTTAATGGGGTTTTAATCACGTGAAACGTAATTTTTTTAATGAAATAATACTCTTAAATAAGAATTTTTTCACCAACAGCTATATGAAATGTCAGATGACCTAGGTAGGTTTGGGAGAATTTTAACATGTTATTTTTTTCCGTAACTTTTTTATTAAATTAACACGTTAAATCAAAAGCCCTAATAAAGATACATATAATACAGTGTAAGTTTGTTCTTTATGTGCGTGTGGTATGAATTTTTGTTTCTTCAGGTCTTAAAAAGGTCTTAATAAGCGTGAAAGCCTTCAACCCTGCGGATAGACCCTCTCCGTTTTTCTTGCTCTGAAACACTTCCTCCCAGACCTGAGGGGCTTCTAACATGTGTTGGTGTGGACAGACAACACATTGGTAGTCTCCTACATATATTACCAGGGCGGGATGCATTCGCATAACTGTTTCAGGCTGGTGCAGCAGATCCTGCTCTGTGCCGAGGACAAACTGTTCTCCTTGATGGCAGTTTACATCCCCAGACACTAAAATTTGGTGTCCTTTGATCCTGTCATGGCAGAATATGGTGCGATCAGCGTTGCTTGGTGTAATAAGGTTCGTAGTTTCGTTTGTGTAGGAAGGAAGAAGACAGGGGTCGGCTGACTGGGACACTCACTTTTATTATCTCTTTTCACAATAAAACAAAAGGTGCGCACAAAGCGCCTTCACCGTGATAAACACAGCTTCTCACAAAACAATAATCTCAGCGTTCAGCTTGCTCTCTTTCCACGTCAGCGTCCTCGTGAGGTCCCAGTCCAAAACTCTCTTCCCATATCTCTCGCTCTCCCAGGTTATATGCAGTCTCTCCACGCCAATTACTGCAATCAGACACAGGTGTTCATCATCTGCACTTGACCTACTTACTCACCGCTCGGCCCCCTCCTTTCTCTCCCGCTACAGACTTCGCTAAACCACGCCCCCCTCGCCACATACCCCCACCGCCCGACTCAGGCCGGGGAGCCATCCGGCCTGCAGCCTCCCCCCCCCTCCTCCTGGAGAGGAAGTCAGCCACAGTCATCTGTGCACCCGGCCTGTGGATCACCTGGAACTTAAAAGGCTGTAAAGCTAGATACCAACGAGTGATCCGCGCGTTGGTATCCTTCATGCGGTGGAGCCACTGCAGGGGAGCAAGGTCCGAGCAGAGGGTGAACTCCCGTCCCAAGAGGTAATAGCGGAGGGTGAGGACGGCCCACCTGATGGCTAAACACTCCTTCTCTATGGTGCTGTACATCGTCTCTCTCTTTGAGAGCTTCCGACTGATGTACAGCACCGGCCGCTCCTCACCCCCCACCTCCTGGGACAGGACTGCGCCCATCCCTCTGTCCGATGCGTCGGTCTGCAGAATAAAAGGGAGAGAAAAGTCAGGGGCATGTAAGAGTGGGCCGCCACACAAAGCAGCCTTTATCAGAACGCCGGCGCCGCTTGAGGGGGCCCCGACCCAGCAAACGAGCCCCCTCCCCGGGTAAAGGCTCTAGAAGGTGCCGCCGGCTCGCTCTGGCTCCCCGTCCTCCACCGCGGCAGGGGTTTCGGCGGCAGCCCCCCGTGGGTCCTGGGGAGGGGGACAGGTCTAGAGGGAGAGGGAGAGAGAGAGAGAGAGAGAGAGAGGAAGAGAGGCAGATGGTAGAGGTTCGCCGACCCCCAGACACGCCAGCTGGATGGCCTGATTCAGCGACGTCGGGCGGTGGCACTGGACCCACTCTGCAGTTCTCTTTGGCAGTCTTGAGATGAACTGCTCCAGTACCACTCGGTCGATGATTCCCTCGACGTCGCTTCCATCGGCCATCAGCCACTTGCGGCAGGAGTCCCGGAGCTGTTGTGCCATGATGAAGGGCCGGCCGGACTCTTCGAGGCTCAGGGTCCTGAACCTCTGTCGGTGTTGTTCTGGGGTCCGGCCGACCCGCTGTAGTATGGCACGTTTAAGATCTTTATAGACCAGGAGATTCTGGACTGGCAGTTGGTGTGCGGCTACTTGTGCTTCTCCGGAAAGCAACGGGATGAGCCGCATTGGCCAGTCCGTGGAGGGCCATCCCCTATCCTCCGCTGACCTTTCAAATAAGTCCAAGAAAGCCTCGGGGTCATCCTGTGGCCCCATCTTGTTCAGCGGCAGCGGTGAGGATATGTCTTTAGATGGTTGGGGGACAGCCCTAACCTCCCGGTCTATCCAGCTCCGGAACAGCTCGCGGTCTTCATGCTGGCCTCGGAGGAGCGCTTCAAAACGATGGTCTTGCTCCTCCTTTATGGCCAGCAGCTGTTGATGTCCGCAAATGGCGAGGCTGGCGGGTTTTGCATGGCGGCGATGATCTTCTTCCTTCCCGGGTTTCGGCTCCACTGTAATAAGGTTCATAGTTTCGTTTGTGTAGGAAGGAAGAAGACAGGGGTCGGCTGACTGGGACACTCACTTTTATTATCTCTTTTCACAATAAAACAAAAGGTGCGCACAAAGCGCCTTCACCGTGATAAACACAGCTTCTCACAAAACAATAATCTCAGCGTTCAGCTTGCTCTCTTTCCACGTCAGCGTCCTCGTGAGGTCCCAGTCCAAAACTCTCTTCCCATATCTCTCGCTCTCCCAGGTTATATGCAGTCTCTCCACGCCAATTACTGCAATCAGACACAGGTGTTCATCATCTGCACTTGACCTACTTACTCACCGCTCGGCCCCCTCCTTTCTCTCCTGCTACAGACTTCTCTAAACCACGCCCCCCTCACCACACTTGGATCCAGTATCCATCCTGGTATCTCGTATCTTGCATGGTGCCAGACAGCCAAGGCCTATCTGCTAACAGTTCCTTCCTGGGATCCTTCCATAGTTCTGGAAGGCTCACGAGAGGCCCTTAAAGTCAGCTTCAGAGAAGTTTCTGACTCTCAAAGTAGCTCTGGTAATGGTTAGATCTTCACTTAAGAGGATGGGAGACCTCCAGGCCTTTTCGTTGGCCTCCTCCTGCTTTTATTTTGCCCCTGGACAGTCAAAGTAATACTGCACCCTATCTGATCAACTTTTCATTTGCTTTGGTGGGCGCAGTCGAGGTTCCATTGCCACCAAGCAGACGTTATCGCACTAGGTTACTGATGCAATATCTAATGCCAATGAGGAAAGTGGCACTCTACCCAGAATGAGGCATCCTCTAAGGTGCTTTTTAAAGAGGCGCTCTTGCAAGTTGTTTGTGCTGCGGCAGGCTGGTCCTATCCGCACATTCATATGATTTTATAGAGTGCATATGGATTCAGCTCCCAACTTTCGAGTCCTCTTGGGTTAATCCATTCCACTAGCCCACTTTTACATTTACATTTAGTCATTTAGCAAACGCTTTTGTCCAAAGCGACTTACAAATTAGGACTACATTAAGCGAGTCATCGTGAAGAGGCAAAAACAACGCAAGAAGTGCTCAAAATACAAAGTTCAGGCATTGTTTTTTTTTTTTTTTATGAGGGTAAGTGCTCACGGAAGAGATGCGGTTTCAGCTGTCTTTTGAATGTTGTCAGGGATTCTGCATTCCGGATGAGGGTGGGGAGAGCATTCCACCAGCATGGAACCATGAATGAGAATGTTCTGGAAAGTGATTTTGTGGCTCTCTGTGATGGAACCCAAGACGTCGCTTGTTGACCGATCGTAGGCTTGTGGTAGGGATGTAGACTCTTAGGAGTGAGTGAAAGTAGGAGGGAGCTGAGCCTGTGATAGATCTGTAAGCAAGCGTCAATGCCTTGAACTTGATGCGAGCAGCGAGTGGTAGCCAGTGCAGAGAGATGAACAGAGGAGTGATGTGGGCCCTTTTTGGCTCGTTGAAGACAAGACGAGCTGCAGCATTCTGAATCATTTGTAAAGGTTTAGTTGCACATGATGGAAGTCCAGCCAGAAGAGCATTGTAATAGTCAAGCCTAGAAATGACCAGGGCCTGGATGAGAAGTTGTGTTGCATGCTCAGTTAGGAAAGGCCTGATCTTCCTGATGTTGTGCAGTGCAAACCTGCATGATTGAGCTGTCTTTGAAATGTGATCTGTGAAGGTCAGCTGGTCATCCAATATTACTCCAAGATTTCTGACCGACCTTGATGGGGTGATTGAATCTAGCTGGATAGTGAAGTCGTGTTGTAGAGATGGATTGGCAGGGAGGTCTTTGCCAGGTTGAGCTGCATGTGATGTTCCTTCATCCATGCCGAGATGTCCGCCAGACAGCTTGAGATCCGTGGAGCTACTGTGGTGGGATCATCTGGTTGAAATGAGAGGAAGAGCTGCGTGTCATCAGCATAGCAGTGGTAAGAGAAACCATGTGCCTGTATTGCGCGACAGCGCGCAAACTACATAGATATAATGCTTTCACCGCTGAGTGAGGACAGCTGTCTCGGCCCTGTCCTGAATCTTCTCTAGTTTATATCAGTTTATTAACAGTTGCTGTCTCGGCCCAGGAATTAGCACAGCAAAATCAAATAATCCGCAAATTGGAGAAATCGAAACTGCTGTTGGACTTAAGTGCAATAAAATTCAAACTGCAATTCTTTCAGACGCGGCAGCTGTTATTTAAAGTAGGAACGCGTATAATTAAAATACAGATTTATGTGAAGGTAAAAATTAAAACTAAGTACAGAATCGAAAATAGCCTTACCTTGACTCAAATGGTAAACTGAAACAACAGGAGAACTGGATATTAAGAAAAACCACCTGCGTGCTCTCACCATTTCCACATACTGACCGCTTGTCCTGGCTTTGGCCTTGTGGAGCAGGCAATTTCCAATATGGTGGCGTGGGGTTTCCATAGCGTCAACACCATGGCACAGTGTCAGAGTTCCCTCAAAAGGGAATGTCAGTGGTTATATAATCCGGTTCCCTGAGAAGGGAACAAGATGCTGCGCCATGGTGTTGACGCTATGGAAACGTTAATACCCACGTTAGTAAAAAAAATTTCAAACCTGATAGAGCATTGACCTTTTAGCGCCACTCAACAGGCACTTAATTTTATATGTACATAAACCAACATAATAAATGTTTGATTCACATTCTTTTTTTTTTTTTGAGATACAACTATCAGAAACTATCAGAAGCTCTGAAGACTATAATCATAGATACAGGTCAGATAGCTTAAAGTATAAATTAAATGTAAAAAACTATATTCTATTCAGATATGTTGTTGTAAAAATGACATAGTAATGACAAAAATGTTAAAGTATTTAATGGCAGTATAATAAAAATACACACATACCGTGCAGCTATTACAATTCCTGCACAGTTGTTTCTGTGGTACTTGGCAGTAGATTGTGTTCACAGGTCCAGGTTTTAACATTGTTAGATTATTGAATAACATATAATTTGGTATGGCCTTGAAGTAATAATAATTCTTTGCGGTTGTAGATCTATAGCAAATTTAAAGATGTACTGAAAAGAATGTCTTCCTAAGAAATAGAGAGATTTGGAAAAAAAGAATAGAATAGAACTTGGCCTCATATAAACCATGACAGCACTTGACAAATGGAATAGGACACATTGAAATATATTAAGGGCCTGTTCGCATTAGATGTATCTGTTTCAAGGTGGTTTATTTCCTTCATTATGCCTCTTCAATCAGCAGTCTTTCAGTTCTCAGCTTCTAAAGTACACTTTTAGATTTTTCTAAGTTGTAAATAAAACAAAGATTATTGGAGTATGTTTTATATGAAAATACTATTTCAGTTTTTCTACTTCAAATTTTAATATTCAATTCAATGTCAGTGTTCAATGTCAATATTCAATTACTAACCGTTTCTTTGTAATTATTTGTGAAAATTGAGTGAAATTTGTTTCAACGTAAATCCTACACCATTTTTTTTTCAGTGTATGTGAAATTTCTCCATTGATCCATCACTGTAATAGATGAATCAATGGAGTGAACATGCTCCCTAAAGCATGACTTGAACCCTTGCAGGATACAGCATGATTCATTAGCATGTTGCAGCAAAGGGGATGAGTTTTGTTTATGAAGTTGCACACTTTGATTAAAGACATCAGTGTTGCTGGTGCACAAGGAGTTCTATGGAGAAAGCTGTTAGCATTCCCATTCATCTAAGTGGTTTAGAAATACACAACCTGAATTGCTTCATGGATGCTCAGTTCTGAAAACATTTTTCCATACAGAAAATGGCGCCCTGGTAATGTTGTTTAGCTAATGGCAACAAAATAACACACAGTCCCAAACCTTTGACTAACTTTATATTAGATCTCTTTGCTCCAGGCATCAAATATAGCAGACAAGTCTATATTTTATGATGTTACAAGCCTTCCAAAAAAAACTAAAACAAAACAAAAACAGTGACTGGTAAAAAATGAGCATGTGTTTTGGCACTGTGTACAAGGAGGCATGGTGCCCTTTCACAGTTAAGGGGAAAGCCCTGTAATGTGCTTTTATGCCTATTTTCCACCTCTGTCACCTGGCCAAAAATCTGAGGGCAAATCTAGGCATTGCATTGTTCTTGTCTTTTATGGCTTGGTGTGATTATTATTTTACATAACAATGTAATATATCTTTCATGGTAATGATTTGTTGTCCTTAACCGGAGGGAGATTTGAACAGTAATTTGCATAAGGCTGGCTCCTCTGCCTGCCAGTGTACAGACGCCAACAAATCTTTTGGTCGATGCTTGAATCAATCAGACAAAGAAATGGCTCTTCTTTTTGGACGCGTTTCAAAGGCCTGCCATTTTCTTATGCTCAGTTTATTATATATTGAAAAATCACAATGTGGTATGGTTACAAAGAAATAAGATTTGGAATATAATCATAAATATAATTTCAATATCAATATCAACACTTTTCATAATTCAGGCCTCATTAAATAGTTACAATAGTGACTTAGCAGAAAAGGTTAGGTTAAAGTACACTGCAGTGCAGAAGATTGTTCCATCATATCTAGAATTTCTGATTTAGTTGGTTCACTTGTGCGTTTTAACTCCTTTTTGTCATTTTCTCTTTCCAGGGACCTGAGGGCCCTCCTGGACAGAAGGTACTGTACAGTTGAAGCTTCTGTTTTACTGATCATGGAAGCCTGTTTCTGCCTAAGAATATCAAATAATTGTGAAAGAAAGCTTACAATAAGAATTAAACGTAAAAAATAAATAATAATAATAATACTTTTATTTAGTACGCATTGAATTGATCAGTGACAATAAAGATTTTTAGATTGTTACAAAAATTGGTATTTCAAATAATTGATGTTATTATAAACTTTTTTATTTATCAAAAAATCCTGAAAAAATATTTCATGATTTCCATAAAATTATTAAAAATGTTAAATATATTAAGCCGTGCAGTTTTCAATGTAGATAATAATAAGAAATTATACTTAAGCACCAAATGAGCATATTAAAATAATTTATGAAGGATCATTTGACACTGAAGACTGAAATAGTGGCTGCCGAAAATTCAGCTTTGCCTCACAAGAATAAACAACATTTTAAAATATATTCAAGGAATAGTTTACCCATAATAAAAAAAAAAAAAAAAAAAAAAAAAATTAAATATCCTGATTATTTACTCACCCCAAGACCATCCAAGATGTACATGACTTTCTCTCCTTACCAAAGAGAAATTAAGGTTTGGGAGGAAAATATTTTCTCCATTTAATGCTAGTGAATGGGGATCAGCGTAGTCCATTTTTGATGGTCCAAAATCCATACTTAGGCAGCTTCAAAGGGCTCCACATGACCCCTGCCGACGATTAAGGGTCTTCTCTAGCAAAACGATCAGTCATTTTTAGATTATTATTATTTTATTTTTTTTACAGTATAGTCAACAAACTGACATAAGAAAAACAAAGATACATTCATTGCTAAACCTGTGCTATATACAAGATGCAGAACATACAGTAGAATGAGGATAATGTGGTATTTTGCAGATACATTAAATTATATGAGGCATCAGGTATGGTCTGGTTCACCCTTTTCCAACCTATCAGACTGTTTCTTTAAACACTTGTTAGGAAAACATCAAGACTGGACTTGTAAAGAGGGTATGCACATGATGTCACAGCAGTTACATCCACTAAGTGGAAGAAAGACTGAGTGGCACCAATAATGTTCAGCTTGAATGCAGTGAAAAAGCATCTAAAATGGTAAAGAGTTGTTGTGTTATTCATTGTAAGTGTAGCGAATTAGCTCAAAAAGGGGAATATATAATTAATCATACTGGTTATGATCAATTATTACCTACATATTTTAAATCGCCCAAAAAAGGGATACATAGCCCATGTATTTGTATCTATATATATGAATAATTATTATTATAATTATTATTATTATAATCAATTATGAATATACAGATAGGCTAGAATAGATACATTTTCAGAATAACCTTTCACAGAATTAATTTCACATCGAATAATCTGTTTGTCCACCGAACGATCTTCTTATCAACTCTCAAGGAAGATTATTCTTCTTATCAACTCTCAAGAAAGGTTATTCTTCTGGTCATGAAGACTAACTTTCCTGTTCTATTAGATTACTATAAAGTACTCAACAATATAAAAGCTTGTAGCTTAAGATCTCACATTTAAGACACTTTGCTAGGTGAGCAGGAGACAGAGGCAATCAAGCGTA